>NC_092150.1:720000-1087500 GCF_045791955.1 Oncorhynchus clarkii lewisi
AGGGACTCATGATGTAATTCCATTACCAGGTGCAAATCCACTTCACTCAATAACCAAAAGAGATTTGTTCAAACTCAATGTGGCATGTCATAGCTGACACCCCATTCTTTCTGCAGATATCTTTGAATCTTAATTCAGAGCATTTTTGGAAAACGTGGTGGCATAAAAACCTGCGGGGGATTTTACCATAATTCTGTTATCAAAGTCTACATTTGCAGTCCTTCCACTAAATGAATCTTTGTAACGTTATCGGTGGACATTTTAAAGTAGTCATTGCGAATAGAGATGTATGGTTTTTATTAAGCTTTGAAATCAATGGTTGTTTGTCATCCAAAAGAGTGATTGATGACTACTATTCTGTCTCGGGGAAAATAATGACATGATTTCATTGTAGCTTGCTGGTTACAATGGCTAAGATTTAGCCTACGCTGCTACCAGGCAAATACAGAGCAATTCATGAATTATGAATGAGTGACTGTGGATGAACATGATACTGTATCAGAGATGGCATAATAATCAACTAACCTTAAGGAAGAAAACGTTGTTTGCTATCCGTTATGGTTAGAAATTACGTTAATTGAGCTGGGTTTTATCAGATGATTATGCAGTAGCATTACGTTAGCAAGTGATGTCCAGGCAGCAGGCTACTGTTGCTGTTATTGTTAGCTAGCAACAAGCCACCTATCTAGCTATGAACTTACCTTGATCTTTCATGTCTCTCTTTGAATCCATCATTTTATAGTTAGGTTAGTTAGCTCATGTACTGAACATAGAACTGGATAGTGATTTCTTTGAGAATTTGGAGTGAAATTGTCATCTGTCCTTGATGTTGCAGGACAGCTGACGACGGTAACGCTATCCAGTGCAGGTAGCCACGGGATTAGCTAGCTAGCACGGTGGCTAACATGATGCCTACTTGCACACTTGTTGGAAGCAAATGATTCCGCAAACGTTGCTACTCAGTTAAAACCGAAGCGAGCCACAATACACTATATTACTGTGTTCCAAAACGAGAAGAAAAATGTCATGTTGACCTGACTTTGTGCGTTTGCAAAATCCCTCTGTCCAGTCCGACCAGAGCACTCTTTTCTGAGTACCAGGGAGCAGAATAACTGTTGAATTTATGAATGCGCAACGCCGGTTCAATATGACCGGGATAAATTAAACATCGGCAAAAAATGATCTAAATGATTGCCTGCAGCACAAATACAGTCACAAACTCTCTAGATTACATAAACAACCTAACCAGCTCTGCTGGGTGAGTAAAATGGTCAACGTGTTCAGAAGTATTCTGTCACTTGTGTCTAGAAGTAGCTAGGTCATTTTAGATAATTAACGTTAAATTTGCCGCTGCCGTTGCGGTCAGCGCGCAGGGACCAAACCTACTCCTCGGCCGGAGCGTCCGGAGAGAAACGCTCTGATTTACTAACGCACCCTTAAAGATGACTCCCGGAAGACATGCACGGTTTGGTTTGATATGGTAACGTAGCTATCATATACGAAAATCGCAATTTTCTTTTCAAAGCTGTCAATTCACCGCGGCTGTGTTCTGGAACTAGAAAAACGTATCCTCTTTGAATTCTACTAATACACGGGGAAAATACAATTGAACCTTTCTGCAGACGAAACGGGAACAATATTTACGTCTGAAAAACATGATATTTTTTCTTTATTTAACTAGGCAAGTCAAATTCTTATTTTCAATGACGGCCTAGTGGGTTAACTGCCTGTTCAGGGGCAGAACGACAGACTTACCAGCTCGGGAGTTTTGAACTTACAACCTTCCGGTTGCTAGTCCAACACACTAACCACTAGGCTACCCTGCCGCCCCGAATATTATTTGCAATCCAATGCTTGCGTGGGTGTTTGACAGACGCGCCTGATGGTAGCTACAAGTTGCTGGTACTATTCTGTCATCGGCGGTGGACATCAGCCTGTGCTGAGACTCTCTGGAGCTTTTCTATTTATTTTATATCACCTTTATTTAACCAGGTAGGCCAGTAGTGAACAAATTCTCATTTACAACTGTGACCTGGCCAAGATAAAGCAAAGCAGTACGAAAAAAACGACAACACAGAGTTACACATAAACAAACGTACAGTCAATAACACACAATAAAATAAAAATAGAAAATTGCATGTACAGTGTGTGCAAATGTAGAAGAGAGGTAAGGCAATAAATAGGCCCTAGAGGAGAAAATAATTACAATTTAGCATTACTACTGGAGTGATTGAGGTAGAGGTAGATTGAGGTAGAGATACTGGGATGCAAAAGAGCAAGGGGGTAAGTAATAATATGGGGATGAGGTAGTCGGGTGTGCTATTTACAGATTGGCTGTGTACAGGTACAGTGATCATCGGCAAGCTGCTCTGACAGCTGATGCTTAAAGTTAGAGAGGGAGATATAAGACTCCAACTTCAGTGATTTTTGCAATTTGTTCCAGTCATTGGCAGCAGAGAACTGCAAGGAAAGGCGGCCAAAGTAAGTGTTGGCTTTGGGGATGACCAGTGAGATATACCTGCTGGAGCGCATGCTACAGGTGGGTGTTGCTATGGTGACCAGTGAGCTGAGATAAGGCAGGGCTTTTACCTACCAAAGACTTATAGAGGACCTGGAGCCAGTGGGTTTGGCGATTAATATGTAGTGAGGGCCAGGCAACTAGAGCATACAGGTCGCAGTGGTGGGTAGTGTTTGTGGCTTTGATGATGGCTTTGATGATGAAACGAAAGGTCACTGTGACAGACTACATCCAGTTTGCTGAGTAGAGCGTTGGAGGATATTTTGTATATTACATTGCCAAAATCAAAGATCAGTAGGATAGTCAGTTTTACGAGGGTATGTTTCGCAGCAGGAGTGAAGGAGGCTTTGTTTGCGAAATAGGAAGCAGATTCTAGATTTAATTTTGGATTGGAGATGCTTAATGTGAGTCTGGAAGGAGAGTTTACAGTCTAACCAGACACCTAGGTATTTGTAGCTGTCCACATATTCTATGACAGAACCGGCCAGAGTAGTGATGCTTGTCGGGCGGGCGGGTGCGGGCAGCAATTGGTTGAAGAGCATGCATTTAGTTTTACTTGCATTTAAAAGCAGTTGGAGGCCACGGAAGGAGTGTTCTATGGCATTGAAGCTCGTCTGGAGGTTTGCTTACATAGTGTCCAAAGAAGGACCAGAAGTATACAGAATGGTGTCGTCTGCATAGAGGTGGACCAGAGAATCACCAGCAGCAAGAGTGACATCATTAATATATACAGAGAAAAGAGTCGGCCCGAGAATTGAACCCTGTGGCACCCCCATAGAGACTGCCAGAGGTCTGGACACAGGCCCTGCGATTTGACACACTGAACTCTATCTGAGAAGTAGTTGGTGAACAAGGTGAGGCAGTCATTTGAGAAACCAAGGCTATTGAGTCTGCCGATAAGAATACTGTGATTGACAGAGTCGAAAGCCTTGGCCAGGTCGATGAAGACGGCTGCACAGTACTGTATTTTATCGATGGTGGTTATGATATCGTTTATGACTTTGAGCGTGGCTGAGGTGCACCAATGACCAGCTCGGAAACAGGATTGCGTAGTGGAGAAGGTACGGTGGGATTTGAAATGGTCGGTTATCTGTTTGTTAACTTGGCTTTCGAAGATTTTAGAAAGGCACGGCAAGATGGATATAGGTCTATAACAGTTTGGGTCTAGAGTGTCTCCCCCTTTGAAGAGGGGGATGACTGCGGCAGTTTTCCAGTCTTTGGGGATCTCAGACGATACGAAAGAGAGATTGAGCAGGCTAGTAATAGGGGTTGCAACAATTTCGGCGGATAATTTTAGAAAGAGAGGGTGCAGATTGTCTTACCCAGCTGATTTGTAGGGATCCCGATTTTGCAGCTCTTTCAGAACATCAGCTGTCTGGATTTGGGTGAAGGAGAAGTGGGGGAGGCTTGGGCAAGTTGCTGCAGTGGGTGCAGAGCTGTTGGCCCGTGTAGGAGTAGCCAGGTGGAAAGCATGGCCAGCCGTAGAAAAATGCTTATTGAAATGATTGATTATTGTAGATTTATCAGTGGTGACCGTGTTTCCAAGCCTCAGTGCAGTGGGCAGCTGGGAGGAGGTGCTCTTATTCTCCATGGACTTTACAGTGTCCCAGAACTATTTGGAATTTGTTCTACAGGATGCAAATTTCTGCTTGAAAAAGCTAGCCTTTGCTTTCCTAACTCACTGTGTATATTGGTTCCTGACTTCCCTGGACAGTTGCATATCGCGAGCGCTATTCGATGCTAATACTGGTCAAGGGCAGTCAAGTCTGGGGTGAACCAAGGACTGTATCTGTTCTTAGTTCTACATTTTTTGAATGGGGCATGCTTATTTAAGATGATGAGGAAAGCACTTTTAAAGAGCACCCAGGCATCCTTCCAGGATGAGATCAATATCCTTCCAGGATGAGGTCAATATCCTTCCAGGATACCCGGGCCAGGTTGTTTAGAAAGACCTGAAAGGCAATGAATAATATTCTTAGTTGGACTATCACTAGTTTTTCAACAGGACAATGACCCAACACACCTCCAGGCTGTGTAAGGGCTATTTGACCAAGAAGGTGAGTGATGGAGTGCTGCATCAAATGTCTTGGCCTCCACAATAACCTGACCTCAACCCAATTAATCCAGGTGAAGCTGGATTAAGAGAATGCCAAGAGTGTGCAAAGCTGTCATCAAGGCAAAGGATGGCTACTTTGAAGATTCTCAAATATAAAATATATTTAGATTTGTTTAACAATTTTTTGGTTACTACATGTTTCCATATGTGTTATTTCGTAGTTTTTTATAATGTAGAAAATAGTAAAAATAAAGGTTAATGTGTAATTCAATCATTAAATGCTTAGTATATGATATAATGCATCTTTGTCACCCTTTAAATCTGAATGTATCTATGTCCCCCTTTTTATCTGAATGTATCTATGTCCCCCTTTAAATCTGAATGTATCTATGTCCCCCTTTTTATCTGAATGTATCTATGTCCCCCTTTAAATCTGAATGTATCTATGTCCCCCTTTAAATCTGAATGTATCTATGTCCCCCTTTAAATCTGAATGTATCTATGTCCCCCTTTAAATCTGAATGTATCTATGTCCCCCTTTAAATCTGAATGTATCTATGTCCCCCTTTTTATCTGAATGTATTCACAAGAAAACAAAGGCAAGTTATTATTCATTACTTTGTAGTTTATAAAAGACCCACCCACGCTCGTGTAAAAGATAAAGTAGAAAAAATACATATCTTTAAATAAATAACATTAAAATAACTTTGATGTTCTCAACCTGCATAGTGCCCAGCACTTTGATAGATTGTGAGACAGCTCATAAATGGCTCAAAGTTCAGTTTGAATGACACCCTGCAAAAGTATTCAGAAAAATAATAATGTGTGTAGTGTGTTGTAATATTGGGTTGATGGGATAGTACACCGTGGTGTTGGGTTGATGGGATAGTACACTGTGGTGTTGGGTTAGTGGGATAGTACACTGTGGTGTTGGGTTAGTGGGATAGTACACTGTGGTGTTGGGTTGGTGGGATAGTACACTGTGGTGTTGGGTTGATGGGATAGTTCACTGTGGTGTTGGGTTGATGGGATAGTACACTGTCCAGTAGTGATGGGTTGATGGGATAGTACACTGTCCAGTAGTATTGGGTTGATGGGATAGTACACTGTCCAGTGGTGTTGGGTTGATGGGATAGTACACTGTGGTGTTGGGTTGATGGGATAGTACACTGTCCAGTAGTGTTGGGTTGATGGGATAGTACACTGTCCAGTAGTATTGGGTTGATGGGATAGTACACTGTGGTGTTGGGTTGATAGGATAGTACACTGTCCAGTAGTGTTGGGTTGATGGGATAGTACACTGTGGTGTTGGGTTGGTGGGATAGTACACTGTGGTGTTGGGTTGATGGGATAGTACACTGTGGTTTCCAGTAGTGTTGGGTTGATGGGATAGTACACTGTGGTTTCCAGTAGTGTTGGGTTGGTGGGAAAGTACACTGTGGTGTTGGGTTGATGGGATAGTACACTGTCCAGTAGTGTTGGGTTGATGGGATAGTACACTGTCCAGTAGTGTTGGGTTGATGGGATAGTACACTGTGGTGTTGGGTTGGTGGGATAGTACACTGTGGTGTTGGGTTGATGGGATAGTACACTGTGGTTTCCAGTAGTGTTGGGTTGATGGGATAGTACACTGTGGTTTCCAGTAGTGTTGGGTTGGTGGGAAAGTACACTGTGGTGTTGGGTTGATAGGATAGTACACTGTGGTTTCCAGTAGTGTTGGGTTGATGGGATAGTACACTGTGGTGTCCAGTAGTGTTGAGTTGATGGGATAGTACACTGTGGTGTTGGGTTGGTGGGATAGTACACTGTGGTGTTGGGTTGATAGGACAGTACACTGTGGTTTCCAGTAGTGTTGGGTTGATGGGATAGTACACTGTGGTGTCCAGTAGTGTTGAGTTGATGGGATAGTACACTGTGGTGTCCAGTATTGTTGGGTTGATGGGATAGTACACTGTGGTGTTGAGTTGATGGGATAGTTCAATGTGGTGTTGGGTTGATGGGATAGTACACTGTGGTTTCCAGTAGTGTTGGGTTGATGGGATAGTACACTGTGGTGTCCAGTAGTGTTGAGTTGATGGGATAGTACACTGTGGTGTCCAGTAGTGTTGGGTCGATGGGATAGTACACTGTGGTGTCCAGTAGTGTTGGGTTGATGGGATAGTACACTGTGGTGTTGAGTTGATGGGATAGTTCAATGTGGTGTTGGGTTGATGGGATAGTACACTGCGGTGTCCAGTAGTGTTGGGTTGATGGGATAGTACACTGTGGTGTCCAGTAGTGTTGGGTTGATGGGATAGTACACTGTGGTGTCCAGTAGTGTTGGGTTGATGGGATAGTACACTGTGGTGTCCAGTAGTGTTGGGTTGATGGGATAGTACACTGTGGTGTCCAGTAGTGTTGGGTTGATGGGATAGTACACTGTGGTGTCCAGTAGTGTTGGGTTGATGGGATAGTACACTGTGGTGTCCAGTAGTGTTGGGTTGATGGGATAGTACACTGTGGTGTCCAGTAGTGTTGGGTTGATGGGATAGTACACTGTGGTGTCCAGTAGTGTTGGGTTGATGAGTTGCTTCTCCATTATTTCTTCTGTCTCTCAGGGAACAGCCATCTCCATTTCTCATTATGCAGAAAGCAAAACAGTAAGTCATTATACAGCTGAGGAACAGTCAGTCATTATACAGCTGAGGAACAGTCAGTCATTATACAGCTGAGGAACAGTCAGTCATTATACAGCTGAGGAACAGTCAGTCATTATACAGCTGGAGGAACAGTCAGTCATTATACAGCTGAGGAACAGTCAGTCATTAAACAGCTGGAGGATCTCAGTCATTATACAGCTGAGGAACAGTCAGTCATTATACAGCTGGAGGAACAGTCAGTCATTATACAGCTGGAGGAACAGTCAGTCATTATACAGCTGGAGGAACAGTCAGTCATTATACAGCTGGAGGAACAGTCATTCATTATACAGCTGAGGAACAGTCAGTCATTTTACAGCTGGAGGAACAGTCAGTCATTATACAGCTGAGGAACAGTCAGTCATTGAACAGCTGGAGGATCTCAGTCATTATACAGTGGAGGAAGAGTCAGTCAGTCATTATACAGCTGAGGAACAGTAAGTCATTATACAGCTGGAGGAACAGTCAGTCATTATACAGCTGAGGAACAGTCAGTCATTATACAGCTGGAGGAACAGTCAGTCATTATACAGCTGAGGAACAGTCAGTCATTATACAGCTGGAGGAACAGTCAGTCATTAAACAGCTGGAGGATCTCAGTCATTATACAGCGGAGGAAGAGTCAGTCAGTCATTATACAGCTGAGGAACAGACAGTCATTATACAGCTGGAGGAACAGTCAGTCATTATACAGCTGAGGAACAGTCAGTCATTATACAGCTGGAGGAACAGTCAGTCATTAAACAGCTTGAGGATCTCAGTCATTATACAGCTGAGGAAGAGTCAGTCAGTCATTATACAGCTGAGGAACAGTCAGTCATTATACAGCTGAGGAACAGTCAGTCATTATACAGCTGGAGGAACAGTCATCCATTATACAGCAGAGGAACAGCCAGTCATTATACAGCTGAGGAACAGTCAGTCATTATACAGCTGGAGGAACAGTCAGTCATTATACAGCTGGAGGAACAGTCAGTCATTATACAGCTGGAGGAACAGTCAGTCATTATACAGCTGGAGGAACAGTCAGTCATTATACAGCTGGAGGAACAGTCAGTCATTATACAGCTGGAGGAACAGTCAGTCATTATACAGCTGAGGAACAGTCAGTCATTATACAGCTGGAGGAACAGTCAGTCATTATACAGCTGGAGGAACAGTCAGTCATTATACAGCTGGAGGAACAGTCAGTCATTATACAGCTGGAAGAACAGTCAGTTATTATACAGCTGGAGGAACAGTCAGTCATTATACAGCTGGAGGAACAGTCAGTCATTATACAGCTGGAGGAACAGTCAGTCATTAAACAGATGGAGGAACAGTCAGTCATTAAACAGCTGGAGGAACAGTCAGTCATTAAACAGATGGAGGAACAGTCAGTCATTAAACAGCTGGAGGAACAGTCAGTCATTATACAGCTGAGGAACAGTCAGTCATTATACAGCTGGAGGAACAGTCAGTCATTATACAGCTGGAGGAACAGTCAGTCATTATACAGCTGGAGGAACAGTCAGTTATTAAACAGATGGAACATCAGACATCACATTTGAATCAGATCTAGCAGTGTATGACTGTCACTACCATACTACCATTACCATGGACATGTCTGGATGCAGTACTCACCTTTATACCCCAAGAAGAGGTGGTGTGTTTGGACTTAAGCTCTTCCACTGATTCATAGGTGTGGTTGTTAGCAGAAGGTCTGGCTGATCCTTTCAGTCTTAACTCTGGTATGTGTTCATAAGGTCTGGCTGATCCTTTCAGTCCTAACTCTGGTATGTGTTCATAAGGTCTGGCTGATCCTTTCAGTCCTAACTCTGGTATGTGTTCGTAGGTGTCGTCCAGTAGGAGACGGAGGGCCGGCTCACAAGGGACCTCAGCGTACAGACTGTTAGCTACCTCTTCCTCTTCCTGTGGTGATGATGTCATGGATGATGTCATGAATGATGTCATGGTTCCTTCCTGTTCCCTGGGTCTACCTGCCAGTTGATACACGAGGGCAGGTATGGGGCTGTTACATAGATGTTCCAGACTGTGGCTGATTATTGGAGGTCTCTTGGAGATATCCTTGTGGTAGCTCTGGTCCAGAAGGGAAGGTCCAGATGGGTAGCTCTGGTCCAGAAGGGAAGGTCCAGATGGGTAGCTCTGGTCCAGAAGGGAGGGGCTAGTGGTCCGTTTAGTGGGGTTGGGAGAGAGTCTTGGGGGAGTAAAAGAAGGTGTGCTCAGCCTGTAGGAGTTATTGGCCCCCTCCTCTGAGTCAGGATCCAGGTCCAGGAGAGGCAGAGACTTACTCTTGCAGTCCAGCAGGCTGAGTAGTTCTGAGTAGACTGTGCCTGGGTCTGGTCCAGGGGCTGAGGCAGGGCCTGGGGCTCCAGGTTTACCACTGGGGATGCCCCCCCTCTGAGGAGGAGTTTGATGTTGGGCTACAGGACCCAGGCCTTCAGCCCTTCCTTCTGGAGCTCTGGGTAGACCCTCCAGGCTCCTGGGTTGGGGATTCATGGCCTTGTGCTTCTCCAGCTGGGCATACAACGCCCTTCTCTGAGCACTACCCTGGTGGTAATCCAGGGAACTGCTCTTCAAAGGACCGGCCCTTCTAGGCACAGGTGGTACTCTAGGTACAGTTGGCACAGAGGGTTCTTCCTGGTTAGAGAGACATAAGGAAGTGATTTGGTTACACTCTGATCAACTTTGAATCTTTTTTTGCAATCGCCAGCAAGTAATCAAAACAAATCGTAGGCCTGAGTTTTACAAAGAGGCCCTTTGACTTGACATCTGTTAGTTGAATGTTCCACCAACCCCCCTATAAAGCTGTAGTGTTGTACGTTACAAGAAACCAAATGCAATAGGACTGTAGTTTATGTGTGAACATTTTGATGAGCAAACTCACAGTCCTATTGCAGCGGGTTGCCTTACAATCGTACGTCGAATAAACATATGATTTGTACACTAACCTCTGGTTTCCTGCTGCTTTTGGGAGGCAGTGTGGGAGGAGGAGGGTGCTCCTCGGCGTGGTCGCTAGGACTATCCCTGGTCCAGTCACCCTGCTGGTCACTCTGTGCATCCCACAGGCTCCTCACAGCTCTCACACTGACCCCCGGCTTCTCTCTGAGGTTGACTTTGATGACGTCATAGACTTCTCCTCTGGAAGACTGAAATAGCACGACATCATCAGTTTTACTAACAGGTACAGTGAACACCACCATTATAACTGACAAGATGTATTTAGTGATATACTCTATTCTGTGAACACCACCATTATAACTGACCAGATGTATTTACTGATATACTCTATTCTGTGAACACTACCATTATAACTGACCAGATGTATTTACTGATATACTCTATTCTGTGAACACCACCATTATAACTGACCAGATGTATTTACTGATATACTCTATTCTGTGAACACCACCATTATAACTGACAAGATGCCTACTTGAACCAGTTAGACACACACTATCTTACAAAATGTCTTCTTGAATACCTTCTTGAATTCAAATAATAACATAAAGATCGTGTAGCTTGGTCTCAGATCTGTGAAGTTGGCAAGACAGCACAAATAGACCAGACTAGAGACTAGAGTCTCTCCTCACCTCTAGACAGGAGCAGATCAGGTACTCTCTAAAGGGTTAAACAACTGGTCTGAGCCAGGCTAGAGACAAAATCTCTCCTCACCTCTAGACAGGAACAGGTCAGGTACTCTCTGAAGGGCTCTATGGGGCTGGTTTTGTAGTGTTCTATCAGTTCTCCCAGGGTCTCATGCTCCTCTGTGTCTCCAGACACTATGAACTGGCCTGACTTACTCTGGTTGATCACAAAGTGTCTGCATCGATCACGGCCTCTGGAAGACAATAATAACACTGGTAAGTCCGGGGTATGATGTTGTGTTATACTGTGGTCCACTGTTATCTCCCTTGTTACCTCCGCTGTTATCTATGTTATCGCCATTGTTATCTCCACTGTTATCTGTGTTATCTCCACGGGCATGCTATTTTCACAGTTATCTACAGTATGTTATCTCCTCTGTTATCTATGTTATCTGCACTGTTATACGTATTATCTCCACTGTTATCTCCACTATTATCTATGCTATCTCCACTGTTATCTCCGATGTTATCTATGTTATCTCCACTGGTATCTATGCTATCTCCACTGGTATGTTATCTCCACTTTTATATATGTTATCTCCACTGTTATCTATGTTATCGCCACTGTTATCTCCAATCTTATCTATGTTGTCTCCACAGCTATCTATGTTATCTGTTATCTCCACTGTTATATATTTTATCTCCACTCGTACCTCTGTTATCTCCATTTTTATCTCCACTGTTATTTCCATTGTTATTGCCACTGTTATTTATGTTATCTCCACTGGTATCTCCACTATTATCTATGTGATTTCCACTGTTATCTTCACTGTTTTTTAAAGAACAAATTCGTATTTACAATGACGACCAAACCCTCCCTAACCCTGACGACGCTGAGCCAATTGTGTGCCGCCCTATGGGACTCCCAATCACGGCCTGTTATGATACAGCCCGGTATCAAACCATGGTCTGTAGTGACTAGCACTGAGGTGCAGTCCCTTAGACCGCTGTGCCACTCGGGAACCCTGTTATCTTCATTGTTATCTCTGTTATCTACAATAGAAGAACAACAACCAGAACGGACCTGTATGACAGGATGTATCCCATGGCTTTGTCACTTAGTCGGATCAGGAAACAGCCCAGTTCTTTGTCTCTCAGCATCTCTTCCGCATCTCTACAGAAGCATTAAAAAGTATTAAAAAGCTATATTAACCAATGCAAAAAATATCCCTCAACCCTCATGAAGGTATTATTGATATGTTATAAGGAGGTATTATTGATATGTTATAGGGAGGTATTATTGATATGGGAGGTATTATTGATATGTAATAGGGAGGTATTATTGATATGTAATAGGGAGGTATTATTGATATGGGAGGTATTATTGATATGTTATAGGGAGGTATTATTGATATGGGAGGTATTATTGATATGTTATAGGGAGGTATTATTGATATGTTATAGGCAGGTATTATTGATATGGGAGGTATTATTGATATGGGAGGTATTATTGATATGTTATAGGGAGGTATTATTGATATGTAATAGGGAGGTATTTCTGATATGGGAGGTATTATTGATATGTTATAGGGAGGTATTATTGATATGGGAGGTATTATTGATATGTTATAGGGAGGTATTATTGATATGGGAGGTATTATTGATATGGGAGGTATTATTGATATGGGAGGTATTATTGATATGGGAGGTATTATTGATATGGGAGGTATTATTGATATGTTATAGGGAGGTATTATTGATATGTAATAGGGAGGTATTATTGATATGGGAGGTATTATTGATATGTTATAGGGAGGTGTTATTGATATGTTATAGGGAGGTATTATTGATATGGGAGGTATTATTGATATGTTATAGGGAGGTATTATTGATATGTTATAGGGAGGTATTATTGATATGTTATAGGGAGGTATTATTGATATGTTATAGGCAGATATTATTGATATGTTATAGGGAGGTATTATTGATATGTAATAGGGAGGTATTATTGATATGTAATATGGAGGTATTATTGATATGTAATAGGGAGGTATTATTGATATGTTATAGGGAGGTATTATTGATATGGGAGGTATTATTGATATGGGAGGTATTATTGATATGTTATAGGGAGGTATTATTGATATGGGAGGTATTATTGATATGTTATAGGGAGGTATTATTGACATGTAATAGGGAGGTATTATTGATATGGGAGGTATTATTGATATGGGAGGTATTATTGATATGTTATAGGGAGGTATTATTAATATGGGAGGTATTATTGATATGGGAGGTATTATTGATATGTAATAGGGAGGTATTATTGATATGGGAGGTATTATTGATATGGGAGGTATTATTGATATGTTATAGGGAGGTATTATTGATATGGGAGGTATTATTGATATGTAATAGGGAGGTATTATTGATATGGGAGGTATTATTGATATGTTATAGGGAGGTATTATTGATATGTTATAGGGAGGTATTATTGATATGTAATAGGGAGGTATTATTGATATGTTATAGGGAGGTATTATTGATATGTTATAGGGAGGTATTATTGATATGTTATAGGCAGGTATTATTGATATGGGAGGTATTATTGATATGTTATAGGGAGGTATTATTGATATGTTATAGGGAGGTATTATTGATATGTAATAGGGAGGTATTATTGATATGTAATAGGGAGGTATTATTGATATGGGAGGTATTATTGATATGTAATAGGGAGGTATTATTGATATGGGAGGTATTATTGATATGGGAGGTATTATTGATATGTTATAGGGAGGTATTATTGATATGGGAGGTATTATTGATATGTAATAGGGAGGTATTATTGATATGGGAGGTATTATTGATATGTTATAGGGAGGTATTATTGATATGTTATAGGGAGGTATTATTGATATGTTATAGGGAGGTATTATTGATATGTTATAGGCAGGTATTATTGATATGGGAGGTATTATTGATATGTTATAGGGAGGTATTATTGATATGTTATAGGGAGGTATTATTGATATGTTATAGGCAGGTATTATTGATATGGGAGGTATTATTGATATGTTATAGGGAGGTATTATTGATATGTTATAGGGAGGTATTATTGATATGTTATAAGGAGGTGTTATTGATATGTTATAGGGAGGTATTATTGATATGTTATAGGGAGGTATTATTGATATGTTATAGGGAGGTGTTATTGATATGTTATAGGGAGGTATTATTGATATGTTATAGGGAGGTATTATTGATATGTAATAGGGAGGTATTATTGATATGGGAGGTATTATTGATATGGGAGGTATTATTGATATGTTATAGGGAGGTATTATTGATATGGGAGGTATTATTGATATGTTATAGGGAGGTATTATTGATATGTTATAGGGAGGTATTATTGATATGTTATAGGGAGGTATTATTGATATGGGAGGTATTATTGATATGTTATAGGGAGGTATTATTGATATGTTATAGGGAGGTATTATTGATATGTTATAGGGAGGTATTATTGATATGTTATAAGGAGGTGTTATTGATATGTTATAGGGAGGTATTATTGATATGTTATAGGGAGGTATTATTGATATGTTATAGGGAGGTATTATTGATATGGGAGGTATTATTGATATGTTATAGGGAGGTATTATTGATATGTTATAGGGAGGTATTATTGATATGTTATAGGGAGGTATTATTGATATGGGAGGTATTATTGATATGTTATAGGGAGGTATTATTGATATGTTATAGGGAGGTATTATTGATATGTTATAGGGAGGTATTATTGATATGTAATAGGGAGGTATTATTGATATGTTATAGGGAGGTATTATTGATACGTTATAGGGAGGTATTATTGATATGGGAGGTATTATTGATATGTTATAGGGAGGTATTATTGATATGTTATAGGGAGGTATTATTGATATGTTATAGGGAGGTATTATTGATATGGGAGGTATTATTGATATGGGAGGTATTATTGATATGTTATAGGGAGGTATTATTGATATGGGAGGTATTATTGATATGTTATAGGGAGGTATTATTGATATGTAATAGGGAGGTATTATTGATATGTTATAGGGAGGTATTATTGATATGTTATAGGGAGGTATTATTGATATGTTATAGGCAGGTATTATTGATATGTTATAGGGAGGTATTATTGATATGTAATAGGGAGGTATTATTGATATGTTATAGGGAGGTATTATTGATATGTTATAGGGAGGTATTATTGATATGTTATAGGCAGGTATTATTGATATGTTATAGGGAGGTATTATTGATATGTTATAGGGAGGTATTATTGATATGTTATAGGGAGGTATTATTGATATGTTATAGGGAGGTATTATTGATATGTTATAGGGAGGTATTATTGATATGTTATAGGGAGGTATTATTGATATGTTATAGGGAGGTATTATTGATATGGGAGGTATTATTGATATGGGAGGTATTATTGATATGTTATAGGGAGGTATTATTGATATGGGAGGTATTATTGATATGTTATAGGGAGGTATTATTGATATGTAATAGGGAGGTATTATTGATATGTTATAGGGAGGTATTATTGATATGTTATAGGGAGGTATTATTGATATGTTATAGGCAGGTATTATTGATATGTTATAGGGAGGTATTATTGATATGTAATAGGGAGGTATTATTGATATGTTATAGGGAGGTATTATTGATATGTTATAGGGAGGTATTATTGATATGTTATAGGCAGGTATTATTGATATGTTATAGGGAGGTATTATTGATATGTTATAGGGAGGTATTATTGATATGTTATAGGGAGGTATTATTGATATGTTATAGGGAGGTATTATTGATATGTTATAGGCAGGTATTATTGATATGGGAGGTATTATTGATATGTTATAGGGAGGTATTATTGATATGTTATAGGGAGGTATTATTGATATGTTATAGGCAGGTATTATTGATATGGGAGGTATTATTGATATGTTATAGGGAGGTATTATTGATATGTTATAGGGAGGTATTATTGATATGTTATAGGGAGGTATTATTGATATGTTATAAGGAGGTGTTATTGATATGTTATAGGGAGGTATTATTGATATGTTATAGGGAGGTATTATTGATATGTTATAGGGAGGTGTTATTGATATGTTATAGGGAGGTATTATTGATATGTTATAGGGAGGTATTATTGATATGTAATAGGGAGGTATTATTGATATGGGAGGTATTATTGATATGGGAGGTATTATTGATATGTTATAGGGAGGTATTATTGATATGTTATAGGGAGGTATTATTGATATGGGAGGTATTATTGATATGTTAAGTATACAAGGATATATTGTACTTTTCATAAGAAAACATACTTGAAACAAGAAAAGCCTGTTAATTTTATTTCACCTTAATTGTGAAAACAGTTTGTTTATTGATTTTTACGTATTATTGATATGGGAGGTATTATTGATATGGGAGGTATTATTGATATGTTATAGGGAGGTATTATTGATATGTTATAGGGAGGTATTATTGATATGTTATAGGGAGGTATTATTGATATGTTATAGGGAGGTGTTATTGATATGGGAGGTATTATTGATATGTAATAGGGAGGTATTATTGATATGAGAGGTATTATTGATATGTTATAGGGAGGTATTATTGATATGGGAGGTATTATTGATATGTTATAGGGGGGTATTATTGATATGGGAGGTATTATTGATATGGGAGGTATTATTGATATGTTATAGGGAGGTATTATTGATATGTTATAGGGAGGTATTATTGATATGTTATAGGGAGGTATTATTGATATGTTATAGGCAGATATTATTGATATGTTATAGGGAGGTATTATTGATATGTAATAGGGAGGTATTATTGATATGTAATATGGAGGTATTATTGATATGTAATAGGGAGGTATTATTGATATGTTATAGGGAGGTATTATTGATATGGGAGGTATTATTGATATGGGAGGTATTATTGATATGTTATAGGGAGGTATTATTGATATGGGAGGTATTATTGATATGTTAAGTATACAAGGATATATTGTACTTTTCATAAGAAAACATACTTGAAACAAGAAAAGCCTGTTAATTTTATTTCACCTTAATTGTGAAAACAGTTTGTTTATTGATTTTTACGTATTATTGATATGGGAGGTATTATTGATATGGGAGGTATTATTGATATGTTATAGGGAGGTATTATTGATATGTTATAGGGAGGTATTATTGATATGTTATAGGGAGGTATTATTGATATGTTATAGGGAGGTATTATTGATATGGGAGGTATTATTGATATGGGAGGTATTATTGATATGTTATAGGGAGGTATTATTGATATGTTATAGGGAGGTATTATTGATATGTTATTGGGAGGTATTATTGATATGTTATAGGGAGGTGTTATTGATATGGGAGGTATTATTGATATGTAATAGGGAGGTATTATTGATATGGGAGGTATTATTGATATGTTAAGTATACAAGGATATATTGTACTTTTCATAAGAAAACATACTTGAAACAAGAAAAGCCTGTTAATTTTATTTCACCTTAATTGTGAAAACAGTTTGTTTATTGATTTTTACGTATTATTGATATGGGAGGTATTATTGATATGGGAGGTATTATTGATATGTTATAGGGAGGTATTATTGATATGTTATAGGGAGGTATTATTGATATGTTATAGGGAGGTATTATTGATATGTTATAGGGAGGTATTATTGATATGGGAGGTATTATTGATATGGGAGGTATTATTGATATGTTATAGGGAGGTATTATTGATATGTTATAGGGAGGTATTATTGATATGTTATAGGGAGGTATTATTGATATGTTATAGGGAGGTGTTATTGATATGGGAGGTATTATTGATATGTAATAGGGAGGTATTATTGATATGAGAGGTATTATTGATATGTTATAGGGAGGTATTATTGATATGGGAGGTATTATTGATATGTTATAGGGGGGTATTATTGATATGGGAGGTATTATTGATATGGGAGGTATTATTGATATGTTATAGGGAGGTATTATTGATATGTTATAGGGAGGTATTATTGATATGTTATAGGGAGGTATTATTGATATGTTATAGGCAGATATTATTGATATGTTATAGGGAGGTATTATTGATATGTAATAGGGAGGTATTATTGATATGTAATATGGAGGTATTATTGATATGTAATAGGGAGGTATTATTGATATGTTATAGGGAGGTATTATTGATATGGGAGGTATTATTGATATGGGAGGTATTATTGATATGTTATAGGGAGGTATTATTGATATGGGAGGTATTATTGATATGTTATAGGGAGGTATTATTGATATGTAATAGGGAGGTATTATTGATATGGGAGGTATTATTGATATGGGAGGTATTATTGATATGTTATAGGGAGGTATTATTGATATGGGAGGTATTATTGATATGGGAGGTATTATTGATATGTAATAGGGAGGTATTATTGATATGGGAGGTATTATTGATATGGGAGGTATTATTGATATGTTATAGGGAGGTATTATTGATATGGGAGGTATTATTGATATGTAATAGGGAGGTATTATTGATATGGGAGGTATTATTGATATGTTATAGGGAGGTATTATTGATATGTTATAGGGAGGTATTATTGATATGTAATAGGGAGGTATTATTGATATGTTATAGGGAGGTATTATTGATATGTTATAGGGAGGAATTATTGATATGTTATAGGCAGGTATTATTGATATGGGAGGTATTATTGATATGTTATAGGGAGGTATTATTGATATGTTATAGGGAGGTATTACTGATATGTAATAAGGAGGTATTATTGATATGGGAGGTATTATTGATATGGGAGGTATTATTGATATGTAATAGGGAGGTATTATTGATATGGGAGGTATTATTGATATGTTATAGGGAGGTATTATTGATATGTTATAGGGAGGTATTATTGATATGTAATAGGGAGGTATTATTGATATGTTATAGGGAGGTATTATTGATATGTTATAGGGAGGTATTATTGATATGTTATAGGCAGGTATTATTGATATGGGAGGTATTATTGATATGTTATAGGGAGGTATTATTGATATGTTATAGGGAGGTATTATTGATATGTTATAGGGAGGTATTATTGATATGTTATAGGCAGGTATTATTGATATGGGAGGTATTATTGATATGTTATAGGGAGGTATTATTGATATGTTATAGGGAGGTATTATTGATATGTTATAGGGAGGTATTATTGATATGTTATAGGGAGGTATTATTGATATGGGAGGTATTATTGATATGTTATAGGGAGGTATTATTGATATGTTATAGGGAGGTATTATTGATATGTTATAGGGAGGTATTATTGATATGTTATAAGGAGGTGTTATTGATATGTTATAGGGAGGTATTATTGATATGTTATAGGGAGGTATTATTGATATGTTATAGGGAGGTATTATTGATATGGGAGGTATTATTGATATGTTATAGGGAGGTATTATTGATATGTTATAGGGAGGTATTATTGATATGTTATAGGGAGGTATTATTGATATGGGAGGTATTATTGATATGTTATAGGGAGGTATTATTGATATGTTATAGGGAGGTATTATTGATATGTTATAGGCAGGTATTATTGATATGTTATAGGCAGGTATTATTGATATGTTATAGGGAGGTATTATTGATATGTAATAGGGAGGTATTATTGATATGTAATAGGGAGGTATTATTGATATGTAATAGGGAGGTATTATTGATATGTTATAGGGAGGTATTATTGATATGGGAGGTATTATTGATATGGGAGGTATTATTGATATGTTATAGGGAGGTATTATTGATATGGGAGGTATTATTGATATGTTATAGGGAGGTATTATTGATATGTTATAGGGAGGTATTATTGATATGTTATAGGCAGGTATTATTGATATGTTATAGGGAGGTATTATTGATATGTAATAGGGAGGTATTATTGATATGTTATAGGGAGGTATTATTGATATGTTATAGGCAGGTATTATTGATATGTTATAGGGAGGTATTATTGATATGTTATAGGGAGGTATTATTGATATGTTATAGGGAGGTATTATTGATATGTCATAGGGAGGTATTATTGATATGTTATAGGCAGGTATTATTGATATGGGAGGTATTATTGATATGTTATAGGGAGGTATTATTGATATGTTATAGGGAGGTATTATTGATATGTTATAGGGAGGTATTATTGATATGTTATAGGCAGGTATTATTGATATGGGAGGTATTATTGATATGTTATAGGGAGGTATTATTGATATGTTATAGGGAGGTATTATTGATATGTTATAGGGAGGTATTATTGATATGTTATAAGGAGGTGTTATTGATATGTTATAGGGAGGTATTATTGATATGTTATAGGGAGGTATTATTGATATGTTATAGGGAGGTGTTATTGATATGTTATAGGGAGGTATTATTGATATGTTATAGGGAGGTATTATTGATATGTAATAGGGAGGTATTATTGATATGGGAGGTATTATTGATATGGGAGGTATTATTGATATGTTATAGGGAGGTATTATTGATATGTTATAGGGAGGTATTATTGATATGTTATAGGGAGGTATTATTGATATGGGAGGTATTATTGATATGTTAAGTATACAAGGATATATTGTACTTTTCATAAGAAAACATACTTGAAACAAGAAAAGCCTGTTAATTTTATTTCACCTTAATTGTGAAAACAGTTTGTTTATTGATTTTTACGTATTATTGATATGGGAGGTATTATTGATATGGGAGGTATTATTGATATGTTATAGGGAGGTATTATTGATATGTTATAGGGAGGTATTATTGATATGTTATAGGGAGGTATTATTGATATGTTATAGGGAGGTATTATTGATATGGGAGGTATTATTGATATGTTATAGGGAGGTATTATTGATATGTTATAGGGAGGTATTATTGATATGTTATAGGGAGGTATTATTGATATGTTATAGGGAGGTGTTATTGATATGGGAGGTATTATTGATATGTAATAGGGAGGTATTATTGATATGAGAGGTATTATTGATATGTTATAGGGAGGTATTATTGATATGGGAGGTATTATTGATATGTTATAGGGGGGTATTATTGATATGGGAGGTATTATTGATATGGGAGGTATTATTGATATGTTATAGGGAGGTATTATTGATATGTTATAGGGAGGTATTATTGATATGTTATAGGGAGGTATTATTGATATGTAATAGGGAGGTATTATTGATATGGGAGGTATTATTGATATGAGAGGTATTATTGATATGTTATAGGGAGGTATTATTGAAATGTTATAGGGAGGTATTATTGATATGGGAGGTGTTATTTATATGTTATAGGGAGGTATTATCAATATCTACATCTCACAAACACAATGACTAAATAAAATCACAATCAGAAGGTAGCAATAATTCAAGTTAACACTGGAAAGGAAATGAATGCACCTTGGCTCATTTAATAGAGTTCAAAGTTCGTTATTCCAAATTAAAATATAAATCATAAATCCTTCCAGTTGCTGGAAAAGGAATCATACTGAGAGTCACCACCCTAAAAACAGCGTTGTGCTGGCATGCACTCCACTACACTCCACTGCACTGCATAAAACAGCCATGATTTGCCAATCAATCTCCAATCCTATCAATCTCTCAATAGACCTGTATGTAGAAGTACTTACCTTCTGGTGATGAATCCTTCGAACCAGGAGGGGAAATTTCCCTCATGGAGGATGACAAGAGCTTGAGTCTCCATGAACCACTTCAGGGCCATCTCTCTGTGCCTGCACCCTGTCCCCAGATTCCCCTCTGTCCCCTGGTCCTGCTGGGACTCCACCGCCGGCTCCATCCTGACCCGGTCCTATCCACACCCCACCAAGCAGGACAGCAGTCAGCACAGATGAGAACAATGAGCAGAGATAACCTAATCCTAACCCAAGCATAGACCTAATGTTCACCTAATCCTAACCCAATCATAGACCTAATCGTAGACCTAATGTTAAGATAGTGCTAACCAAATCATAGACCTAATGTTAAGATAGTCCTAACCCAATCATAGACCTAATGTTAAGATAGTCCTAACCCAATCATAGACCTAATGTTAAGATAGTCCTAACCCAATCATAGACCTAATGTTAAGATAGTCCTAACCCAATCATAGACCTAATGTTAAGATAGTGCTAACCCAATCATAGACCTAATGTTAAGATAGTGCTAACCCAATCATAGACCTAATGTTAAGATAGTCCTAACCCAATCATAGACCTACTGTTAAGATAGTCCTAACCCAATCATAGACCTAATGTTAAGATAGTCCTAACCCAATCATAGACCTAATGTTAAGATAGTCCTAACCCAATCATAGACCTAATGTTAAGATAGTCCTAACCCAATCATAGACCTAATGTTAAGATAATCCTAACCCAATCATAGACCTAATGTTAAGATAGTCCTAACCCAATCATAGACCTAATGTTAAGATAGTGCTAACCCAATCATAGACCTAATGTTAAGATAGTCCTAACCCAATCATAGACCTAATGTTAAGATAGTCCTAACCCAATCATAGACCTAATGTTAAGATAGTGCTAACCCAATCATAGACCTAATGTTAAGATAGTCCTAACCCAATCATAGACCTAATGTTAAGATAGTCCTAACCCAATCATAGACCTAATGTTAAGATAGTGCTAACCCAATCATAGACCTAATGTTAAGATAGTGCTAACCCAATCATAGACCTAATGTTAAGATAGTCCTAACCCAATCATAGACCTAATGTTAAGATAGTCCTAACCCAATCATAGACCTAATGTTAAGATAGTCCTAACCCAATCATAGACCTAATGTTAAGATAGTGCTAACCCAATCATAGACCTAATGTTAAGATAGTCCTAACCCAATCATAGACCTAATGTTAAGATAGTCCTAACCCAATCATAGACCTAATGTTAAGATAGTCCTAACCCAATCATAGACCTAATGTTAAGATAATCCTAACCCAATCATAGACCTAATGTTAAGATAGTGCTAACCCAATCATAGACCTAATGTTAAGATAGTCCTAAACAGTGGAACACTCAGTGCAGTGAGGCAGCAGGTTGAAGGGCAGCAGACTGATTTGCCTATTTTCCGTTAGCGGCCAACCTGAGAGTGAGGCCAGCTGAAAGTATCCATTGTTCCAGTTTATCTTCCCTGGTTACTGTACTACTCTCACTGCCTGTTAATACTGGTCAGGATCAGGACATTAATAGAACCCACTGCCTGTTAATACTGGTCAGGATCAGGACATTAAGAGAACCCACTGCCTGTTAATACTGGTCAGGATCAGGACATTTCATAGATACAGACACATTACATAGATACATTACATAGATAGAGACACATTACATAGATGCATTACATAGATACAGACACATTACATAGATACATTACATAGATACAGACACATTACATAGATACAGACACATTACATAGATACAGACACATTACATAGATACAGACACATTACATAGATACATTACATAGATACAGATACATTACATAGATACAGACACATTACATAGATACAGACACATTACATAGATACATTACATAGATACAGATACATTACATAGATACAGATACATTACATAGATACAGATACATTACATAGATACATTACATAGATACAGATACATTACATAGATACAGATACATTGCATAGATACATTACATAGATACAGATACATTACATAGATACAGATACATTACATAGATACATTACATAGATACAGACACATTACATAGATACAGATACATTACATAGATACAGACACATGACATAGATACAGACACATTACATAGATACAGACACATTACATAGATACAGATACATTACATAGATACAGATACATTACATAGATACAGATACATTACATAGATACAGATACATTACATAGATACAGACACATTACATAGATACAGATACATTACATAGATACAGATACATTACATAGATACAGATACATTACATAGATACAGATACATTACATAGATACAGATACATTACATAGATACAGATACATGGATACAGACAAAAAAAGTAATACTGTTCAGTCATTAGCCAGCTGTTGACATTCTTTTAAAAAGTGGTTGTGGTTAGTTTACACTGTAAATCTGCAGCTACGTAACTAAATCAAATCAAATCAAATGTTATTGGTCACATGGTTAGCAGATGTTAATGCGAGTGTAGCGAAATGCCAACAAACAAACAAACTAACTAACCAACTAACCAACTAACTAACTAACCAACTCTAATATCTGAGCACTCATAAGCCGAAAGCCTTAAATTGACCATTAACCTATTACTATTTAACATCTCTGTATTACTGTTAACATCTCTGTATTACTATTTAACATCTCTATTACTATTTAACATCTCTGTATTACTATTTAACATCTGTATTACTATTTAACATCTCTATTACTATTTAACATCTCTGTATTACTATTTAACATCTCTGTATTACTGTTAACATCTCTGTATTACTATTTAACATCTCTGTATTACTATTTAACATCTCTGTATTACTGTTAACATCTCTGTATTACTATTTAACATCTCTGTATTACTATTTACATCTCTGTATTACTATTTAACATCTCTGTATTACTATTTAACATCTCTGTATTACTATTTAACATCTCTGTATTACTGTTAACAACTCTGTATTACTATTTAACATCTCTGTATTACTGTTAACATCTCTGTATTACTATTTAACATCTCTGTATTTCTGTTAACATCTCTGTATTACTATTTAACATCTCTGTATTTCTGTTAACATCTCTGTATTACTATTTAACATCTCTGTATTACTGTTAACATCTCTGTATTACTATTTAACATCTCTGTATTTCTGTTAACATCTCTGTATTGACCGAAAAAAGTGCATTCGTGTTATCAAAGTTATGTGACTCATGCATCATAGAGATGAAAGACTGTTCAAGAGTTTTATCATCAGATCTTGACTATACTGTATTTTATGTACCTTGAGGCAGGTCCTGAAGCGGTCTGCTATAGGCTCTAGTCCAGCTGTTTCTCTGTCAGGTACCAAGGAGGGTAGCAGGGCTGAGACAGGGTCTGGTCCAGCTGTTTCTCTGTCAGGTACCAAGGAGGGTAGCAGGGCTGAGACAGGGTCTGGTCCAGCCGTTTCTCTGTCAGGTACCAAGGAGGGTAGCAGGGCTGAGACAGGGTCTGGTCCAGCTGTTTCTCTGTCAGGTACCAAGGAGGGTAGCAGGGCTGAGACAGGGTGTAATCCAGCTGTTCCTCTGTCAGGTACCAAGGAGGGTAGCAGGGCTGAGACAGGGTCTGGTCCAGCTGTTTCTCTGTCAGGTACCAAGGAGGGTAGCAGGGCTGAGACAGGGTCTGGTCCAGCTGTTTCTCTGTCAGGTACCAAGGAGGGTAGCAGGGCTGAGACAGGGTCTGGTCCAGCTGTTTCTCTGTCAGGTACCAAGGAGGGTAGCAGGGCTGAGACAGGGCGTGCTGAGACCTGAGGTGTCTAGAGCGCAGACATGAGGTCCCTGTTCAAACAACATGAAAAATACAGGTCAACTGTAAGAAAAGTTTAATGATTGACAGGTTGTTATAACATACGGTGTAATAACATCCAATAAGATAACAAACACACATTCAAAAGGCAGAAAGAGGCTTGAGTTCAGAAAGCTAGAGAAACTGTAACCGTACCTGTATCTGATCTCTACAGTGTGTGGTGGTGTGATCCTAAAGTCCTCTCAGTTAAAGTTAATCATCGTCTATGTATTTAGGGTCTCTGAGGAAGGGAACACTGAAAGAGTACACCTCTGAACACGTCTGATATACATACCACATCTACTCTTCCCTTCCATGGGTTAGGAAAGTGTAGGCGTCATTGTGCAATGGTAGAATCTACTGTACTGTTGAAATTTGCATCAGATAGAGAAGGGCCTGCACCAACCAACAGTTTCCTGAAGATGAGTGGAAAGTGAACCTGTGGAGGAGAAACTGTGGTTTCTGAGCCGCTGTATTTCAGTATCCCTAGGCAACAGGAGATGGTTTTACCCACATAACTAGAATTGGATTCTATATCTACTCACAGAGAAAGTCTGTTTGGTGTAACTGTGGGAGCCTGACTTCCAAAACACGGTAGATTTTGTTCGTACATTTTCTGTAAACTGTCTGACTTGGAATTTTCAGAGCTTGTGAATCATGGAACAGATTAGCATTGGCACAGTAGGCCCATTTATCATTACCAAAACCAGCCAGCCTGGGTCAAATGGGCCTTAACATGGGGCTTGAAGAGTGTATGAACAATCAAAATGATCCCCTGCCTATGAAGGGCTGATCTGATCTGTGGTCAGTAGTAGTGTGAGCAGCTTGTTCCCCTGCCTATGAAGGGCTGATCTAATCTGATCGGTGGTCAGTAGTAGTGTGAACAGCCTGTTCCCCTGCTGATCTGATCTGTGCTCAGTAGTAGTGTGAGCAGCTTGTTCCCCTGCCTATGAAGGGCTGAACTAATCTGATCTGTGGTCAGTAGTAGTGTGAACAGCCTGTTCCCGTGCTGATCTGATCTGTGGTCAATAGTAGTGTGAACAGCCTGTTCCCCTGCTGATCTGATCTGTGGTCAGTAGTAGTGTGAGCAGCCTGTTCCCCTGCTGATCTGATCTGTGGTCAGTAGTAGTGTGAGCAGCCTGTTCCCCTGCTGATCTGATCTGTGGTCAGTAGTAGTGTGAGCAGCCTGTTCCCCTGCTGATCTGATCTGTGGTCAGTAGTAGTGTGAGCAGCCTGTTCCCCTGCTGATCTGATCTGTGGTCAGTAGTAGTGTGAGCAGCCTGTTCCCCTGCTGATCTGATCTGTGGTCAGTAATAGTGTGAGCAGCCTGTTCCCCTGTCTATGAGTGGGGTATGGTATGATTACCGGGTGGGTTCAAGAAGGTAAATGGAAAGTAAACATGTGGAGGAGAAACTGTGGTGTCTGAGCCACTGTATCTGAGTGTTACTATGCAACAGGAAATGGTGTTACACAGAGAGTCTTATTAGATCAGATGAGTTCATTAGTCAGTGCTCAGGGTTGCAGATGTAGTCGCAGGGTACAGTGAAATTCTTATGCTCCGAGCTCCATCAGTGTGGATCAAAAACACAGCTTTGAAGTGTTTCGCCCTGGGCGTTGACACAACTTTGAAGTGTTTCGCCCTGGGCGTTGACACAGCTTTGAAGTGTTTCGCCCTGGGCGTTGACACAGCTTTGAAGTGTTTCGCCCTGGGTGTTGACACAGCTTTCAAAGTGTTTTGCCCTGAGCGTTGACACAGCTTTGAAGTGTTTCGCCCTGGGCGTTGACACAGCTTTGAAGTCTTTTGCCCTGGGCGTTGACACAGCTTTGAAGTGTTTCGCCCTGGGCGTTGACACAGCTTTGAAGTGTTTCGCCCTGGGCGTTGACACAGCTTTCAAAGTGTTTTGCCCTGAGCGTTGACACAGCTTTGAAGTGTTTCGCCCTGGGCGTTGACACAGCTTTGAAGTGTTTCGCCCTGGGCGTTGACACAGCTTTCAAAGTGTTTTGCCCTGAGCGTTGACACAGCTTTGAAGTGTTTCGCCCTGGGCGTTGACACAGCTTTGAAGTCTTTCGCCCTGGGCGTTGACACAGCTTTGAAGTGTTTCGCCCTGGGCGTTGACACAGCTTTGAAGTGTTTCACTGTCACTCCCTGACCATAGTTTGCTTTGTATGTTTCTATGTTTTGTTTGGTCAGGGTGTGATCTGAGTGGGCATTCTATGTTGGATGTCTAGTGTGTCTGTTTCTGTGTTTGGCCTGATATGGTTCTCAATCAGAGGCAGGTGTTAGTGTTTGTCTCTGATTGGGAACCATATTTAGGTAGCCTGGGTTGCACTGTTGGTTTGTGGGTGTTTGTTTCCTGTGTCAGTGTTTGTGCCACACGGGACTGTTTCGGTTTGGTTTATTTCATGTTATCGTTTATTGTTTTGTATTTCATAGTGTTCAGGCTTTTCTTATTAAAATCGTCAGGGACACTTACCACGCTGCGTTTTGGTCCGATCCCTGCTACACCTCCTCTTTAGACGAAGAGGAGGAAATCTGCCGTTACAGAAACACCCACCACAAAAGGACCAAGCGGCGTGGTAATGGGCAGCAGCAGTAGCGAAGTCAGGATTTCTGGACATGGGAGCTGGACTGTGTCACTACTTGGGAGGAGATAGGCAGGTGGGCGGTCAACCCAGGGAGAGTGCCGGAGCCCGCCTGGGGTTCTCTGGAGCAGTGTGAGGAGGGATACCGGCGAATGGAGTCAGCACGGCAACGCGGTAGGAAGCCCGAGAGGCAGCCCCAAAAATGTATTGGGGGGGAAGCACACAGGGAGTGTGGCGAAGCCAGGAAGGAGAGACCTGCGCCAACTTTCTGTGCTTACCGGAGAGCGAGAGAGACCGGGCAGGCACCGTGTTATGCTGTGGAGCGCACGGTGTTCCCGGTGCGGGTGCATAGCCCGGTACGGTACATTCCAGCTCCTGGTATCGGCCGGGCTAGAGTGGGCATCGAGCCAGGTGCCATGAAGAAGGCTCTACGCATCTGGTCTCCAGTGCGTCTCCTTGGGCCGGCGTACATGGCACCAGCCTTACGCATGGTGTCCCCGGTTCGCCAGCACAGCCCAGTGCGGCCTATTCCACCTCGCCACACTGGTCGGGCTACGGGGAGCATTCAACCAGGTAAGGTTGGGCAGGCTCAGTGCTCAAGAGCTCCAGTGCGCCTGCACAGTCCGGTCTATCCAGTGCCACCTCCACGCACCAGCCCTCCGTTGGCAGCCCCCCACACCAGGCTGTCTCTCCGTCTTCTGCCTACAGGGTCTCCCGCCTGTCCAGCGCTGCCAGAGCCTTCCTCCTCTCTAGCACTGCCAGAGTCCCCCGTCTGTCCAGAGCTGCTAGAGACTCCCGTCTGTCCAGAGCTGCTAGAGTCTCTCGTCTGTCCAGAGCTGCTAGAGTCTCTCGTCTGTCCAGAGCTGCTAGAGTCTCCCGTTTGTCCAGAGCTGCTAGAGTCTCCCGTCTGTCCAGAGCTGCTAGAGTCTCCCGTCTGTCCAGAGCTGCTAGAACCTGCCAGAGCCGTCAGTCAGCTAGGACCTGCCAGAGCCATCAGTCAGCCAGGAGCTGCCAGAGCCGCCAGCCAGCCAGGAGCTGCCAGAGCCGCCAGCCAGTCCTGAGCTACCCTTCAGTCCTGAGCTACCCCTCAGTCCGGAGCTGCCCCTCAGTCCAGTGGGGCCCTTTAGTAGGGTTGCCAGTCCTAGGCTGGCGGCGAGGTTCGCCGTTCCTAGGAGGCCACAGAAGCGAACTAAGGCTATGGTGGAGTAGGGTCCACGTCCAGCGCCAGAGCCGCAACCGTGGACAGATGCCCACCCAGACCCTCCCCTATAGGTAGGAGGTAGGTATCCTAGTGGTTAGAGTGTAGGGGAGGTAGGTATCCTAGTGGTTAGAGGGTGGGGGCGCCAGGTATCCTAGTGGTTAGAGTGTAGGGGAGGTAGGTATCCTAGTGGTTAGAGTGCAGGGGAGGCATGTATCCTAGTGGTTAGAGTGTAGGGGAGGTAGGTATCCTAGTGGTTAGAGTGTAGGGGAGGCAGGTAGCCTAGTGGTTAGATTGTAGAGACTGCAGGTATCCTAGTGGTTAGACTGTAGGGGAGGCAGGTAGCCCAGTGGTTAGAGTGTAGAGACTGCAGGTAGCCTAGTGGTTAAAGTGTAGGGGAGGCAGGTATCCTAGTGGTTAGAGTGTAGGGAAGGTAGGCATCCTAGTGGTTAGAGTGTAGGGGAGGTAGGTATCCTAGTAGTTAGAGTGTAGGGGAGGCAGGTAGCCTAGTGGTTAGATTGTAGAGACTGCAGGTATCCTAGTGGTTAGACTGTAGGGGCGGCAGGTAGCCTAGTGGTTAGAGTGTAGAGACTGCAGGTATCCTAGTGGTTAGAGTGTATGGGAGGCAGGTAGCCTAGTGGTTAGAGTGTAGAGGTGGCAGGTATCCTAGTGGTTAGAGTGTAGGGGAGGTAGGTATCCTAGTGGTTAGAGTGTAGGGGAGGCAGGTAGCCTAGTGGTTAGAGTGTAGGGGCGGCAGGTAGCCTAGTGGTTAGAGTGTAGGGGAGGCAGGTAGCCTAGTGGTTAGAATGTAGAGACTGCAGGTATCCTAGTGGTTAGAGTGTAGGGGAGGCAGGTAGCCTAGTGGTTAGAGTGTAGAGACTGCAGGTAGCCTAGTGGTTAGAGTGTATGGGAGGCAGGTATCCTAGTGGTTAGAGTGTAGGGGAGGCAGGTATCCTAGCGGTTAGAGTGTAGGGGCGGCAGGTATCCTAGCGGTTAGAGTGTAGGGGAGGCAGGTAGCCTAGTGGTTAGAGTGTCGGGGCGGCAGGTATCCTAGTGGTTAGAGTGTAGGGGAGGTAGGTATCCTAGTGGTTAGAGTGTAGGGGAGGCAGGTAGCCTAGTGGTTAGAGTGTAGGGGCGGCAGGTAGCCTAGTGGTTAGAGTGTAGGGGCGATAGGTATCCTAGTGGTTAGAGTGTAGAGGTGGCAGGTATCCTAGTGGTTAGAGTGTAGGGAGGCATGTATCCTAGCGGTTAGAGTGTAGGGGGAGGTAGGTATCCTAGTGGTTAGAGTGTAGAGGAGGTAGGTATCCTAGTGGTTAGAGTGTAGGGGAGGTAGGTATCCTAGTGGTTAGAGTGTAGGGGCGGCAGGTATCCTAGTGGTTAGAGTGTAGGGGAGGTAGGTATCCTAGTGGTTAGAGTGTGGGGGAGGCAGGTATCCTAGTGGTTAGAGTGTAGGGGAGGCAGGTAGCCTAGTGGTTAGAGTGTAGGGGCGGCAGGTATCCTAGTGGTTAGAGTGTAGGGGAGGCAGGTATCCTAGTGGTTAGAGTGTAGGGGCGGCAGGTGTCCTAGCGGTTAGAATGAAGGGGCGGCAGGTATCCTAGCGGTTAGAGTGTAGGGGCGGCAGGTATCCTAGTGGTTAGAGTGTAGGGGCGGCAGGTATCCTAGCGGTTAGAGTGTAGGGGCGGCAGGTATCCTAGTGGTTCGATTGTAGGGGAGGTAGGTATCCTAGTGGTTAGAGTGTATGGGAGGCAGGTAGCCTAGTGGTTAGAGTGTAGGGGAGGTAGGTATCCTAGTGGTTAGAGTGTAGGGGCGGCAGGTATCCTAGTGGTTAGAGTGTAGGGGCGGCAGGTATCCTAGTGGTTAGTGTGTAGGGGCGGCAGGTATCCTAGTGGTTAGGGCGTTGGACTAGTAACTGAAAGGTTGTTAGATCAAATCCCGAGCTCACAAGGTAGAAATATGTTGTTCTGCCCCTGAACAAGGCAGTTAACCCACTGTTCCTAGGCTGTCATTGAAAATAAGAATTTGTTCTTAACTGACTTGCCTAGCTTAAATAAAGGTAAAATAAAAATTACAGTAGGCTACCTCCGTCTCTTCAGAAAGGAACTTAGAAATGTTTGTTTCCACCTTGTGGTAGGCTACTTTATGGTTCTAACTAATTTCCTCTAAAACTACAACTACCATCATCACCAGAATCCCCCAGAGTCCAAGCAGTGATGCGGATGGAAACAGAACCTTGCCAGAGAAGAAGAGGCCAAGCGAGAGCGATAACTGGGCACAAATTATGTCTTCTCCAGTGGGTGGCGTTTTTTGTTTTTGTTGGTCACCAAGCTAGGAGTTTTTGTATGGAGGTCAATGAGAGAGTGTTTAATTTTGTTAACAAAAAATGTAATGATTTATTTGCTACGTGTGTATTATTTGGTCGAATAGACGTTTCGTAATGCGTAGGTTGTTACGAGTGTAGTTGATAGAAGTAGGACACGTGACATCCCGGCAACTTTGAGGAAAAACACTACATCGGAGTTGTTCCTGTTGTGTTCACGCACATCTGCCCTTTTATTGGCTAGAATGGTTCAGCTCCGTGAAATCAGCGACATTAACGTGACCGTCCATATCGCGAAAAAAGCTTCAAAATAATAGTCTCCCTTTACATGACTACAAGATCACAAATCGTAGTATTGTTTGCCTGTTTCAAGATGCGTTCTTTTTATCTGATTCCTCTCTCTCCTATTTTAGAAGAGATTGAGGCTTATTGTCGACTTCTAGTGGTTATTTGTAAATATCTACTAGGTGGGTAAATGACATGAAAAATACAATTAAAAACATCTCCAAAAACCTAATTAACGTTATTAATGCGTTGAAAAGGAATTAATTAAGGAACGTTCAATATTCCTCATTAAATAATATTTGGAATAATATTTGATTCCCATTCCACTAGATGACACCCTATGCTGCTCCCAGTCAAACAAAAGAGTTTATGCTCTTTAAACACATCTGTGCGTTGGTAGATCTGCTGTACATTGTTAACAGTTATGTTACACTCTTATAGTCTGTTATTATCACTGTTATTGACTGCTATAGACACATATTACATTAGAATTGTTAGTACATTGTTAAGACAACAGACCTACACTGTGAAGGTCTTTAGCTTTCTAAATGAATATTTGTGTGGAAAGTTTCCATCAGTTGGAAAGACAGCACATGTTTCTGTTAGGGTAGAGATAAATAAGAGAAGGATGCCGTCTGTTAACCAGTGATCTACTCTAATACAGGTTATAAATAAGAGAAGGATGACGTCTCTGTTAACCAGTGATCTACTGTAATACAGGTTATAAATAAGGGAAGGGTGACGTCTCTGTTAACCAGTGATCTACTGTAATACAGGTTATAAATAAGGGAAGGATGACGTCTCTGTTAACCAGTGATCTACTGTAATACAGGTTATAAATAAGGGAAGGATGACGTCTCTGTTAACCAGTGATCTACTGTAATACAGGTTATAAATAAGGGAAGGATGACGTCTGTTAACCAGTGATCTACTGTAATGAGGTTATAAATAAGGGAAGGATGACGTCTCTGTTAACCAGTGATCTACTGTAATACAGGTTATAAATAAGGGAAGGATGACGTCTGTTAACCAGTGATCTACGTAATACAGGTTATAAATAAGGGAAGGATGACGTCTGTTAACCAGTGATCTACTGTAATACAGGTTATAAATAAGGGAAGGATGACGTCTCTGTTAACCAGTGATCTACTGTAATACAGGTTATAAATAAGGGAAGGATGACGTCTCTGTTAACCAGTGATCTACTGTAATACAGGTTATAAATAAGAGAAGGATGACGTCTCTGTTAATCAGTGATCTACTGTAATGAGGTTATAATGTAAAGATAAAATAAAATAATGACAAGCAAATCTTGGTATTTTTTAATTCGGGATTTATTCCGAGAATAATTAATTTATTATAGCTCTGTACCCACTGGAAAAGACATGTAAACACCTCCCCTGCTCAATGATGAGCTCTGTACCCACTGGAAAAGACATGTAAACACCTCCCCTGCTCAATGATGAGCTCTGTACCTACTGGAAAATACATGTAAACACCTCCCCTGCTCAATGATGAGCTCCGAACCCACTGGAAAAGACATGTAAACACCTCCCCTGCTCAATGATGAGCTCCGAACCCACTGGAAAAGACATGTAAACACCTCCCCTGCTCAATGATGAGCTCTGTACCCACTGGAAAAGACATGTAAACACCTCCCCTGCTCAATGATGAGCTCCGAACCCACTGGAAAAGACATGTAAACACCTCCCCTGCTCATTGATGAGCTCCGAACCCACTGGAAAAGTGCCGGATGGCAAAGAAAGAAATTCAGTCTTCAGTCCAGTAGTGTATGATATGAGAAAAGAATATGCACGAAGTTAAAATGATCCATAATTCTTGCCAATGCATGTTAGTCTGTCACGACTTCCGAAGTCGGCCCCTCTCCTTGTTCGGGCGGCGTTTGGTGGTCGACATCACCGGCCTTCTAGCCATCGCCAATCCACTTTTCATTTTCCATTTGTTTTGTCTTTGTCTTACACACCTGGTTTCAATTCCCCAATGACTTGTTCATTATTTAACCCTCTGTTCCCCCATGTTTGTTTGTGAGTGATTGTTTGTCTTGTATACTGTCCGTTATTGTGGGGCTCTGTAATTTGTGTTGTATATGTGATTTACTTGAGTAAATACGTTGATTACTCATATCTGCTGTCCTGCGCCTAACTCTCTACACCAGCTACACACATACCATAGTCAAACAATTCCAAGGTTGTAGTGTTGTAATACTGTACCTGCTAGCTTAAGAGGAGAGACAGGGTAAGGAGTAGTGAAGCCTGGGCTGACCTGAACCTCAGTCCTCTGTGAATTTCCTCACCTTGAACAAGTCCTCTGTGTTGACTAAACGTTCCGTGGTGAATAGTGATGTGTTGACAATGGGTCTAATGGTGGATAGTGAGGTGTTGACTGTAGGTCTAGTGGTGGATAGTGAGGTGTGGACTGTAGGTCTAGTGGTGGATAGTGAGGTTTTGACTGTAGGTCTAGTGGTGGATAGTGAGGTGTGGACTGTAGGTCTAGTGGTGGATAGTGAGGTGTTGACTGTAGGTCTAGTGGTGGATAGTGAGGTGTGGACTGTAGGTCTAGTGGTGGATAGTGAGGTTTTGACTCTAGGTCTAGTGGTGGATAGTGAGGTGTTGACTGTAGGTCTAGTGGTGGATAGTGAGGTGTTGACTGTAGGTCTAGTGGTGGATAGTGAGGTGTTGACTGTAGGTCTAGTGGTGGATTGTGAGGTGTGGACTGTAGGTCTAGTGGTGGATAGTGAGGTGTGGACTGTAGGTCTAGTGGTGGATAGTGAGGTTTTGACTCTAGGTCTAGTGGTGGACAGTGAGGTGTTGACTGTAGGTCTAGTGGTGGATAGTGAGGTGTTGACTGTAGGTCTAGTGGTGGATTGTGAGGTGTTGACTGTAGGTCTAGTGGTGGATAGTGAGGTGTGGACTGTAGGTCTAGTGGTGGATAGTGAGGTGTGGACTGTAGGTCTAGTGGTGGATAGTGAGGTGTTGATTCTAGGTCTAGTGATGGATAGTGAGGTGTTGACTCTAGGTCTAGTGGTGGATTGAGAGGTGTTGACTGTGGGTCTAGTGGTGGATAGTGAGGTGTTGACTGTGGGTCTAGTGGTGGATAGTGAGGTTTTGACTCTAGGTCTAGTGGTGGATAGTGAGGTGTGGACTGTAGGTCTAGTGGTGGATAGTGAGGTGTGGACTGTAGGTCTAGGGGTGAATAGTGAGGTGTGGACTGTAGGTCTAGTGGTGGATAGTGAGGTGTGGACTGTAGGTCTAGTGGTGGATAGTGAGGTGTTGACTGTAGGTCTAGTGGTGGATAGTGAGGTGTTGACTGTAGGTCTAGTGGTGGATAGTGAGGTGTTGACTCTAGGTCTAGTGGTGGATAGTGAGGTGTGGACTGTAGGTCTAGTGGTGGATAGTGAGGTGTTGACTGTAGGTCTAGTGGTGGATAGTGAGGTGTGGACTGTAGGTCTAGTGGTGGATAGTGAGGTGTTGACTCTAGGTCTAGTGATGGATAGTGAGGTGTTGACTGTAGGTCTAGTGATGAATAGTGAGGTGTTGACTCTGGGTCTAGTGATGGATAGTGAGGTGTTGACTGTAGGTCTAGTGGTGGATAGTGAGGTGTTGACTGTAGGTCTAGTGGTGGATAGTGAGGTGTGGACTGTAGGTCTAGTGGTGGATTGTGATGTGTTGACTGTAGGTCTAGTGGTGGATAGTGAGGTGTTGACTGTAGGTCTAATGATGGATAGTGAGGTGTTGACTGTAGGTCTAGTGATGGATAGTGAGGTGTTGACTGTAGGTCTAGTGGTGGATAGTGAGGTGTGGACTGTAGGTCTAGTGGTGGATAGTGAGGTGTGGACTGTAGGTCTAGTGGTGGATTGTGATGTGTTGACTGTAGGTCTAATGGTGGATAGTGAGGTGTTGACTGTAGGTCTAATGATGGATAGTGAGGTGTTGACTGTAGGTCTAGTGGTGGATAGTGAGGTGTTGACTGTAGGTCTAGTGGTGGATAGTGAGGTGTGGACTGTAGGTCTAGTGGTGGATAGTGAGGTGTGGACTGTAGGTCTAGTGGTGGATTGTGATGTGTTGACTGTAGGTCTAGTGGTGGATAGTGAGGTGTGGACTGTAGGTCTAGTGGTGGATAGTGAGGTTTTGACTGTAGGTCTAGTGGTGGATTGTGATGTGTTGACTGTAGGTCTAGTGGTGGATAGTGAGGTGCTGACTGTAGGTCTAGTGGTGGATAGTGAGGTGTGGACTGTAGGTCTAATGATGGATAGTGAGGTGTGGACTGTAGGTCTAGTGGTGGATAGTGAGGTGTGGACTGTAGGTCTAGTGGTGGATAGTGAGGTGTGGACTGTAGGTCTAGTGGTGGATAGTGAGGTGTTGACTGTAGGTCTAGTGGTGGATAGTGAGGTGTGGACTGTAGGTCTAGTGATGGATAGTGAGGTGTGGACTGTAGGTCTAGTGGTGGATAGTGAGGTGTTGACTGTAGGTCTAGTGATGGATAGTGAGGTGTGGACTGTAGGTCTAGTGGTGGATAGTGAGGTGTTGACTGTAGGTCTAGTGATGGATAGTGAGGTGTGGACTGTAGGTCTAGTGGTGGATAGTGAGGTGTTGACTGTAGGTCTAGTGGTGGATAGTGAGGTGTGGACTGTAGGTCTAGTGGTGGATTGTGATGTGTGGACTGTAGGTCTAATGATGGATAGTGAGGTGTGGACTGTAGGTCTAGTGATGGATTGTGATGTGTTGACTGTAGGTCTAATGATGGATAGTGAGGCTTTGACTCTAGGTCTAGTGGTGGATAGTGAGGTGTGGACTGTAGGTCTAGTGGTGGATAGTGAGGTGTTGACTGTAGGTCTAGGGGTGAATAGTGAGTGCAGCAAGTCAGACTGGAGGGCAGAGGAGAAGACAAACCAAAGCATGAGCCTGGTTCAGCAGGTTGTGAGGGCCAGTTTGCCTAGATGTATTTATTAAAACAGCATGTAGGTTTGTGTTCAGTGAATGTCAGTGAACATCGTGGGTTTGTCATTGCTGTGAATGTGTTTTTCACCATGGAGACGATGTGCTCCAGCAGTTTGTCACTATGCACATCCCCCCCAACAGTCTGGTAACAGTAGACAGTTGGTTTCCCTCCAAAAATCTATTGAATGATGCACATCTTCATGGTATGAAACCAGATCCTATTAGCAAGGTGTCTGAGGATTCAATATCACCACCTTTACTGGACACAACTTCTGTAGAATTAACAGTACACAGCAAATAGATGTAAAGTGCTATAATGAAAGCACTTTGTTGGTAACAGCTGACAGGAGCTTTTTCTCCAAAAAAAGGTTTGAATGGCTCAAATACAGAAAGAGACAGCGAGAGAGAGACAGCGAGAGAGAGGGAGAGAGAGAGAGAGAGACAGCGAGAGAGACAGATAGCGAGTGAGAGAGAGATAGCGAGCGAGAGAGACAGATAGCGAGCGAGAGAGAGAGATAGCGAGCGAGAGAGACAGATAGTGAGCGAGAGAGACAGATAGCGAGCGAGAGAGAGATAGCGAGCGAGAGAGACAGATAGCGAGCGAGAGAGACAGATAGCGAGCGAGAGAGAGATAGAGAGAGAGATAGCGAGAGAGACAGATAGCGAGCGAGAGAGACAGATAGTGAGCGAGAGAGACAGATAGCAAGCGAGAGAGACAGATAGCGAGCGAGAGAGATAGAGAGCGAGAGATAGCGAGCGAGAGAGAGAGCGAGAGATAGCGAGCGAGATAGAGAGCGAGAGAGAGAGAGAGATAGATAGAGAGAGAGAGAGAGAGAGATAGCGAGCGAGAGAGATAGAGAGCGAGAGAGATAGCGAGCGAGAGAGAGAGAGAGAGAGAGATAGATAGAGAGAGAGAGAGAGAGAGAGAGAGAGATAGCGAGAGAGAGAGATAGCGAGCGAGAGAGATAGCGAGCGAGAGAGATATAGCGAGCGAGAGAGATAGCGAGCGAGAGACAGATAGCGAGAGAGACAGATAGCGAGCGAGAAAGACAGATCGCGAGCGAGAGAGACAGATAACGATCTGAGAGACAAGGCAAGAAGGGCATTCTATGCCATCAAAAGGAACATAAATTTCAACATATCAATTAGGATTTGGCTAAAAATACTTGAATCAGTCATAGAGCCCATTGCCCTTTATGGTTGTGAGGTCTGGGGTCCGCTCACCAACCAAGACTTCACAAAATGGGACAAACACCAAATTGAGACTCTGCACGCAGAATTCTGCAAAGATATCCTCTGTGTACAACGTAGAACACCAAATAATGCATGCAGAGCAGAATTAGGCCGATACCCACTAATTATCAAAATCTAGAAAAGAGCCGTTAAATTCTATAACCACCTAAAAGGAAGCCATTCCCAAACCTTCCACAACAAAGCCATCACCTACAGAGAGATGAACCTGGAGAAGAGTCCCCTAAGCAAGCTGGTCCTGGTGAGCACATAGCCTGTCTTCTCTTGAGAGCCATGTCTGCCTACGGCGGCCCTTCTCAATAGCAAGGCTATGCTCACTGAGTCTGTACATAGTCAAAGCTTTCCTTAATTTTGGGTCAGTCACAGTGGTCAGGTATTCTGCCGCTGTGTACTCTCTGTGTAGGGCCAAATAGCATTCTAGTTTGCTCTGTTTTTTTGTTAATTCTTTCCAATGTGTCAAGTAATTATCTTTTTGTTTTCTCATGATTTGGTTGGGTCTAATTGTGCTGCTGTCCTGGGGAATTAACAAAAAAACAGAGCAAACTAGAATGCTATTTGGCCCTACACAGAGAGTACACAGCGGCAGAATACCTGACCACTGTGACTGACCCAAAATTAAGGAAAGCTTTGACTATGTACAGACTCAGTGAGCATAGCCTTGCTATTGAGAAGGGCCGCCGTGGAAACTGAGCTGCACTTCCTAACCTCCTGCCCAATGTATGACCATATTAGAGAGACATATTTCCCTCAGATTACACAGATCTACAAAGAATTCTAAAACAAATCCAATTTTAAAAAACTCCCATCTACTGGGTGAAATTCCACAGTGTGCCATCACAGCAGCAAGATTTGTGACCTGTTGCCACGAGAAAAGGGCAACCAGTGAAGAACAAACACCATTGTAAATACAACCCATATTTAAGCTTATTTATTTTATCTTGTGTCCTTTAACCATTTGTACATTGTTAAAACACTGTATATATATAATATGACATTTGTAATGTCTTTATTGTTTTGAAACTTCTGTATGTGTAATGTTTACTGTTAATTTTGATTGTTTTTCACTTTATATATTCACTTTATATATTATCTACCTCACTTGCTTTGGCAATGTTAACACATGTTTCCCATGCCAATAAAGCCCTTGAATTGAATTGAATTGAGAGATAGCGAGAGAGACAGATAGCGAGCGAGAGAGATAGCGAGCGAGAGAGACAGATAGCAAGAGAGACAGATAGCGAGCGAGAGAGACAGAGAGCGAGAGAGAGAGATAGAGAGCGAGAGATAGCGAGCGAGAGAGAGCGATAGCAATTGAGAGAGACAGATAGCGAGAGAGAGAGATAGCGAGCGAGAGAGAGAGATAGCGAGCGAGAGAGATAGCTAGATAGAGAGAGAGATAGCGAGCGAGAGAGACAGATAGCGAGAGAGAGAGATAGCGAGAGAGATAGCGAGCGAGAGAGATAGAGAGATAGTGAGCGAGAGAGATAGCGAGCGAGAGAGACAGATAGCGAGCGAGAGAGACAGATAGCGAGCGAGAGAGACAGACAGCGAGCGAGCGAGAGACATAGCGAGCGATAGAGAGAGCGAGAGAAGGGGTCAACACAGCAGGCCCGGTGAATCAGGTCAAGGGTCCACAGCTGCAGGCAGAACAACAGAACTGGACCAGCAGTACATCCTTGACTGGGGACAAGGACAGCCAGGACTCGTCAGGCCAGTTAATCCTGAGTTATGGTCCTAGGGCTCAGGTCCTCCGGGAGGTGAGACAGAGAGAGAGAGAAAGAAAGATAGATAGATAGATAGATAGATAGATAGATAGATAGATAGATAGAGGGGAATTAGAGAGATGATACCCATATAGGACAGTTACAGACCCTATCCCCCGGCACCTAGGCAATTGCAGCATTTGGGGACAGAAACAAGGGGGGGTCGGGTGACACTGTGGCCCTGTAAACAGTTACACTTGGATGGGTTCAATGTGAAATTGTTATCTTCAAAACATGTTTAAATCCTGTTCTGTTAAGAGTCAAGTATTTTAAAACCATCAATACTTCCAGTAACAGCGCTAGCATTGTGTTGTTATTGTTTTATCACTATAGTTTTAAAATGTGTAAAAAATACAGTAAATCGATCTTTGTTAATTGATTTCAATAATATTAATATTTTTCTTTAATAAATGTATGTTTAAGTCAATTAAACTACAACCTTTGGGATTTAAATTAGAAAAACGTCCAGTAAATCGTGAAAAAAAAACATTCAGGTTGACTTTTATTTTGAAATTTAGCCTTATGCTCACTTGACCTTAATGTCGCTAGGTTCACAATGCTGAATGATCCCACCTAATTTTGGCTCCTTCCTGGACTGGACTGCCTTCCATTTTTTATGACATATATTTTTATTGTTAGAGCGGCCACTTGAGTATCTGGTCAGTATAATGGATCATCTGTGACCGTGCGTCCGCTCTGGTGCAAGCCAAGACGAAGAAAGTTGGGGAAAGATGCAAGAAGAGGATGGCGGAGAGGAGAACTCTACACGAGACCTACGGGTTCTGGCCTCCAATTCGGTGGACGCAGGCGAACCCGAATCACTGAAGGACCCGGTTGCGAAACTATGCGGTTATTTGACTAAACTCGCTGGAAAAGGGCCGCTGCGGGGGTTTAAACTCCGCTGGTTTGTGTACGACGAGAGGAAATGTTATTTGTATTACTTCAAGACTCCCCAAGACGCCTTGCCGCTTGGACACATAACGATAGGCGAAGCCAGCTTCAGCTATGATGTGGAGGGGGATGAGGGGCAGTTTGAGATTCGCACCGCGGGGAAGGAGTTTGTACTCAAGGTAAATATAATCTACATTGTTTACAATTCTATAGTTACGTGAAGTTTGGTGTTAAATGCATGTCCATGTCATGGTGAGTGAATAGACGTCCACGATTGACAATTATTTTGCATAACAATATGTCACAGTGTCACTAGCACAACAAGTAGTTCTAGACACACCCTATAGTTTTAGGAAGTATGGTCTGCATGCATTGGTACATGGCAACTAAGTGACAATATGTTGGGAAACTGTCATTAGTCTGTGCTGTTACAATGTGTCAACTGCATCTCATGTTACAGGATAGAACGTAGCCTGTTGAATCTAGTGGGATGTAACGTAGCCTGTTGAATCTAGTGGGATGTAACGTAGCCTGTTGAATCACGTGGGATGTAACGTAGCCTGTTGAATCACGTGGGATGTAACAGCCTGTTGAATCACGTGGGATGTAACAGCCTGTTGAATGACCTTTTTTTATTAGATGTTTTATTTATTTTTTACCTTTATTTAACTATGCAAGTCAGTTAAGAACAAATTCTTATTTTCAATGACAGCCTAGGAACAGTGGGTTAACTGCCTGTTCAGAACAACAGATTTGTACCTTGTCAGCTCGGGGGTTTGAACTTGCAACCTTCCGGTTACTAGTCCAACGCTCTAACCACTAGGCTACCCTGCCGCCCCGACGAGGGACGTAACGTAGCCTGTTGAATGACGAGGGACGTAACGTAGCCTGTTGAATGACGAGGGACATGACGTGGGACGTAACGTGGGACGTAACGTAGCTTGTTGAATGACGAGGGACGTAACGTAGCCTGTTGAATGACGTGGGACGTAACGTAGCCTGTTGAATGACGAGGGACGTAACGTAGCCTGTTGAATGACGAGGGACGTAACGTAGCCTGTTGAATGACGAGGGACGTAACGTAGCCTGTTGAATGACGAGGGACGTAACGTAGCCTGTTGAATGACGAGGGACGTAACGTAGCCTGTTGAATGACGAGGGACGTAACGTAGCCTGTTGAATGACGAGGGACGTAACGTAGCCTGTTGAATGACGAGGGACGTAACGTAGCCTGTTGAATGACGAGGGACGTAACATAGCCTGTTGAATGACGAGGGACGTAACGGAGCCTGTTGAATGACGAGGGACGTAACGGAGCCTGTTGAATGACGAGGGACGTAACGGAGCCTGTTGAATGACGAGGGACGTAACGTAGCCTGTTGAATGACGAGGGACGTAACGTAGCCTGTTGAATGACGAGGGACGTAACGTAGCCTGTTGAATGACGAGGGACGTAACGGAGCCTGTTGAATGACGAGGGACGTAACGGAGCCTGTTGAATGACGAGGGACGTAACGGAGCCTGTTGAATGACGAGGGACGTAACGTAGCCTGTTGAATGACGAGGGACGTAACGTAGCCTGTTGAATGACGAGGGACGTAACGTAGCCTGTTGAATGACGTGGGACGTAACGTAGCCTGTTGAATGACGTGGGACGTAACGCAGCCTGTTGAATGACGTGGGACGTAACGCAGCCTGTTGAATGACGAGGGACGTAACGTAGCCTGTTGAATGACGAGGGACGTAACGTAGCCTGTTGAATGACGAGGGACGTAACGTAGCCTGTTGAATGACGAGGGACGTAACGTAGCCTGTTGAATGACGAGGGACGTAACGTAGCCTGTTGAATGACGAGGGACGTAACGTAGCCTGTTGAATGACGAGGGACGTAACGTAGCCTGTTGAATGACGAGGGACGTAACGTAGCCTGTTGAATGACGAGGGACGTAACGTAGCCTGTTGAATGACGAGGGACGTAACAGCCTGTTGAATGACGAGGGACGTAACGTAGCCTGTTGAATGACGAGGGACGTAACGTAGCCTGTTGAATGACGAGGGACGTAACAGCCTGTTGAATGACGAGGGACGTAACAGCCTGTTGAATGACGTGGGACATGACGTGGGACGTAACGTAGCCTGTTGAATGACGTGGGACGTAACGTAGCCTGTTGAATGACGAGGGACGTAACGTAGCCTGTTGAATGACGAGGGACGTAACGTAGCCTGTTGAATGACGTGGGACGTAACGTAGCCTGTTGAATGACGTGGGACGTAACGTAATGTGTGGGAGAGACAAAAAGTGAGTAAAAAACACCCTAAATATTTTTAGGACTACAAATGAACTTTCTTCTGTCCATTCTTGTTTTTTTAATGTCACAATTCCAACCCTCCTTTATCCGTGCTTGGGACCGGCAAAAGTGACCCAAAAGAGACACACTGGCGGAGTTACTTAGTTTTTTATTTTACTGAAAAAAACATGATTATTATTATTATTTTTTTACATTTACATCCCTCCCTGAATGTAAGCCAGGGCGGGATCAGCCAGCGGCTGCTTCCTGCATGCGTGATTCATTTGCAGTCTGGATGCGGAGGGGTGAACATCTCCTGCTCTGACTGCAGCTGGGAGGGACTGCTGCACGAGGACTGGGCCGCCTGTGAGTGCTTTGGGACGGGGGTGGGGCCCACGGCAGCACCCGCTGCTCATTGAGAAGAGTAAGAACGATACGTGCTTTCACGTCAAAGTCTCCAAAAGTCTCCAATAACACCAGGAAAAGTCGCTAGATTTGTCGTTAGTTGCTTTTTGAAAACGTGTCGCTAGAGGGGTCTGAATACTCGCTAAATATAGCAACAAATTCGCTAAGTTGGCAACACTGCTCAGCAGTGGCTCTCTCACACCTCATTATGGTACATAGTTGGGCCTTGTTGTAAGAATAATTTTGCAGTCAATCCTGAATATTCTTTATGTTGTGTGTGTCAAGTTTTTCTTTATTTTTACTAGCGGCCACTTTTGTACTATTACACACGTTGTAGAATAATAGTGAAGACATCAGAATTATAATAAAACATCATGTAGTAACCAAAAAAGTGTTAAATAAATCAAAATGCACTACCTTTCCTAAGTTTGGGGTCACTTTGAAATAAATGTCCTTGCTTTTGAAAGAAAACCTTTTTTTTGTCCATTTAAAATAACATCAAATTGATCAGAAATACAGTGTAGATAGATTGTTCATGTTGTAAATTATTATTGTAGCTGCAAACGGCAGATGTTTTATGGAATATCTACATAGGTGTACAGAGGCCCATTATCAACAACCATCACTCCTGTGTTCCAATGGCACTTTGTGTTAGCTAATCCAAGTTTATAATTTAAAAGGCTAATTGATCATGAGAAAACCCTTAGACTAGTTGAGTATCTGGAACATCAGCATTTGTGGGTTTGATTACAGGCTCAAAATGGTCAGAAACAAAGTATTTTCTTCTGAAACTCGTCAGTCTATTCTTGTTCTGAGAAATGAAGGCTATTCGATGCGTGAAATTGCCAAGTAACTGAAGATCTCGCACTGCTCCCTTCACAGAACTGCGCAAACTGGCTCTAACCAGAATAGAAAAGGAGTGGGAGACCCCGGTGCACAACTGAGCAAGAGGACAAGTACATTAGAGTGTCTAGTTTGAGAAACAGATGCCACACAAGTCCTCAACTGGCAGCTTCATTAAATAGTCTGTCCAGTGTCTGTGTTCTTTTGCCCATCTTAATCTTTTATTTTTATTGGCCAGTCTGAGATATGGCTTTTTCTTTGCAACTCTGCCTAGAAGGCCAGCATCCCAGAGTCGCCTCTTCACTGTTGACGTTGTGACTGGTGTTTTGCGGGTACTATTTAATGAAGCTGCCAGTTGAGGCATTTCCAGCTGTGCTAACATAACTGCAAAATAGTTTTCTAATGATCAATTAGCCTTTTTAAAATGATGAACTTGGATTAGCTAACACAACGTGCCATTGGAACACAGGAGTGATGGTTGCTGATAATGGGTCTATGTAGATATAACATTAATCTGCCATTTCCAGCTACAATAGTCATTTACAGCATTAACAATGTCTACACTGTATTTCTGATCACTTTGATGTTATTTTAACGGACAAAAAAAAAAGTGATTTATTTTCAAAAACAAGGACATTTCTAAGTGACCAACTTTTGAAAGATAGTGTATATTTCATATTTGAGATTCTAGATGTGAGATTCTTTCCCCCTTTGCCTTGATGACAGCTTTGCGCACTCTTGGCATTCTCTCAACCAGCTTCACGAGGAATGCTTTTCCAACAGTCTTGAAGGAGTTCCCACTTATGCATTCAGAAAGTATTCAGACCCCTTCACATTTTGTTAAGTTACAGCCATTTTCTAAAATGGATTAAATAAAAAATGTCCTCCAATCTACACACAATACCCCTTTTTCAAGATGGCGCCGACAGAGATGGTTGGAGTCCTTCGGAAACTATGCTGCATTTAGTTTTTTTATAAATTATTTCTTACATCGTTAACCCTGAAAATCTTAAGTGTTATTACATGCAGCCGGGAAGAACTATTGGATATAAGAGCGAAGTCAATTTACCAACATAACGACCATGAATACAACTTTCCCGAAGCGGATCCTCTGTTTGATCCACCAACCAGGACGTTGGATCTAATCCCAGAGACCGACCCAAAACAATGTCGCCGCAGAAGAGATAGACAGATCGGCCTCCTGGTAAGACTTCGGAGACGTGCACACCACCCACCGCTTCTGAGTATATTACTCGCCAATGTCCAGTCTCTAGACAACAAGGTGGACGAAATTAGGGCAAGGGTTGTCTTCCAGAGAGACATCAGAGACATTGTAACATTCTCTGTTACACGGAAACATGGCTCTCTCAGGATATGTTGTCAGTCGGTACAGCCACCGGGGTCCTTCATGTGTCGCGCCGACAGAAATAAACATCTATCTGGGAAGAAGAAGGGCGTAATTGTCATGGTGTAATTGTAACAACAGGAACTCAAGTCCTTTTGGTTACCTGACCTATAATTCCTTACAATCAAATGCTGACCACATTATCTCCCAAGAGAATTCTCTTCGATTATAGTCACATCCGTGTATACCCCCAAGCAGATACCACGATGGCCCTCAAGGAACTTCACTGGACTCTATGTAAACTGGAAACCACATCTCCTGAGGTGGCATTTATTGTAGCTGGAGATTTATTTTAACAAAGCTAATTTAAGGACAAGGCTACCTAAATTCTATCAGCATATTGACTGTAGGAAGCATTCTGGCAAGACAATTGATCACAGCTACTCTAACTTCTGCGATTCACACAAGACCCTCCCCCGCCCTCCCTTCGGCAAATCCGACTACGACTCCATTTTGCTCCTACTGTTCTACAGGCAGAAACTCAAACTGGATGTACCTGTGACTAGAACCATTCAACGCTGGTCTGACCAATCGGAATCCACGCTTCAAGATTGTTTTGATCACGCGGACTGGGAAATGTTCCGGGAATCCTCAGAGAATAACATTGATTTATATGCTGACTCGGTGAGTGAGTTTATAAGGATGTTCATTGGAGATGTTGTACCCACTGTGACTATTATAACCTACCCTAACCAGAAACCGTGGGGGGATGGCGGCATTCGCACAAAACTGAAAGCGCGAACCACCGCATTTAACCATGGAAAGATGACTAGGAATATGTCTGAAATATAAACAGTGTACTTATTCCCTCCGCAAGGCAGCGAAATCGGTATAGGGACAAAGTGGAGTCGCAATTCAACGGCTCAGACACGAGACGTATGTGGCACGGTCTAGATGCAATTACTGATGACAAAAAGTAAACCAGCCACCGATGAGGTCCAATACCAAGGATTGCGAGCCCCCTCTCTCCTTCTCCGTGGCCGACATGAGTAAGACATTAAGCTCTGCTGTCCCAGACGGCATCCCTAGCCGCGTCCTCAGAGCATGTGCAGACCAGCTGGCTGGTGTGTTTACGAACATATTCAATCTCTCCGTATCCCAGTCTGCTGTCCGCAAATGCTTCCAAATTGCCACCATTGTTCCTGTACCCAAGAAGGCAAAGAACTGAACTAAATTACTATTGCCTGTAGCACTCACTTCTGTCATCATTAAGTGCTTTGAGAGACAAGTCAAGGGTCATGTCACCTCCACCTTACCTGCCACCCTAGACCCACTTCAGTTTGCATACCGCCCCAACAGGTCCACATACGATGCAATCACCATCACACTACACACTGCCTTATCCCATCTGGACAAGAGGAATACCTCGGTAAGAATGCTGTTCTTTGACTACAGCTCAGCATTCAACACCGTAGTACACTCCAAGCTCATCATTAAGCTTGAGGCCCTGGGTCTCAACCCCGTCCGTCCTGTGCAATTGGGTCCTGGACTTTCTGACAGACCCTCCCCCGGGTGGTGAAGGTAGGAAACAACATCTCCACTTTTCTAATCCTCAACATTGGGTTCTTGGCCACCTCCCTGACCAAGGCCCTTCTCCCCCAATTTCTCAGTTTGGCCGAGCGGCCAGCTCTAGGAAGAGTCTTGGTGGTTCTAAACTTTTTCCATTTAAGAATGATGGAGGCCACTGTATTCTTGGTGAACTTCAGTCCTGCAGACATTTTTTGGTTCCCTTCCCCAGATCTGTGCATCAACACAATCCTCTCTGAGCTCTACAGACAATTCCTTCAACCTCATTGCATGGTTTTTACTCTGACATGCACTGTCAACTGTGGGACGTTTATATAGACGGTGGACTCCAATCTAGTTGTAGAAACATATCATAGATGGTCAATGGAACAGATTGCACCTGAGCTCAATTTCGAGTCTCATAGCAAAGGATCCGAATACTTATGTAAATAAGGTATTTCTGTTTTTTTTATTTTTAATAAATGCTTTGTTATTATGGGGTATTGTGTGTAGGTTTATGAGGAAAACAATTCATTTAATCCATTTTTGTTAAGGCTGTAACTTAACAAAATGTGTAAAAAGGTCAAGGGGTCTGAAGACTTTCCGAATGACCTGTAAAATAAAACAACTTGGAACCTCTAGAAACTCATCAACGGTGCCCTCTAATAGAACATCCTGGAACATCTAAAAACTCATCAACAGTGCCCTCTAATAGAACATCCTGGAACTTCTAGAAACTCATCAATGGTGCCCTCTAATAGAACATCCTGGAACATCTAGAAACTCATCAACAGTGCCCTCTAATAGAACATCCGGGAACTTCTAGAAACTCATCAATGGTGCCCTCTAATAGAACATCCTGGAACCTCTAGAAACTCATCAACGGTGCCCTCTAATAGAACATCCTGGAACCTCTAGAAACTCATCAATGGTGCCCTATAATAGAACATCCTGGAACCTCTAGGATTTCATCAATGGTGCCCTCTAATAGAACATCCTGGAACCTCTAGAAACTCATCAATGGTGCCCTCTAATAGAACATCCTGGAACCTCTAGAAACTCATCAATGGTGCCCTCTAATAGAACATCCTGGAACATCTAGAAACGCATCAACGGTGCCCTCTAATAGAACATCCTGGAACCTCTAGAAACTCATCAACGGTGCCCTCTAATAGAACTGTAACATTTTAAGGCTATATATAGCAGCAGTAACATACAAACAATATAAACATTTCTGATGCACATACGGAGTATGCTAGTTGCACTCAAACATGATTTCACCAATGATAATGACTAACACTTTATTAGCATGCACAGGGTGCCTGCACAAACAATGCTAGCATTAGCTGGTGCTGGCATACCGCACTACAACTTCTCTTATCTATAAACACCTTGCGCAGGGCAGGTATAAACAACATTCACCTGGAGGCGAAGGTGCTGGCCAGCGGAGTAGAACACCTGTTTAGGAGAGGTGCTGGCTAGCAGAGTAGAACACCTGTTTAGGAGAGGTGCTGGCTAGCAGAGTAGAACACCTGTTTAGGAGAGGTGCTGGCTAGCAGAGTAGAACACCTGTTTAGGAGAGGTGCTGGCTAGCGGAGTAGACCACCTGTTTAGGAGAGGTGCTGGCTAGCGGAGTAGAACACCTGTTTAGGAGAGGTGCTGGCTAGCGGAGTAGAACACCTGTTTAGGAGAGGTGCTGGCTAGCAGAGTAGAACACCTGTTTAGGAGAAGTGCTGGCTAGCAGAGTAGAACACCTGTTTAGGAGAGGTGCTGGCTAGCGGAGTAGAACACCTGTTTAGGAGAGGTGCTGGCTAGCGGAGTAGAACACCTGTTTAGGAGAGGTGCTGGCTAGCAGAGTAGAACACCTGTTTAGGAGAGGTGCTGGCTAGCAGAGTAGAACACCTGTTTAGGAGAGGTGCTGGCTAGCAGAGTAGAACACCTGTTTAGGAGAGGTGCTGGCTAGCAGAGTAGAACACCTGTTTAGGAGAGGTGCTGGCTAGCAGAGTAGAACACCTGTTTAGGAGAGGTGCTGGCTAGCAGAGTAGAACACCTGTTTAGGAGAGGTGCTGGCTAGCAGAGTAGAACACCTGTTTAGGAGAGGTGCTGGCTAGCAGAGTAGAACACCTGTTTAGGAGAGGTGCTGGCTAGCAGAGTAGAACACCTGTTTAGGAGAGGTGCTGGCTAGCAGAGTAGAACACCTGTTTAGGAGAGGTGCTGGCTAGCAGAGTAGAACACCTGTTTAGGAGAGGTGCTGGCTAGCAGAGTAGAACACCTGTTTAGGAGAGGTGCTGGCTAGCAGAGTAGAACACCTGTTTAGGAGAGGTGCTGGCTAGCAGAGTAGAACACCTGTTTAGGAGAGGTGCTGGCTAGCAGAGTAGAACACCTGTTTAGGAGAGGTGCTGGCTAGCAGAGTAGAACACCTGTTTAGGAGAGGTGCTGGCTAGCAGAGTAGAACACCTGTTTAGGAGAGGTGCTGGCTAGCAGAGTAGAACACCTGTTTAGGAGAGGTGCTGGCTAGCAGAGTAGAACACCTGTTTAGGAGAGGTGCTGGCTAGCAGAGTAGAACACCTGTTTAGGAGAGGTGCTGGCTAGCAGAGTAGAACACCTGTTTAGGAGAGGTGCTGGCTAGCAGAGTAGAACACCTGTTTAGGAGAGGTGCTGGCTAGCAGAGTAGAACACCTGTTTAGGAGAGGTGCTGGCTAGCGGAGTAGAACACCTGTTTAGGAGAGGTGCTGGCTAGCAGAGTAGAACACCTGTTTAGGAGAGGTGCTGGCTAGCGGAGTAGAACACATGTTTAGGAGAGGTGTTGGCTAGCTGAGTAGAACATTTGAAATATTAAAGGAGAACCTCACACTCTAGGAGCTCAGATGCAATAATTGAATAACCTGATAACCAACGTTTCGACAGGCCAGCTGTCTTCTTCAGGGTATAATGACACACTGCAGGGTGACTAGTTTATAGTGTCAAAGGACACACAAAGGTGTCTGTAATCATGGCCGGGTGTGGCCTGATATCATTGGTTAATTCTCAGATATAAAAAGGTATATAAACATTCATCACACAAAATGTCCCCCAGAGAATATCCTGACATGCCAATGGATGCACACAACAGTTGGGTTAGGAAACGGCATGTGAAAGTCTGTCAGTATCAACAACGTATGTTCTCCATACTGCAAGCACGCTCTAATGTGAGGTGTGCGGGGTGGTGCCTTGGAGTGAGTCCAAGCTCCCTGATTGGTTGGAATGAGTGGAAACTTGAAGGGTGATTGACAGGGCTGCAGACCAATCAGGTTGAAAGGGCCAGCCTTTTCCCCCACCTGTACTAGCATGGAGTCTGTCCTCCCCAGACAACTCTCACATCCTGTATAACACTCTATGCAAAGGAAATGTTAGATTTTGTAGTTTTAACATTTTGTGGATGATTGTTTTGAGGCCTGACCCTAACCCTGTGTCTCTGTCCCCCTCCAACTACAGGCCTGACCCTAACCCTGTGTCTCTGTCCCCCTCCAACTACAGGCCTGACCCTAACCCTGTGTCTCTGTCCCCCTCCAACTACAGGCCTGACCCTAACCCTGTGTCTCTGTCCCCCTCCAACTACAGGCCTGACCCTAACCCTGTGTCTCTGTCCCCCTCCAACTACAGGCCTGACCCTAACCCTGTGTCTCTGTCCCCCTCCAACTACAGGCCTGACCCTAACCCTGTGTCTCTGACCCCCTCCAACTACAGGCCTGACCCTAACCTCCAAACCCATAACCCTGTGTCTCTGTGTTTCAGGCCCCTAACCCTGTGTCTCTGTGTTTCAGGCCCCTAACCCTGTGTCTCTGTGTCAAGCCCTTAACCCCTTGTCTCTGTGTTTCAGGCCCCTAACCCCCCTGACTCTGTGTCTCTGTGTTTCAGGCCCCTAACCCCCCTGACTCTGTGTCTCTGTGTTTCAAGCCCCTAACCCCCCTGACTCTGCGTCTCTGTGTTTCAGGCCCCTAACCCCCCTGACTCTGCGTCTCTGTGTTTCAGGCCCCTAACCCCCCTGACTCCGCGTCTCTGTGTTTCAAGCCCCTAACCCCCCTGACTCTGTGTCTCTGTGTTTCAGGCCCCTAACCCCCCTGACTCTGTGTCTCTGTGTTTCAGGCCCCTAACCCCCCTGACTCTGCGTCTCTGTGTTTCAGGCCCCTAACCCCCCTGACTCTGCGTCTCTGTGTTTCAAGCCCCTAACCCCCCTGACTCTGCGTCTCTGTGTTTCAGGCCCCTAACCCCCCTGACTCTGCGTCTCTGTGTTTCAGGCCCCTAACCCCCCTGACTCTGCGTCTCTGTGTTTCAGGCCCCTAACCCCCCTGACTCTGTGTCTCTGTGTTTCAGGCCCCTAACCCCCCTGACTCTGTGTCTCTGTGTTTCAGGCCCCTAACCCCCCTGACTCTGCGTCTCTGTGTTTCAGGCCCCTAACCCCCCTGACTCTGCGTCTCTGTGTTTCAGGCCCCTAACCCCCCTGACTCTGCGTCTCTGTGTTTCAGGCCCCTAACCCCCCTGACTCTGCGTCTCTGTGTTTCAGGCCCCTAACCCCCCTGACTCTGCGTCTCTGTGTTTCAGGCCCCTAACCCCCCTGACTCTGCGTCTCTGTGTTTCAGGCCCCTAACCCCCCTGACTCTGCGTCTCTGTGTTTCAGGCCCCTAACCCCCCTGACTCTGTGTCTCTGTGTTTCAGGCCCCTAACCCCCCTGACTCTGCGTCTCTGTGTTTCAGGCCCCTAACCCCCCTGACTCTGCGTCTCTGTGTTTCAGGCCCCTAACCCCCCTGACTCTGTGTCTCTGTGTTTCAGGCCCCTAACCCCCCTGACTCTGCGTCTCTGTGTTTCAGGCCCCTAACCCCCCTGACTCTGCGTCTCTGTGTTTCAGGCCCCTAACCGCCAGGTGATGCAGTACTGGCTCCAGCAGCTGCAGCAGAAGCGTTGGGAGTTCAGTAACACCAGAGGGTCTGGACAGAGGGACAGCTGGAGTTCTCCTACCCCTCACACTGGCCTGGTGGCCAAAGATACAGGTACTACCCTGCTACACCCTTGGGGACTGTCCCACTGGGGACAAAGATACAGGGACTACACCCTTACACTGGGGGCAAAGATACAGGGACTACGCCCTTACACTGGGGACAAAGATACAGCGACTACACCCTTACACTGGGGACAAAGATACAGGGACTACACCCTTACACTGGGGACAAAGATACAGGGACTACACCCTTACACTGGGGACAAAGATACAGGGACTACACCCTTACACTGGGGACAAAGATACAGGGACCACACCCTTACACTGGGGACAAAGATACAGGGACTACACCCTTACACTGGGGCCAGACTGTAAATATAGTGTCAGAGCTGTGGCTGTTGTTCACACTACAGACAGTAAATGTAGTGTCAGAGCTGTGGCTGTTGTTCACACTACAGACAGTAAATGTAGTGTCAGAGCTGTGGCTGTTGTTCACACTGTAGACAGTAAATATAGTGTCAGAACTGTGGCTGTTGTTCACACTGTAGACAGTAAATATAGTGTCAGAGCTGTGGCTGTTGTTCACACTGTAGACAGTAAATATAGTGTCAGAGCTGTGGCTGTTGTTCACACTGTAGACAGTAAATATAGTGTCAGAGCTGTGGCTGTTGTTCACACTGTAGACAGTAAATATAGTGTCAGAGCTGTGGCTGTGGTTAGTAACAGACTGTCTATCTGCTGTGTTTCAGATGTCTTTGTGTTTGAGAAGCCCAGTCACAGTGACAGCATGGAGAGGGTACGCAGCGACTTTGCTATGGAAACAGACACGGACGGACTGGTGGGTGTCCAATCAGCACGAGGCCCCTCCCACCACCCCCCCAACCCCCTCAACTTCTCCAGCAAGCTGGGCCACTGGAGCTCAGAGATCAGGTAAGGTCTGATGTAAGGGCTGTGATAAGGACTGGGCCTAGTGTAAGGGCTGTGATAAGGACTGGGCCTAGTGTAAGGGCTGTGGTAAGGACTGGGCCTAGTGTAAGGGCTGTGATAAGGACTGGGCCTAGTGTAAGGGCTGTGATAAGGACTGGGCCTAGTGTAAGGGCTGTGATAAGGACTGGGCCTGGTGTAAGGGCTGTGATAAGGACTGGGCCTAGTGTAAGGGCTGTGATAAGGACTGGGCCTGGTGTAAGGGCTGTGATAAGGACTGGGCCTAGTGTAAGGGCTGTGATAAGGACTGGGCCTGGTGTAAGGGCTGTGATAAGGACTGTTTCTGGTGTAAGGGCTGTGATAAGGACTGTTTCTGGTGTAAGGGCTGTGGTAAGGACTGGGTCTAGTCTAGTGTAAGGGCTGTGATAAGGACTGGGCCTAGTGTAAGGGCTGTGGTAAGGACTGGGCCTAGTGTAAGGGCTGGGTCTGGTGTAAGGGCTGGGTCTGGTGTAAGGGCTGTGGTAAGGACTGGTTCTGGTGTAAGGGCTGTGGTAAGGACTGAGTCTTTTGTAAGGGCTGTGGTAAGGACTGAGTCTTTTGTAAGGGCTGTGGTAAGGACTGAGTCTGGTGTAAGGGGTGTGGCTGTGGTAAGGACTGGGTCTAGTGTAAGGGCTGTGGTAAGGACTGGGCCTAGTGTAAGGGCTGTGGTAAGGACTGAGTCTGGTGTAAGGAATGTGGTAAGGACTGGGTCTGGTGTAAGGGGTGTGGTAAGGACTGGGTCTGGTGTAAGGACTGTGGTAAGGACTGGGTCTGGTGTAAGGGCTGGGTCTGGTGTAAGGGCTGTGGCTGTGGTAAAGACTGGGTCTGGTGTAAGGGGTGTGGTAAGGACTGGGTCTGGTGTAAGGGGTGTGGTAAGGACTGGGTCTGGTGTAAGGGCTGTGATAAGGACTGGGCCTAGTGTAAGGTCTGTGATAAGGACTGGGCCTGGTGTAAGGGCTGTGGTAAGGACTGGGTCTAGTGTAAGGGCTGTGATACGGACTGGGCCTAGTGTAAGGGCTGTGGTAAGGACTGGCCTAGTGTAAGGGCTGGGTCTGGTGTAAGGGCTGGGTCTGGTGTAAGGGCTGTGGTAAGGACTGGTTCTGGTGTAAGGGCTGTGGTAAGGACTGGGCCTAGTGTAAGGGCTGTGATAAGGACTGGGCCTGGTGTAAGGGCTGTGATAAGAACTGGGCCTGGTGTAAGGGCTGTGATAAGGACTGTTTCTGGTGTAAGGGCTGTGATAAGGACTGTTTCTGGTGTAAGGGCTGTGGTAAGGACTGGGTCTAGTGTAAGGGCTGTGATAAGGACTGGGCCTAGTGTAAGGGCTGTGGTAAGGACTGGGCCTAGTGTAAGGGCTGGGTCTGGTGTAAGGGCTGGGTCTGGTGTAAGGGCTGTTGTAAGGACTGGTTCTGGTGTAAGGGCTGTGGTAAGGACTGGTTCTGGTGTAAGGGCTGTGGTAAGGACTGAGTCTTTTGTAAGGGCTGTGGTAAGGACTGAGTCTTTTGTAAGGGCTGTGGTAAGGACTGAGTCTTTTGTAAGGGCTGTGGTAAGGACTGGGTCTGGTGTAAGGGCTGTGGTAAAGGCTGTCTGTTGTAAGGGGTGTGGTAAGGACTGGGTCTGGTGTAAGGGGTGTGGTAAGGACTGGGTCTGGTGTAAGGGGTGTGGCTGTGGTAAGGACTGGGTCTGGTGTAAGGGCTGTGGTAAGGACTGAGTCTGGTGTAAGGGCTGTGGCTGTGGTAAAGACTGGGTCTGGTAAAAGGGCTGTGGTAAGTAGAGGTCAACCGACTAATTGGAATGGCCAATTAATTAGGGCCGATTTCAAGTTTTCATAACAATCGGTAATTGGCATTTTTGGACACCGATCATAGCTGATTACGTTGCACTCCACGAGGAGACTGCGTGGCAGGCTGACTACCTGTTATGCGAGTGCAGCAAGGAGCCAAGGTAAGGTGCTAGCTAGCATTGAACAAATCTTATAAAAAAACAATCTTAACATAATCACTAGTTAACTACACATGGTTGATGATATTACTAGTTTATCTAGCTTGTCCTGCGTTGCATGTAATCAATGTGGCGCCTGTTAATTTATCATTGAATCACAGCCTACTTCACCAAACGGGTGAGTTAACAAGCGCATTCGCGATAAAAGCACTGTCGTTGCACCAATGTGTACCTAATCATAAACATCAACGCCTTTCTTAAAATCAATACACTATTATATATTTATAAACCTGCATATTTAGTTAATATTGCCTGCTAACATGAATTTATTTTAACTAGGGAAATTGTTTAATTTCTCTTGCGTTCTGTGCAACAGAGTCAGGGTATATGCAGCAGTTTGGGCCGCCTGGCTCGTTGCGAACTATGTGAAGACCATTTCTTCCTAACAAAGACAGCCAACTTCACCAAACGGGGGAGGATTTAACAAAAGCGCATTTGTGTAAAAAGCACAATCGTTGCACGAATACCTAACCATAAACATCCACGCCTTTCTTAAAATCAATCAAGTATATTTTTTTTAAACCTGCATATTTAGTTAAAATAAATCCAGGTTAGTAGGCAATATTAACCAGGTGAAATTGTGTCACTTCTCTTGCGTTCATTGCACGCAGAGTCAGTGTATATGCAACAGTTTGGGCCGCCTAATTTGCCAGAATTTTATGTAAATATGACATAACATTGAAGGTTGTGCAATGTAACAGGAATATTTAGACATATGGATGCCACCCGTTAGATAAAATACGGAACGGTTCCGTATTTCACTGAAAGAATAAACGTTTTGTTTTCGAGATGATCGTTTCCAAATTCGACCATATTAATGACCAAAGGCTCGTATTTCCGTGTGTTATTATGTTATAACTGAGTCTATGATTTGATAGAGCAGTCTGACTGAGTGGTGGTAGGCAGCAGCAGGCTTGTAAGCATTCATTCAAACAGCACTTTCGTGCGTTTTGCCAGCAGCTCATAGTTATGCTTCAAGCTGTTTGAGCTGTTTATGACTTCAAGCCTATCAACTCCCGAGATTAGGCTGGTGTAACCAATGTGAAATGGCTAGCTAGTTAGCGGGGTGCGCGCTAATAGCATTTCAAACGTCACTCGCTCTGAGACTTGGAGTAGTTGTTCCCCTTGCTCTGCATGGGTAATGCTGCTTCAAGGGTGGCTGTTGTCGATGTGTTCCTGGTTCGAGCCCAGGTAGCGGCGAGGAGAGGGATGGAAGCTACACTGTTACACTGGCAATACTAAAGTGCCTATAAGAACATCCAATAGTCAAAGGTACATGAAATACAAATGGTATAGAGAGAAATAGTCCTATAATTCCTATAATAACTACAACCTAAAACTTCTTACCTGGGAATATTGAAGACTCATGTTAAAAGGAACCACCAGCTTTCATATGTTCTCATGTTCTGAGCAAGGAACTGAAACGTTAGCTTTTTTATATGGCACTTTTACTTTCTTCTCCAACACTTTGTTTTTGCATTATTTAAACCAAATTGGACATGTTTCATTATTTATTGATGTATTATATTAAGTGTTTATTCAGTATTGTTGTAATTGTCATTATTACAAACATATATATTTTTTTAAATCGGCCGATTTAATTGGTATCAGCTTTTTTTGGTCCTCCAATAATCGGTATCGGCATTGAAAATTCCTAATCGGTCGACCTCTAGTATATAGGAATATACAGTATAGTGAATATACACTACATGGCCAAAAGTATGTGGACATCTCAACAAATCCGTTTCTGTATGGCCCTCGCTTTGTGCTCGGGGGCATTGTCATGCTGAAACAGGAAAGGGCCTTCCCCAAACTGTTGCCACAAACTTTGAAGCAGAGAATCGTCTAGAATGTCATTGTCTGCTGTAGTGTTAAGATTTCCCTTCACTGAAACTTAAGAGGCCTAGCCCGAACCCTGAAAAACAGCTCCAGACCATTATTCCTCCTCCACCAAACTTTACAGTTGGCACTATGCATTCGGGCAAGTTGCGTTCTCCTGTCATCCGCCAAACCCAGATTCGTCGTCAGACTGCCAGATTGGGAAGCGTGATTCATCACTCCAGAGAACGCTTTTCAACTACTCCAGAGTCCACATCTCTAGCTGGGCAGACATTTGACAAACTGACTTGTTGTAAAGGTGGCATCCTATGACGGTGCCACGTTGAACGTCCCTGAGCTCTTCAGTGAGGCCATTCTACTGCCAATGTTTGTCTATGGAGATTGCATGGCTGTGTGCTCGATTTTATACACCTATAAGCAACGGGTGTGGCTGAAATAGCTGAATCCACTCATTTGAAGGGTTGTCCACATACTTTTGTGTATATAGTGTATATGTCTATGGGACGAACACCGCAGCAGCCTTTGAATAACCCAACCAATAACCCAAGAAGCCTAGACTCTCAGGTTATTAAAGGGGAAGTAGCTACTAACCTAGACTCTCAGGTTATTAAAGGGGAAGTAGCTACTAACCTAGACTCTCAGGTTATTAAAGGGACAGTAGCTACTAACCTAGACTCTCAGGTTATTAAAGGGACAGTAGCTACTAACCTAGACTCTCAGGTTATTAAAGGGGAAGTAGCTACTAACCTAGACTCTCAGGTTATTAAAGGGACAGTAGCTACTAACCTAGACTCTCAGGTTATTAAAGGGACAGTAGCTACTGGCCTAGACTCTCAGGTTATTAAAGGGACAGTAGCTACTGGCCTAGACTCTCAGGTTATTAAATGGACAGCAGCTACTGGCCTAGACTCTCAGGTTATTAAAGGGACAGTAGCTACTGGCCTAGACTCTCAGGTTATTAAAGGGACAGTAGCTACTGGCCTAGACTCTCAGGTTATTAAATGGACAGTAGCTACTGGCCTAGACTCTCAGGTTATTAAAGGGACAGTAGCTACTGGCCTAGACTATCGGGTTATTAAAGGGACAGTAGCTACTGGCCTAGACTCTCAGGTTATTAAAGGGACAGTAGCTACTGGCCTAGACTCTCAGGTTATTAAAGGGAAAGTAGCTACTAACCTAGACTCTCAGGTTATTAAAGGGACAGTAGCTACTAACCTAGACTCTCAGGTTATTAAAGGGACAGTAGCTACTGGCCTAGACTCTCAGGTTATTAAAGGGACAGTAGCTACTGGCCTAGACTCTCAGGTTATTAAATGGAAAGTAGCTACTGGCCTAGACTCTCAGGTTATTAAAGGGACAGTAGCTACTAACCTAGACTCTCAGGTTATTAAAGGGACAGTAGCTACTGGCCTAGACTCTCAGGTTATTAAAGGAACAGTAGCTACTAACCTAGACTCTCAGGTTATTAAAGGGACAGTAGCTACTGGCCTAGACTCTCAGGTTATTAAAGGGGAAGTAGCTACTAACATAGACTCTCAGGTTATTAAATGGACAGTAGCTACTGGCCTAGACTCTCAGGTTATTAAAGGGACAGTAGCTACTGGCCTAGACTCTCAGGTTATTAAAGGGACAGTAGCTACTAACCTAGACTCTCAGGTTATTAAAGGGACAGTAGCTACTGGCCTAGACTCTCAGGTTATTAAAGGGACAGTAGCTACTAACCTAGACTCTCAGGTTATTAAAGGGAAGTAGCTACTAACCTAGACTCTCAGGTTATTAAAGGGGAAGTAGCTACTAACCTAGACTCTCAGGTTATTAAAGGGACAGTAGCTACTAACCTAGACTCAGGTTATTAAATGGACAGTAGCTACTAACCTAGACTCTCAGGTTATTAAAGGGGAAGTAGCTACTAACCTAGACTCTCAGGTTATTAAATGGACAGTAGCTACTGGCCTAGACTCTCAGGTTATTAAATGGACAGTAGCTACTAACCTAGACTCTCAGGTTATTAAAGGGACAGTAGCTACTGGCCTAGACTCTCAGGTTATTAAAGGGACAGTAGCTACTAACCTAGACTCTCAGGTTATTAAATGGACAGTAGCTACTGGCCTAGACTCTCAGGTTATTAAAGGGACAGTAGCTACTAACCTAGACTCTCAGGTTATTAAAGGGGAAGTAGCTACTAACCTAGACTCTCAGGTTATTAAAGGGACAGTAGCTACTAACCTAGACTCTCAGGTTATTAAAGGGACAGTAGCTACTGGCCTAGACTCTCAGGTTATTAAAGGGACAGTAGCTACTAACCTAGACTCTCAGGTTATTAAATGGACAGTAGCTACTGGCCTAGACTCTCAGGTTATTAAAGGGACAGTAGCTACTAACCTAGACTCTCAGGTTATTAAAGGGGAAGTAGCTACTGGCCTAGACTCTCAGGTTATTAAAGGGACAGTAGCTACTAACCTAGACTCTCAGGTTATTAAATGGACAGTAGCTACTGGCCTAGACTCTCAGGTTATTAAATGGACAGTAGCTACTAACCTAGACTCTCAGGTTATTAAAGGGGAAGTAGCGACTAACCTAGACTCTCAGGTTATTAAATGGACAGTAGCTACTAACCTAGACTCTCAGGTTATTAAAGGGACAGTAGCTACTGGCCTAGACTCTCAGGTTATTAAAGGGACAGTAGCTACTAACCTAGACTCTCAGGTTATTAAAGGGACAGTAGCTAATGGCCTAGACTCTCAGGTTATTAAAGGGGAAGTAGCTACTAACTTTCAGCCCATTGTATTCAGTGCCTGTTGAAACTGGTATGACTGGTGTAATATGCCTGTCAAAACTTCCTCTTGGAGAGAGATTGATGAAGCACTAGCTTCACTTTAAGTGGTGTAAGATGAAGTCTGACAACACAGTGCCGAGGGTAGAAACCAACTAGTTGTGATCCTACAGTTAGTGTGTGTTTATGAACAGTATGGCTGCTCTGCTCTACTTAACAGCCTTACTCTCTCCTTTAGAACACATCTGCTGCTTGGATGATGTCATGTTCTAGAATGCCAGAACTCACGGCTGGGTTGGAGCTGAGTATGGAGAGGTCAAATGGAAATCACAATTCTGAGTAACATTCCAAGAGCGATTTAACAAGCAATGGAGGGGAAGTTTCCGACTTACTATGTTGGGAAGTCTGACACACAGTCTGGTCTTATAGCGCCAGGTTGAGAAAGCAGAAATGCTTCACCTTATCGTAGGTGTGAAAATACAGAGAGGAAATGGTTAGACAGACACCATGTGGGTGAAGGTTCACAAAACTTTCAGAGCCCAGAAATCATCAATCCCCACCGGTGGAAGACAATTGAACAAGAGTTATCTCAGTAACACGTCATCGTAGTTCTCTGTCTCTATTATATTCAGAATAACACATTATCATAGTTCTCTATTTTATTTTTTTATTTCACCTTTTTTTTTAACCAGGTAGGCCAGTTGTGAACAAGTTCTCATTTACAACTGTGACCTGGCAAAGAAGTGCGAGAAAAACAACAACACAGTTACACCTGGAATAAACAAACGTACAGTCAATAACACAATAGAAAAGTCTATACACAGTGTGTGCAAATGTAGTAAGATTAGGGAGGTAAGGCAATAAATAGGCCATAGTGGCGAAATAATGACATTTTAGCAATTAAACACTGGAGTGATAGATGTGCAGAAGATGAATGTGCAAGTAGAGATACTGGGGTGCAAAGGAGCAAAAAAAGAATAATATGGGGATGAGGTTGTTCATCAGAAGAACACATTATCATAGTTCTGTCCCTAATATCATCAGAATAACACATTATCATAGTTCTGTCCCTAATATCATCAGAAGAACACATTATCATAGTTCTGTCCCTAATATCATCAGAATAACACATTATCATAGTTCTGTCCCTAATATCATCAGGAGAACACATTATCATAGTTATGTCCCTAATATCATCAGAATAACACATTATCATAGTTCTGTCCCTAATATCATCAGGAGAACACATTATCATAGTTCTGTCCCTAATATCATCAGAATAACACATTATCATAGTTCTGTCCCTAATATCATCAGGAGAACACATTATCATAGTTCTGTCCCTAATATCATCAGAATAACACATTATCATAGTTCTGTCCCTAATATCATCAGAATAACACATCATCATAGTTCTGTCCCTAATATCATCAGAATACACATTATCATAGTTCTGTCCCTAATATCATCAGAATAACACATTATCATAGTTCTGTCCCTAATATCATCAGAATACACATTATCATAGTTCTGTCCCTAATATCATCAGAATAACACATTATCATAGTTCTGTCCCTGATATCATCAGAAGGACACATTATCATAGTTCTGTCCCTGCTATCATCAGAAGAACACATTATCATAGTTCTGTCCCTAATATCATCAGAATACACATTATCATAGTTCTGTCCCTAATATCATCAGAAGAACACATTATCATAGTTCTGTCCCTAATATCATCAGAAGAACACATTATCATAGTTCTGTCCCTAATATCATCAGAAGAACACATTATCATAGTTCTGTCCCTAATATCATCAGAAGAACACATCATCATAGTTCTGTCCCTAATATCATCAGAATACACATTATCATAGTTCTGTCCCTAATATCATCAGAATACACATCATCATAGTTCTGTCCCTAATATCATCAGAAGGACACATTATCTTAGTTCTGTCCCTGCTATCATCAGAAGAACACATTATCATAGTTCTGTCCCTAATATCATCAGAAGAACACATTATCATAGTTCTGTCCCTAATATCATCAGAATAACACATTATCATAGTTCTGTCCCTAATATCATCAGAATACACATTATCATAGTTCTGTCCCTAATATCATCAGAATAACACATTATCATAGTTCTGTCCCTAATATCATCAGAATACACATTATCATAGTTCTGTCCCTAATATCATCAGAAGAACACATTATCATAGTTCTGTCCCTAATATCATCAGAATAACACATTATCATAGTTCTGTCCCTAATATCATCAGAATAACACATTATCATAGTTATGTCCCTAATATCATCAGAAGAACACATTATCATAGTTCTGTCCCTAATATCATCAGAAGAACACATTATCATAGTTCTGTCCCTAATATCATCAGAATAACACATTATCATAGTTCTGTCCCTAATATCATCAGAATAACACATTATCATAGTTCTGTCCCTAATATCATCAGAAGAACACATTATCATAGTTCTGTCCCTAATATCATCAGGAGAACACATTATCATAGTTCTGTCCCTGATATCATCAGAAGAACACATTATCATAGTTCTGTCCCTAATATCATCAGGAGAACACATTATCATAGTTCTGTCCCTGATATCATCAGAAGAACACATTATCATAGTTCTGTCCCTAATATCATCAGAAGAACACATTATCATAGTTCTGTCCCTAATATCATCAGAAGAACACATTATCATAGTTCTGTCCCTAATATCATCATCAGAACACATTATCATAGTTCTGTCCCTAATATCATCATCAGAACACATTATCATAGTTCTGTCCCTGATATCATCAGAAGAACACATTATCATAGTTCTGTCCCTAATATCATCAGACCCAAGGCCAGAGTCCAGAGGCCTCACATACTTTCATTGAAATTCACTGATTGTTTGTCCTTTTTTTGTCTAAAGAAACATTACAAATCTCCAGAAAAAATGCACATCATACATCAGGAAAGTACAGTAAGGTGCAGTTGAAGTCGTAAGTTTACATACACCTTAGCCAAATACAATTAAACTCATTTCTTTTCACTATTCCTGACATTTAATCCTAGTAAAAAGTCCCTGTCTTAGGTAAGTTAGGATCATTGTAAGAATGTGAAATGTCAGAATAATAGTAGAGTGATTTATTTCACCTTTTATTTATTTCATCACATTCCCAGTGGGTCAGAAGTTTACATGCACTCAATTAGTATTTGGTAGCATTGCCTTTAAATTGTTTAACTTGGGTCAAACATTTCGGGTAGCCTTCCACAAGCTTCCCACAATAAGTTGGGTGAATTTTGGCCCATTCCTCCTGACAGAGCTGTGTAACTGAGTCAGGTTTGTAGGCCTCCTTGCTAGCACACGCCTTTTCAGTTCTGCCCACACATTTTCTATAGGGTTGATGTCAGGGCTTTGTGATGGCCACTCCAATCCCTTGACTTTGTTGTCCTTAAGCCATTTTGCCACAACTTTGGAAGTATGCTTGGGGTCATTGTCCATTTGGAAGACCCATTTGCGACCAAGCTTTAACTTCCTGACTGATGTCTTGAGATGTTGCTTCAATATATCCTCATAATTTTCCATACTCATGATGTCATCTATTTTGTGAAGTGCACCAGTCCCTCCTACAGCAAAGCCCCACAACATGATGCTGCCACCTATGTGCTTCACGGTTGGGATGGTGTTCTTCGACTTGCAAGCCTCCCCCTTTTCCCTCCAAACATAATGATGGTCGTTATGGCCAAACAATTCTATATCTGTTTCATTAGACCAGAGGACATTCCTCCAAAAAGTACGATCGCAACTGTGAACCGTAGTCTGGCTTTTTTATGGCGGTTTTGGAGCAGTGGCTTCTTCCTTGTTGAGCGGCCTTTCAGGTTATGTCAGTATAGGACTCGTTTTACTGTGGATATAGATACTTTTGTACCCGTTTCCTCCAGCATCTTCACAAGATCCTTTGCTGTTGTTCTGGGATTGATTTGCACTTTTTGCACCAAAGTACGTTAATCTCTAGGAGACAGAACATGTCTCCTTCCTGAGCGGTATGACAGCTGCTTGGTCCCATGATGTTTATACTTGCGTACTATTGTTTGTGCAGATGAACGTGGTACCTTCAGGCGTTTGGAAATTGCTCCCAAGGATGAACCAGGCTTGTGGAGGTCTACAATTTTTTTTACTGAGGCAATGGTTGATTTATTTTGATTTTCCCATGATGTCAAGCAAAGAGGCACTGAATTTGAAGGTAGGCCTTGAAATACATCCACAGGTACACCTCCAATTGACTCAGGCTAATTGACATCATTTATCAGAAGCTTCTAAAAACATGACATCATTTTCTGGAATTTTCCAAGCTGTTTAAAGGCACAGTCAACTTAGTGTATGTAAACTTCTGACCCACTGGAATTGTGATGCAGTGATTTACAAGTTAAATATTCTGTCTGTAAACAATTGTTGGAAAAATTACTTGTCATGCACAAAGTATCTGACTTGCCAAAACTATAGTTTGTTAACAAGAAATTTGTGGAGTGGTTGAAAAACTAGATTTAATGACTCCAACCTAAGTGTTTGTAAACTTCCGACTTCAACTGTATCTGCATTATACTCCAGGGAGCTACAGTATTATACATTATACTACAGTAATATGCATTATGCTACAGTAATATGCATTATGCTACAGTAATATGCATTATGCTACAGTAATATGGTTTATGCTACAGTAATATGCATTATGCTACAGTAATATGCATTATACTACAGTAATATGCATTATGCTACAGTAATATGCATTATGCTACAGTAATATGCATTATGCTACAGTAATATGGATTATACTACAGTAATATGCATTATGCTACAGTAATATGGATTATACTACAGTAATATGCATTATGCTACAGTAATATGCATTGTGCTACAGTAATATGCATTATGCTACAGTAATATGCATTATGCTACAGTAATATGCATTATGCTACAGTAATATGCATTATGCTACAGTAATATGCATTGTGCTACAGTAATATGCATTATGCTACAGTAATATGCATTATGCTACAGTAATATGCATTATGCTACAGTAATATGCATTATACTTCAGTAATATGCATTATGCTACAGTAATATGCATTATGCTACAGTAATATGCATTATACTTCAGTAATATGCATTATGCTACAGTAATATGCATTATGCTACAGTAATATGCATTGTGCTACAGTAATATGCAGTATACTACAGGGAGCTACAGTAATATGCATTATACTACAGTAATATGCATTATACTACAGTAATATGCATTATACTACAGTAATATGCATTATACTACAGTAATATGCATTATATCAAATCAAATCAAATCAAATTTATTTATATAGCCCTTCGTACATCAGCTGATATCTCAAAGTGCTGTACAGAAACCCAGCCTAAAACCCCAAACAGCAAGCAATGCAGGTGTAGAAGCACGGGGCTAGGAAAAACTCCCTAGAAAGGCCAAAACCTAGGAAGAAACCTAGAGAGGAACCAGGCTATGTGGGGTGGCCAGTCCTCTTCTGGCTGTGCCGGGTGGAGATTATAACAAAACATGGTCAAGATGTTCAAATATTCATAAATGACCAGCATGGTCGAATAATAATAAGGCAGAATAGTTGAAACTGGAGCAGCAGCACAGTCAGGTGGACTGGGGACAGCAAGGAGTCATCATGTCAGGTATTCCTGGGGCATGGTCCTAGGGCTCAGGTCCTCCGAGAGAGAGAAAGAAAGAGAGAATTAGAGAGAGCATATGTGGGATGGCCAGTCCTCTTCTGGCTGTGCCGGGTGGAGATTATAACAGAACATGGCCAAGATGTTCAAATGTTCATAAATGACCAGCATGGTCAAATAATAATAAGGCAGAACAGTTGAAACTGGAGCAGCAGCACAGCCAGGTGGACTGGGGACAGCAAGGAGTCATCATGTCAGGTAGTCCTGGGGCATGGTCCTAGGGCTCAGGTCCTCCGAGAGAGAGAAAGAGAGAAGGAGAGAATTAGAGAACGCACACTTAGATTCACACAGAACACCGAATAGGACAGGAGAAGTACTCCAGATATAACAAACTGACCCCAGCCCCCCGACACATAAACTACTGCAGCATAAATACTGGAGGCTGAGACAGGAGGGGTCAGTAATTATACACCAGGGAGCTACAGTAATATGCATTATGCTACAGTAATATGCAGTATACTACAGTAGTATGCATTATACTACAGTAATATGCATTATACTACAGTAGTATGCATTATACTACAGTAATATGCATTATGCTACAGTAATATGCTTTATACTACAGTAATATGCATTATGCTACAGTAATATACATTATACTACAGTAATATGAAGTATGCTACAGTAATATGCAGTATGCTACAGTAATATGCATTGTACTACAGTAATATGCAGTATACTACAGGGGGCTACAGTAATATGCATTATACTACAGTAATATGCATTATGCTACAGTAATATGGATTATACTACAGTAATATGCAGTATGCTACAGTAATATACATTATACTCCAGGGAGCGACAGTAATATCTATTATACTACAGTAATATGCATTGTGCTACAGTGATATACATTATGCTACAGTAATATGCATTATACTACAGTAATATGCATTATGCTACAGTAATATGCATTATTCTACAGTAATATACATTGTACTGCAGGGGGCTACAGTAATATGCGTTATACTACAGTAATATGCAGTATGCTAAAGTAATATGCATTATGCTACAGTAATATGCATTGTGCTACAGTAATATGCATTATGCTACAGTAATATGGATTATACTACAGTAATATGCATTATACTACAGTAATATGGATTATACTACAGTAATATGGATTATACTACAGTAATATACATTATTCTCCAGGGAGCTACAGTAATATGCATTATGCTACAGTAATATGCATTATGCTACAGTGATATGCATTATGCTACAGTAATATGCATTGTGCTACAGTAATATGCATTATGCTACAGTGATATGCATTATGCTACAGTGATATGCATTATGCTACAGTAATATGCATTGTGCTACAGTAATATGCATTATGCTACAGTAATATGCATTGTGCTACAGTAATATGCATTATGCTACAGTGATATGCATTATGCTACAGTAATATGCATTGTGCTACAGTAATATGCATTATGCTACAGTAATATGCATTGTGCTACAGTAATATACATTATGCTAAAGTAATATGCATTATGCTACAGTAATATGCATTGTGCTACAGTAATATGCATTATGCTACAGTAATATGCATTGTGCTACAGTAATATACATTATGCTACAGTAATATGCGTTATACTACAGTAATATGCATTATACTTCAGTAATATGCATTATGCTACAGTAATATGCATTATGCTACAGTAATATGCATTATGCTACAGTAATATGCAGTATGCTACAGTAATATGTATTATACTCCAGGGAGCTACAGTAATATGCATTATACTACAGTAATATGGATTATACTACAGTAATGTGCATTATACACCAGGGAGCTACAGTAATATGCATTATGCTACAGTAATACGCAGTATTCCACAGTAATATACATTATTCTCCAGGGAGCTACAGTAATATGCATTATACTACAGTAATATGCATTATACACCAGGGAGTTACAGTAATATGCATTATACTACAGTAATATGCATTATGCTGCAGTAATATGCAGTATGCTACAGTAATATGCATTATACACCTGTGAGCTACAGTAATATGCAATATACTACAGTAATATGGTTTATGCTACAGTAATATGCATTATGCTACAGTAATATGCATTATGCTACAGTAATATGCATTATGCTACAGTAATATGCATTATGCTACGGTAATATGCATTATGCTACGGTAATTTGCATTATGCTACAGTAATATGCATTATACTACAGTAATATGCATTATGCTACAGTAATATGCATTATACTACAGTAATATGCATTATTCTACAGTAATATGCATTATGCTACAGTAATATGCATTATACTCCAGGGAGGGCCAGTAATATGCATTATACTACAGTAATATGCATTATACTACAGTAATATGCATTATACTACAGTAATATGCAGTGTACTACAGTAATATACATTATACTCCAGGGAGCTACAGTAATATGCATTATACTACAGTAATATGCAGTATGCTACAGTAATATACATTATCCTCCAGGGAGCTACAGTAATATGCATTATACTACAGTAATATGCATTATGCTATAGTAATTTGCATTATGCTATAGTAATATGCATTTTGCTACAGTAATATGCATTATACTACAGTAATGTGCAGTATACTACAGCAATTCACATTATACTCCAGGGAGCTATAGGAATAGCCATTATACTACAGTAATATGCATTATGCTACAGTAATATGCATTATACTACAGTAATATGCAGTATACTACAGTGATATGCAGTATACTACAGTAATATACATTCTTCTCCAGGGAGCTACATTAATATGCATTATACTACAGTAATATGCAGTATACTACAGTAATATGCAGTATACTACAGTAATATGCATTATACTACAGTAATATGCAGTATACTACAGTAATATACATTATACTCCATGGAGCTACAGTAATATGCATTATACTACAGTAATATGCAGTATGCTACAGTAATATACATTCTCCTCCAGGGAGCTACAGTAATATGCATTATACTACAGTAATATGCATTATACTACAGTAATATGCATTATGCTACAGGGAGCTTCAGTAATATGCATTATACTACAGTAATACAGTATACTACAGTAATATACATTATACTCCAGGGAGCTAGAGTAGTATGTATTATACTACAGTAATATGCAGTATACTACAGTAATATACATTATACTCCAGGGAGCTACAGTAATATGCATTATACTACAGTAATATGCATTATACTACAGTAACATGCATTATACTACAGTAATATGCATTATGCTACAGTAATGTGCATTATGCTACAGTAATGTGCAGTATACTACAGTAATATACATTATACTCCAGGGAGCTACAGTAATATCCATTATGCTACAGTAATATGCATTATGCTACAGTAATATGCATTATACTACAGTAATGTGCAGTATACTACAGTGATATGCAGTATACTACAGTAATATACATTCTTCTCCAGGGAGCTACATTAATATGCATTATACTACAGTAATATGCAGTATACTACAGTAATATACATTATACTCCATGGAGCTACAGTAATATGCATTATACTACAGTAATATGCAGTATGCTACAGTAATATACATTCTCCTCCAGGGAGCTACAGTAATATGCATTATACTACAGTAATATGCATTATACTACAGTAATGTGCATTATACTCCAGGGAGCGACAGTAATATGCATTATACTACAGTAATATGCATTATACTACAGTAATATGCATTATACTACAGTAATATACATTATGCTACAGTAATATGCATTATACTCCAGGGAGCGACAGTAATATGCATTATACTACAGTAATATGCATTATACTACAGTAATATGCATTATACTACAGTAATATACATAATGCTACAGTAATATGCATTATACTACAGTAATGTGCATTATACTCCAGGGAGCGACAGTAATATGCATTATACTACAGTAATATGCATTATGCTACAGTAATACAGTATACTACAGTAATATACATTATACTCCAGGGAGCTACAGTAATATGCATTATACTACAGTAATATGCAGTATACTACAGTAATATGCATTATGCTACAGTAATATGCATTATACTACAGTAATATGCAGTATACTACAGTAATATGCAGTATACTACAGTAATATACATTCTCCTGGGAGCTACAGTAACATGCATTATACTACAGTAATATGCATTATGCTACAGTAATATGCATTATACTACAGTAATATGCAGTATACTACAGTAATATACATTCTCCTGGGAGCTACAGTAACATGCATTATACTACAGTAATATGCATTATACTACAGTAATATGCATTATACTACAGTAATATGCAGTATACTACAGTAATATGCAGTATACTACAGTAATATGCAGTATACTACAGTAATATGCAGTATAGTACATTAATATCCAGTATACTCCAGGGATCCACGACCCAACTCTTTCCTCCTTTTCATCTTTAAATGATCTAGTCACTGGCTTCATATCCTATTCTCTCTGTTGCTAAGGATGTGTTGTGGTTGACCATGTCCTTACTCTGTCCCCCCTCTATCTGTCCACCAGGAACTCCATGTCAGGTCTGCGTGTGGGTCGAGGAGGAGGAGAGAACAGACGCTCTGTCTTCTACACTGGGAGCAGTGGTGATGAGTGGGAGATGTTAGACGCTCCCTCAACCAAGGACATCAACCAGGACCACAAACCTCCCACCCAGCCTCAGACTGACTCACACAGACGTAAGAGTCCTTCCTCTTCACCCTCTGTTCCCTTCCTGACCCTCACCACCTCCTCCTCCTCCTCACCCTCTGTCCCATTCCTGACCCTAACCACCACCTCCTCACCATCCGTCCCCTTCCTGACCCTCACCACCACCTCCTCACCCTCCACCTCCTCCTCTTCACCCTCTGTCCCCTTCCTGACCCCACCACCACCTCCTCCTTCTCCTCCTCACCCTCTGTCCGCTTCCTGACCCTCACCTCCTTCTTCTCCTCCTCACCCTCTGTCCCCTTCGTCACCGTCACCACCTCCTCCTAAACCCTCTGTCCCCTTCCTGACCCTCACCACCACCACCTCCTCCTCCCGCTATGTCCCCTACCTTCCTGCCAAGCAGCAGCTACTCTTCCTGGCGTCCAAACACATTAAGGCACTTACATTACATGTAAAACAAAATATAAAACATCATATTACATTATCAGACCACTACATATCTACAATACAAAATGTATAATTCCACCATATAACAACAATATGTGTATTATCTGTAGAGATAATACACACAACTCTACCTAACATTATTCAGCTGGTCTGTAGAGATAATACACACAACTCTACCTAACATTATTCAGCTGGTCTATAGAGATAATACACACAACACCACCTAACATTATTCAGCTGGTCTATAGAGATAATACACACAACTCTACCTAACATTATTCAGCTGGTCTGTAGAGATAATACACACAACTCTACCTAACATTATTCAGCTGGTCTGTAGAGATAATACACACAACTCTACCTAACATTATTCAGCTGGTCTATAGAGATAATACACACAACTCTACCTAACATTATTCAGCTGGTCTATAGAGATAATACACACAACTCTACCTAACATTATTCAGCTGGTCTGTAGAGATAATACACACAACTCTACCTAACATTATTCAGCTGGTCTATATAATAATACACACAACTCTACCTAACATTATTCAGCTGGTCTGTAGAGATAATACACACAACTCTACCTAACATTATTCAGCTGGTCTGTAGAGATAATACACACAACTCTACCTAACATTATTCAGCTGGTCTATAGAGATAATACACACAACTCTACCTAACATTATTCAGCTGGTCTGTAGAGATAATACACACAACTCTACCTAACATTATTCAGCTGGTCTATAGAGATAATACACACAACTCTACCTAACATTATTCAGCTGGTCTGTAGAGATAATACACACAACTCTACCTAACATTATTCAGCTGGTCTATAGAGATAATACACACAACTCTACCTAACATTATTCAGCTGGTCTGTAGAGATAATACACACATATCTACCTAACATTATTCAGCTGGTCTATAGAGATAATACACACAACTCTACCTAACATTATTCAGCTGGTCTGTAGAGATAATACACACATATCTACCTAACATTATTCAGCTGGTCTATATAATAATAATACACACAACTCTACCTAACATTATTCAGCTGGTCTGTAGAGATAATACACACAACTCTACCTAACATTATTCAGCTGGTCTGTAGAGATAATACACACAACTCTACCTAACATTATTCAGCTGGTCTATAGAGATAATACACACAACTCTACCTAACATTATTCAGCTGGTCTGTAAAGATAATACACACAACTCTACCTAACATTATTCAGCTGGTCTATAGAGATAATACACACAACTCTACCTAACATTATTCAGCTGGTCTATATAATAATACACACAACTCTACCTAACATTATTCAGCTGGTCTGTAAAGATAATACACACAACGCCACCTAAACATTATTCAGCTGGTCTATAGAGATAATACACACAACTCTACCTAACATTATTCAGCTGGTCTGTAGAGATAATACACACAACTCTACCTAACATTATTCAGCTGGTCTATATAATAATACACACAACTCTACCTAACATTATTCAGCTGGTCTATAGAGATAATACACACAACTCTACCTAACATTATTCAGCTGGTCTATAGAGATAATACACACAACTCTACCTAACATTATTCAGCTGGTCTATAGAGATAATACACACAACTCTACCTAACATTATTCAGCTGGTCTATATAATAATACACATAACTCTACCTAACATTATTCAGCTGGTCTATAGAGATAATACACACAACTCTACCTAACATTATTCAGCTGGTCTATATAATAATACACACAACTCTACCTAACATTATTCAGCTGGTCTGTAAAGATAATACACACAACTCTACCTAACATTATTCAGCTGGTCTATAGAGATAATACACACAACTCTACCTAACATTATTCAGCTGGTCTATATAATAATAATACACACAACTCTACCTAACATTATTCAGCTGGTCTATATAATAATACACACAACTCTACCTAACATTATTCAGCTGGTCTGTAGAGATAATACACACAACTCTACCTAACATTATTCAGCTGGTCTGTAGAGATAATACACACAACTCTACCTAACATTATTCAGCTGGTCTGTAAAGATAATACACACAACGCCACCTAACATTATTCAGCTGGTCTGTAGAGATAATACACACAACTCTACCTAACATTATTCAGCTGGTCTATACAATAATACACAGCACTCTACCTAACATTATTCAGCTGGTCTGTAGAGATAATACACACAACTCTACCTAACATTATTCAGCTGGTCTATATAATAATACACACAACTCTACCTAACATTATTCAGCTGGTCTATATAATAATACACACAACTCTACCTAACATTATTCAGCTGGTCTGTATAATAGTACACACAACTCTACCTAACATTATTCAGCTGGTCTATATAATAATAATACACACAACTCCACCTAACATTATTAAGCTGGTCTATATAATAATAATACACACAACTCTACCTAACATTATTCAGCTGGTCTATATAATAATAATACACACAACTCCACCTAACATTATTCAGCTGGTCTATATAATAATAATAATACACACAACTCCACCTAACATTATTCAGCTGGTCTATATAATAATAATACACACAACGCCACCTAACATTATTAAGCTGGTCTATAGAGATAATACACACAACTCTACCTAACATTATTCAGCTGGTCTATATAATAATACACACAACTCTACCTAACATTATTCAGCTGGTCTGTAAAGATAATACACACAACTCTACCTAACATTATTCAGCTGGTCTATATAATAATACACACAACTCCACCTAACATTATTCAGCTGGTCTATATAATAATACACACAACTCTACCTAACATTATTCAGCTGGTCTATAGAGATAATACACACAACTCTACCTAACATTATTCAGCTGGTCTATATAATAATACACACAACTCCACCTAACATTATTCAGCTGGTCTATAGAGATAATACACACAACTCTACCTAACATTATTCAGCTGGTCTGTAAAGATAATACACACAACGCCACCTAACATTATTCAGCTGGTCTATAGAGATAATACACACAACTCTACCTAACATTATTCAGCTGGTCTGTAAAGATAATACACACAACTCTACCTAACATTATTCAGCTGGTCTGTAGAGATAATACACACAACTCTACCTAACATTATTCAGCTGGTCTATATAATAATACACAGAACTCTACCTAACATTATTCAGCTGGTCTATAGAGATAATACACACAACTCTACCTAACATTATTCAGCTGGTCTATAGAGATAATACACACAACTCTACCTAACATTATTCAGCTGGTCTATAGAGATAATACACACAACTCTACCTAACATTATTCAGCTGGTCTATATAATAATACACACAACTCTACCTAACATTATTCAGCTGGTCTATATAATAATACACACAACTCTACCTAACATTATTCAGCTGGTCTATATAATAATACACACAACTCTACCTAACATTATTCAGCTGGTCTATATAATAATACACACAACTCTACCTAACATTATTCAGCTGGTCTGTAGAGATAATACACACAACTCTACCTAACATTATTCAGCTGGTCTATAGAGATAATACACACAACGCCACCTAACATTATTCAGCTGGTCTATAGAGATAATACACACAACTCTACCTAACATTATTCAGCTGGTCTATATAATAATACACACAACTCTACCTAACATTATTCAGCTGGTCTATAGAGATAATACACACAACTCTACCTAACATTATTCAGCTGGTCTATAGAGATAATACACACAACTCTACCTAACATTATTCAGCTGGTCTATAGAGATAATACACACAACTCTACCTAACATTATTCAGCTTGTCTATAGAGATAATACACACAACTCTACCTAACATTATTCAGCTGGTCTATAGAGATAATACACACAACTCTACCTAACATTATTCAGCTGGTCTATATAATAGTACACACAACTCTACCTAACATTATTCAGCTGGTCTGTAGAGATAATACACACAACTCTACCTAACATTATTCAGCTGGTCTATATAATAATACACACAACTCTTCCTAACATTATTCAGCTGGTCTATATAATAATACACACAACTCTACCTAACATTATTCAGCTGGTCTGTAAAGATAATACACACAACGCCACCTAACATTATTCAGCTGGTCTATAGAGATAATACACACAACTCTACCTAACATTATTCAGCTGGTCTGTAAAGATAATACACACAACTCTACCTAACATTATTCAGCTGGTCTGTAGAGATAATACACACAACTCTACCTAACATTATTCAGCTGGTCTATATAATAATACACAGAACTCTACCTAACATTATTCAGCTGGTCTATAGAGATAATACACACAACGCCACCTAACATTATTCAGCTGGTCTGTAGAGATAATACACACAACTCTACCTAACATTATTCAGCTGGTCTATAGAGATAATACACACAACTCTACCTAACATTATTCAGCTGGTCTATAGAGATAATACACACAACTCTACCTAACATTATTCAGCTGGTCTATATAATAATACACAGAACTCTACCTAACATTATTCAGCTGGTCTGTAGAGATAATACACACAACTCTACCTAACATTATTCAGCTGGTCTATAGAGATAATACACACAACTCTACCTAACATTATTCAGCTGGTCTATAGAGATAATACACACAACTCTAACTAACATTATTCAGCTGGTCTATATAATAGTACACACAACCCTACCTAACATTATTCAGCTGGTCTATATAATAGTACACACAACTCTACCTAACATTATTCAGCTGGTCTATATAATAATAATACACACAACTCCACCTAACATTATTCAGCTGGTCTATATAATAATAATACACACAACTCCACCTAACATTATTCAGCTGGTCTATATAATAATAATACACACAACGCCACCTAACATTATTAAGCTGGTCTATAGAGATAATACACACAACTCTACCTAACATTATTCAGCTGGTCTATATAATAATACACACAACTCTACCTAACATTATTCAGCTGGTCTGTAGAGATAATACACACAACTCTACCTAACATTATTCAGCTGGTCTATATAATAATACACACAACTCTACCTAACATTATTCAGCTGGTCTGTAGAGATAATACACACAACTCTACCTAACATTATTCAGCTGGTCTATATAATAATACACACAACTCTACCTAACATTATTCAGCTGGTCTGTAAAGATAATACACACAACGCCACCTAACATTATTCAGCTGGTCTATGGAGATAATACACACAACTCTACCTAACATTATTCAGCTGGTCTATATAATAATACACACAACTCTACCTAACATTATTCAGCTGGTCTGTAGAGATAATACACACAACTCTACCTAACATTATTCAGCTGGTCTATATAATAATACACACAACTCCACCTAACATTATTCAGCTGGTCTATACAATAATACACACAACTCTACCTAACATTATTCAGCTGGTCTGTAGAGATAATACACACAACTCTACCTAACATTATTCAGCTGGTCTATATAATAATACACACAACTCTACCTAACATTATTCAGCTGGTCTATAGAGATAATACACACAACTCTACCTAACATTATTCAGCTGGTCTGTAGAGATAATACACACAACTCTACCTAACATTTTTCAGCTGGTCTATAGAGATAATACACACAACTCTACCTAACATTATTCAGCTGGTCTGTAGAGATAATACACACAACTCTACCTAACATTATTCAGCTGGTCTATATAATAATACACACAACTCTACCTAACATTATTCAGCTGGTCTATAGAGATAATACACACAACTCTACCTAACATTATTCAGCTGGTCTATAGAGATAATACACACAACTCTACCTAACATTATTCAGCTGGTCTATAGAGATAATACACACAACTCTACCTAACATTATTCAGCTTGTCTATAGAGATAATACACACAACTCTACCTAACATTATTCAGCTGGTCTATAGAGATAATACACACAACTCTACCTAACATTATTCAGCTGGTCTATATAATAGTACACACAACTCTACCTAACATTATTCAGCTGGTCTGTAGAGATAATACACACAACTCTACCTAACATTATTCAGCTGGTCTATATAATAATACACACAACTCTACCTAACATTATTCAGCTGGTCTATATAATAATACACACAACTCTACCTAACATTATTCAGCTGGTCTGTAAAGATAATACACACAACGCCACCTAACATTATTCAGCTGGTCTATAGAGATAATACACACAACTCTACCTAACATTATTCAGCTGGTCTGTAAAGATAATACACACAACTCTACCTAACATTATTCAGCTGGTCTGTAGAGATAATACACACAACTCTACCTAACATTATTCAGCTGGTCTATATAATAATACACAGAACTCTACCTAACATTATTCAGCTGGTCTATAGAGATAATACACACAACGCCACCTAACATTATTCAGCTGGTCTGTAGAGATAATACACACAACTCTACCTAACATTATTCAGCTGGTCTATAGAGATAATACACACAACTCTACCTAACATTATTCAGCTGGTCTATAGAGATAATACACACAACTCTACCTAACATTATTCAGCTGGTCTATATAATAATACACACAACTCTACCTAACATTATTCAGCTGGTCTATAGAGATAATACACACAACTCTACCTAACATTATTCAGCTGGTCTGTAGAGATAATACACACAACTCTACCTAACATTATTCAGCTGGTCTATAGAGATAATACACACAACTCTACCTAACATTATTCAGCTGGTCTATAGAGATAATACACACAACTCTAACTAACATTATTCAGCTGGTCTATATAATAGTACACACAACCCTACCTAACATTATTCAGCTGGTCTATATAATAGTACACACAACTCTACCTAACATTATTCAGCTGGTCTATATAATAATAATACACACAACTCCACCTAACATTATTCAGCTGGTCTATATAATAATAATACACACAACTCCACCTAACATTATTCAGCTGGTCTATATAATAATAATACACACAACGCCACCTAACATTATTAAGCTGGTCTATAGAGATAATACACACAACTCTACCTAACATTATTCAGCTGGTCTATATAATAATACACACAACTCTACCTAACATTATTCAGCTGGTCTGTAGAGATAATACACACAACTCTACCTAACATTATTCAGCTGGTCTATATAATAATACACACAACTCTACCTAACATTATTCAGCTGGTCTGTAGAGATAATACACACAACTCTACCTAACATTATTCAGCTGGTCTATATAATAATACACACAACTCTACCTAACATTATTCAGCTGGTCTGTAAAGATAATACACACAACGCCACCTAACATTATTCAGCTGGTCTATAGAGATAATACACACAACTCTACCTAACATTATTCAGCTGGTCTGTAAAGATAATACACACAACTCTACCTAACATTATTCAGCTGGTCTGTAAAGATAATACACACAACTCTACCTAACATTATTCAGCTGGTCTGTAGAGATAATACACACAACTCTACCTAACATTATTCAGCTGGTCTATATAATAATACACAGAACTCTACCTAACATTATTCAGCTGGTCTATAGAGATAATACACACAACGCCACCTAACATTATTCAGCTGGTCTGTAGAGATAATACACACAACTCTACCTAACATTATTCAGCTGGTCTATAGAGATAATACACACAACTCTACCTAACATTATTCAGCTGGTCTATAGAGATAATACACACAACTCTACCTAACATTATTCAGCTGGTCTATATAATAATACACACAACTCTACCTAACATTATTCAGCTGGTCTATAGAGATAATACACACAACTCTACCTAACATTATTCAGCTGGTCTGTAGAGATAATACACACAACTCTACCTAACATTATTCAGCTGGTCTATAGAGATAATACACACAACTCTACCTAACATTATTCAGCTGGTCTATAGAGATAATACACACAACTCTAACTAACATTATTCAGCTGGTCTATATAATAGTACACACAACCCTACCTAACATTATTCAGCTGGTCTATATAATAGTACACACAACTCTACCTAACATTATTCAGCTGGTCTATATAATAATAATACACACAACTCCACCTAACATTATTCAGCTGGTCTATATAATAATAATACACACAACTCCACCTAACATTATTCAGCTGGTCTATATAATAATAATACACACAACGCCACCTAACATTATTAAGCTGGTCTATAGAGATAATACACACAACTCTACCTAACATTATTCAGCTGGTCTATATAATAATACACACAACTCTACCTAACATTATTCAGCTGGTCTGTAGAGATAATACACACAACTCTACCTAACATTATTCAGCTGGTCTATATAATAATACACACAACTCTACCTAACATTATTCAGCTGGTCTGTAGAGATAATACACACAACTCTACCTAACATTATTCAGCTGGTCTATATAATAATACACAGAACTCTACCTAACATTATTCAGCTGGTCTATAGAGATAATACACACAACGCCACCTAACATTATTCAGCTGGTCTGTAGAGATAATACACACAACTCTACCTAACATTATTCAGCTGGTCTATAGAGATAATACACACAACTCTACCTAACATTATTCAGCTGGTCTATAGAGATAATACACACAACTCTACCTAACATTATTCAGCTGGTCTATATAATAATACACACAACTCTACCTAACATTATTCAGCTGGTCTATAGAGATAATACACACAACTCTACCTAACATTATTCAGCTGGTCTGTAGAGATAATACACACAACTCTACCTAACATTATTCAGCTGGTCTATAGAGATAATACACACAACTCTACCTAACATTATTCAGCTGGTCTATAGAGATAATACACACAACTCTAACTAACATTATTCAGCTGGTCTATATAATAGTACACACAACCCTACCTAACATTATTCAGCTGGTCTATATAATAGTACACACAACTCTACCTAACATTATTCAGCTGGTCTATATAATAATAATACACACAACTCCACCTAACATTATTCAGCTGGTCTATATAATAATAATACACACAACTCCACCTAACATTATTCAGCTGGTCTATATAATAATAATACACACAACGCCACCTAACATTATTAAGCTGGTCTATAGAGATAATACACACAACTCTACCTAACATTATTCAGCTGGTCTATATAATAATACACACAACTCTACCTAACATTATTCAGCTGGTCTGTAGAGATAATACACACAACTCTACCTAACATTATTCAGCTGGTCTATATAATAATACACACAACTCTACCTAACATTATTCAGCTGGTCTGTAGAGATAATACACACAACTCTACCTAACATTATTCAGCTGGTCTATATAATAATACACACAACTCTACCTAACATTATTCAGCTGGTCTGTAAAGATAATACACACAACGCCACCTAACATTATTCAGCTGGTCTATAGAGATAATACACACAACTCTACCTAACATTATTCAGCTGGTCTGTAAAGATAATACACACAACTCTACCTAACATTATTCAGCTGGTCTGTAAAGATAATACACACAACTCTACCTAACATTATTCAGCTGGTCTGTAGAGATAATACACACAACTCTACCTAACATTATTCAGCTGGTCTATATAATAATACACAGAACTCTACCTAACATTATTCAGCTGGTCTATAGAGATAATACACACAACGCCACCTAACATTATTCAGCTGGTCTGTAGAGATAATACACACAACTCTACCTAACATTATTCAGCTGGTCTATAGAGATAATACACACAACTCTACCTAACATTATTCAGCTGGTCTATAGAGATAATACACACAACTCTACCTAACATTATTCAGCTGGTCTATATAATAATACACACAACTCTACCTAACATTATTCAGCTGGTCTATAGAGATAATACACACAACTCTACCTAACATTATTCAGCTGGTCTGTAGAGATAATACACACAACTCTACCTAACATTATTCAGCTGGTCTATAGAGATAATACACACAACTCTACCTAACATTATTCAGCTGGTCTATAGAGATAATACACACAACTCTAACTAACATTATTCAGCTGGTCTATATAATAGTACACACAACCCTACCTAACATTATTCAGCTGGTCTATATAATAGTACACACAACTCTACCTAACATTATTCAGCTGGTCTATATAATAATAATACACACAACTCCACCTAACATTATTCAGCTGGTCTATATAATAATAATACACACAACTCCACCTAACATTATTCAGCTGGTCTATATAATAATAATACACACAACGCCACCTAACATTATTAAGCTGGTCTATAGAGATAATACACACAACTCTACCTAACATTATTCAGCTGGTCTATATAATAATACACACAACTCTACCTAACATTATTCAGCTGGTCTGTAGAGATAATACACACAACTCTACCTAACATTATTCAGCTGGTCTATATAATAATACACACAACTCTACCTAACATTATTCAGCTGGTCTGTAGAGATAATACACACAACTCTACCTAACATTATTCAGCTGGTCTATATAATAATACACACAACTCTACCTAACATTATTCAGCTGGTCTGTAGAGATAATACACACAACTCTACCTAACATTATTCAGCTGGTCTATATAATAATACACACAACTCTACCTAACATTATTCAGCTGGTCTATAGAGATAATACACACAACTCTAACTAACATTATTCAGCTGGTCTATATAATAGTACACACAACCCTACCTAACATTATTCAGCTGGTCTATATAATAGTACACACAACTCTACCTAACATTATTCAGCTGGTCTATATAATAATAATACACACAACTCCACCTAACATTATTCAGCTGGTCTATATAATAATAATACACACAACGCCACCTAACATTATTAAGCTGGTCTATAGAGATAATACACACAACTCTACCTAACATTATTCAGCTGGTCTATATAATAATACACACAACTCTACCTAACATTATTCAGCTGGTCTATAGAGATAATACACACAACTCTACCTAACATTATTCAGCTGGTCTATAGAGATAATACACACAACTCTACCTAACATTATTCAGCTGGTCTATAGAGATAATACACACAACTCTACCTAACATTATTCAGCTTGTCTATAGAGATAATACACACAACTCTACCTAACATTATTCAGCTGGTCTATAGAGATAATACACACAACTCTACCTAACATTATTCAGCTGGTCTATATAATAGTACACACAACTCTACCTAACATTATTCAGCTGGTCTGTAGAGATAATACACACAACTCTACCTAACATTATTCAGCTGGTCTATATAATAATACACACAACTCTTCCTAACATTATTCAGCTGGTCTATATAATAATACACACAACTCTACCTAACATTATTCAGCTGGTCTGTAAAGATAATACACACAACGCCACCTAACATTATTCAGCTGGTCTATAGAGATAATACACACAACTCTACCTAACATTATTCAGCTGGTCTGTAAAGATAATACACACAACTCTACCTAACATTATTCAGCTGGTCTGTAGAGATAATACACACAACTCTACCTAACATTATTCAGCTGGTCTATATAATAATACACAGAACTCTACCTAACATTATTCAGCTGGTCTATAGAGATAATACACACAACGCCACCTAACATTATTCAGCTGGTCTGTAGAGATAATACACACAACTCTACCTAACATTATTCAGCTGGTCTATAGAGATAATACACACAACTCTACCTAACATTATTCAGCTGGTCTATAGAGATAATACACACAACTCTACCTAACATTATTCAGCTGGTCTATATAATAATACACAGAACTCTACCTAACATTATTCAGCTGGTCTGTAGAGATAATACACACAACTCTACCTAACATTATTCAGCTGGTCTATAGAGATAATACACACAACTCTACCTAACATTATTCAGCTGGTCTATAGAGATAATACACACAACTCTAACTAACATTATTCAGCTGGTCTATATAATAGTACACACAACCCTACCTAACATTATTCAGCTGGTCTATATAATAGTACACACAACTCTACCTAACATTATTCAGCTGGTCTATATAATAATAATACACACAACTCCACCTAACATTATTCAGCTGGTCTATATAATAATAATACACACAACTCCACCTAACATTATTCAGCTGGTCTATATAATAATAATACACACAACGCCACCTAACATTATTAAGCTGGTCTATAGAGATAATACACACAACTCTACCTAACATTATTCAGCTGGTCTATATAATAATACACACAACTCTACCTAACATTATTCAGCTGGTCTGTAGAGATAATACACACAACTCTACCTAACATTATTCAGCTGGTCTATATAATAATACACACAACTCTACCTAACATTATTCAGCTGGTCTGTAGAGATAATACACACAACTCTACCTAACATTATTCAGCTGGTCTATATAATAATACACACAACTCTACCTAACATTATTCAGCTGGTCTGTAAAGATAATACACACAACGCCACCTAACATTATTCAGCTGGTCTATGGAGATAATACACACAACTCTACCTAACATTATTCAGCTGGTCTATATAATAATACACACAACTCTACCTAACATTATTCAGCTGGTCTGTAGAGATAATACACACAACTCTACCTAACATTATTCAGCTGGTCTATATAATAATACACACAACTCCACCTAACATTATTCAGCTGGTCTATACAATAATACACACAACTCTACCTAACATTATTCAGCTGGTCTGTAGAGATAATACACACAACTCTACCTAACATTATTCAGCTGGTCTATATAATAATACACACAACTCTACCTAACATTATTCAGCTGGTCTATAGAGATAATACACACAACTCTACCTAACATTATTCAGCTGGTCTGTAGAGATAATACACACAACTCTACCTAACATTTTTCAGCTGGTCTATAGAGATAATACACACAACTCTACCTAACATTATTCAGCTGGTCTATATAATAATACACACAACTCTACCTAACATTATTCAGCTGGTCTATATAATAATACACACAACTCTACCTAACATTATTCAGCTGGTCTGTAGAGATAATACACACAACTCTACCTAACATTATTCAGCTGGTCTGTAGAGATAATACACACAACTCTACCTAACATTATTCAGCTGGTCTATATAATAATACACACAACTCTACCTAACATTATTCAGCTGGTCTATAGAGATAATACACACAACTCTACCTAACATTATTCAGCTGGTCTATAGAGATAATACACACAACTCTACCTAACATTATTCAGCTGGTCTATAGAGATAATACACACAACTCTACCTAACATTATTCAGCTTGTCTATAGAGATAATACACACAACTCTACCTAACATTATTCAGCTGGTCTATAGAGATAATACACACAACTCTACCTAACATTATTCAGCTGGTCTATATAATAGTACACACAACTCAACCTAACATTATTCAGCTGGTCTGTAGAGATAATACACACAACTCTACCTAACATTATTCAGCTGGTCTATATAATAATACACACAACTCTACCTAACATTATTCAGCTGGTCTATATAATAATACACACAACTCTACCTAACATTATTCAGCTGGTCTGTAAAGATAATACACACAACGCCACCTAACATTATTCAGCTGGTCTATAGAGATAATACACACAACTCTACCTAACATTATTCAGCTGGTCTGTAAAGATAATACACACAACTCTACCTAACATTATTCAGCTGGTCTGTAGAGATAATACACACAACTCTACCTAACATTATTCAGCTGGTCTATATAATAATACACAGAACTCTACCTAACATTATTCAGCTGGTCTATAGAGATAATACACACAACGCCACCTAACATTATTCAGCTGGTCTGTAGAGATAATACACACAACTCTACCTAACATTATTCAGCTGGTCTATAGAGATAATACACACAACTCTACCTAACATTATTCAGCTGGTCTATAGAGATAATACACACAACTCTACCTAACATTATTCAGCTGGTCTATAGAGATAATACACACAACTCTACCTAACATTATTCAGCTGGTCTATAGAGATAATACACACAACTCTACCTAACATTATTCAGCTGGTCTGTAGAGATAATACACACAACTCTACCTAACATTATTCAGCTGGTCTATAGAGATAATACACACAACTCTACCTAACATTATTCAGCTGGTCTATAGAGATAATACACACAACTCTAACTAACATTATTCAGCTGGTCTATATAATAGTACACACAACCCTACCTAACATTATTCAGCTGGTCTATATAATAGTACACACAACTCTACCTAACATTATTCAGCTGGTCTATATAATAATAATACACACAACTCCACCTAACATTATTCAGCTGGTCTATATAATAATAATACACACAACTCCACCTAACATTATTCAGCTGGTCTATATAATAATAATACACACAACGCCACCTAACATTATTAAGCTGGTCTATAGAGATAATACACACAACTCTACCTAACATTATTCAGCTGGTCTATATAATAATACACACAACTCTACCTAACATTATTCAGCTGGTCTGTAGAGATAATACACACAACTCTACCTAACATTATTCAGCTGGTCTATATAATAATACACACAACTCTACCTAACATTATTCAGCTGGTCTGTAGAGATAATACACACAACTCTACCTAACATTATTCAGCTGGTCTATATAATAATACACACAACTCTACCTAACATTATTCAGCTGGTCTGTAAAGATAATACACACAACGCCACCTAACATTATTCAGCTGGTCTATAGAGATAATACACACAACTCTACCTAACATTATTCAGCTGGTCTGTAAAGATAATACACACAACTCTACCTAACATTATTCAGCTGGTCTGTAGAGATAATACACACAACTCTACCTAACATTATTCAGCTGGTCTATATAATAATACACAGAACTCTACCTAACATTATTCAGCTGGTCTATAGAGATAATACACACAACGCCACCTAACATTATTCAGCTGGTCTGTAGAGATAATACACACAACTCTACCTAACATTATTCAGCTGGTCTATAGAGATAATACACACAACTCTACCTAACATTATTCAGCTGGTCTATAGAGATAATACACACAACTCTACCTAACATTATTCAGCTGGTCTATATAATAATACACACAACTCTACCTAACATTATTCAGCTGGTCTATAGAGATAATACACACAACTCTACCTAACATTATTCAGCTGGTCTGTAGAGATAATACACACAACTCTACCTAACATTATTCAGCTGGTCTATAGAGATAATACACACAACTCTACCTAACATTATTCAGCTGGTCTATAGAGATAATACACACAACTCTAACTAACATTATTCAGCTGGTCTATATAATAGTACACACAACCCTACCTAACATTATTCAGCTGGTCTATATAATAGTACACACAACTCTACCTAACATTATTCAGCTGGTCTATATAATAATAATACACACAACTCCACCTAACATTATTCAGCTGGTCTATATAATAATAATACACACAACTCCACCTAACATTATTCAGCTGGTCTATATAATAATAATACACACAACGCCACCTAACATTATTAAGCTGGTCTATAGAGATAATACACACAACTCTACCTAACATTATTCAGCTGGTCTATATAATAATACACACAACTCTACCTAACATTATTCAGCTGGTCTGTAGAGATAATACACACAACTCTACCTAACATTATTCAGCTGGTCTATATAATAATACACACAACTCTACCTAACATTATTCAGCTGGTCTGTAGAGATAATACACACAACTCTACCTAACATTATTCAGCTGGTCTGTAGAGATAATACACACAACTCTACCTAACATTATTCAGCTGGTCTATATAATAATACACACAACTCTACCTAACATTATTCAGCTGGTCTATAGAGATAATACACACAACTCTAACTAACATTATTCAGCTGGTCTATATAATAGTACACACAACCCTACCTAACATTATTCAGCTGGTCTATATAATAGTACACACAACTCTACCTAACATTATTCAGCTGGTCTATATAATAATAATACACACAACTCCACCTAACATTATTCAGCTGGTCTATATAATAATAATACACACAACTCCACCTAACATTATTCAGCTGGTCTATATAATAATAATACACACAACGCCACCTAACATTATTAAGCTGGTCTATAGAGATAATACACACAACTCTACCTAACATTATTCAGCTGGTCTATATAATAATACACACAACTCTACCTAACATTATTCAGCTGGTCTGTAGAGATAATACACACAACTCTACCTAACATTATTCAGCTGGTCTATATAATAATACACACAACTCTACCTAACATTATTCAGCTGGTCTGTAGAGATAATACACACAACTCTACCTAACATTATTCAGCTGGTCTATATAATAATACACACAACTCTACCTAACATTATTCAGCTGGTCTGTAAAGATAATACACACAACGCCACCTAACATTATTCAGCTGGTCTATGGAGATAATACACACAACTCTACCTAACATTATTCAGCTGGTCTATATAATAATACACACAACTCTACCTAACATTATTCAGCTGGTCTGTAGAGATAATACACACAACTCTACCTAACATTATTCAGCTGGTCTATATAATAATACACACAACTCCACCTAACATTATTCAGCTGGTCTATACAATAATACACACAACTCTACCTAACATTATTCAGCTGGTCTGTAGAGATAATACACACAACTCTACCTAACATTATTCAGCTGGTCTATATAATAATACACACAACTCTACCTAACATTATTCAGCTGGTCTATAGAGATAATACACACAACTCTACCTAACATTATTCAGCTGGTCTGTAGAGATAATACACACAACTCTACCTAACATTTTTCAGCTGGTCTATAGAGATAATACACACAACTCTACCTAACATTATTCAGCTGGTCTATATAATAATACACACAACTCTACCTAACATTATTCAGCTGGTCTGTAGAGATAATACACACAACTCTACCTAACATTATTCAGCTGGTCTGTAGAGATAATACACACAACTCTACCTAACATTATTCAGCTGGTCTATAGAGATAATACACACAACTCTACCTAACATTATTCAGCTGGTCTATAGAGATAATACACACAACTCTACCTAACATTATTCAGCTGGTCTATATAATAATACACACAACTCTACCTAACATTATTCAGCTGGTCTGTAAAGATAATACACACAACGCCACCTAACATTATTCAGCTGGTCTATAGAGATAATACACACAACTCTACCTAACATTATTCAGCTGGTCTATATAATAATACACACAACTCTACCTAACATTATTCAGCTGGTCTATAGAGATAATACACACAACTCTACCTAACATTATTCAGCTGGTCTATAGAGATAATACACACAACTCTACCTAACATTATTCAGCTGGTCTATAGAGATAATACACACAACTCTACCTAACATTATTCAGCTGGTCTATATAATAATACACAGAACTCTACCTAACATTATTCAGCTGGTCTGTAGAGATAATACACACAACTCTACCTAACATTATTCAGCTGGTCTATAGAGATAATACACACAACTCTACCTAACATTATTCAGCTGGTCTATAGAGATAATACACACAACTCTACCTAACATTATTCAGCTGGTCTATAGAGATAATACACACAACTCTACCTAACATTATTCAGCTGGTCTATATAATAATACACAGAACTCTACCTAACATTATTCAGCTGGTCTGTAGAGATAATACACACAACTCTACCTAACATTATTCAGCTGGTCTATAGAGATAATACACACAACTCTACCTAACATTATTCAGCTGGTCTATATAATAATACACACAACGCCACCTAACATTATTCAGCTGGTCTATAGAGATAATACACACAACTCTACCTAACATTATTCAGCTGGTCTATAGAGATAATACACACAACTCTACCTAACATTATTCAGCTGGTCTATAGAGATAATACACACAACTCTAACTAACATTATTCAGCTGGTCTATATAATAGTACACACAACCCTACCTAACATTATTCAGCTGGTCTATATAATAGTACACACAACTCTACCTAACATTATTCAGCTGGTCTATATAATAATAATACACACAACTCCACCTAACATTATTCAGCTGGTCTATATAATAATAATAATACACACAACTCTACCTAACATTATTCAGCTGGTCTATATAATAATAATACACACAACGCCACCTAACATTATTCAGCTGGTCTATATAATAATAATACACACAACGCCACCTAACATTATTAAGCTGGTCTATAGAGATAATACACACAACTCTACCTAACATTATTCAGCTGGTCTATATAATAATACACACAACTCTACCTAACATTATTCAGCTGGTCTGTAAAGATAATACACACAACGCCACCTAACATTATTCACCTGGTCTATAGAGATAACACACACAACTCTACCTAACATTATTCAGCTGGTCTATATAATAATACACACAACTCTACCTAACATTATTCAGCTGGTCTGTAAAGATAATACACACAACGCCACCTAACATTATTCACCTGGTCTATAGAGATAATACACAGAACTCTACCTAACATTATTCAGCTGGTCTATAGAGATAATACACACAACTCTACCTAACATTATTCAGCTGGTCTATATAATAATACACACAACTCTACCTAACATTATTCAGCTGGTCTATAGAGATAATACACACAACTCTACCTAACATTATTAAGCTGGTCTATAGAGATAATACACACAACTCTACCTAACATTATTCAGCTGGTCTATATAATAATACACACAACTCTACCTAACATTATTCAGCTGGTCTGTAAAGATAATACACACAACGCCACCTAACATTATTCAGCTGGTCTATGGAGATAATACACACAACTCTACCTAACATTATTCAGCTGGTCTATATAATAATACACACAACTCTACCTAACATTATTCAGCTGGTCTATAGAGATAATACACAGAACTCTACCTAACATTATTCAGCTGGTCTATATAATAATACACACAACGCCACCTAACATTATTCAGCTGGTCTATAGAGATAATACACACAACTCTACCTAACATTATTCAGCTGGTCTATAGAGATAATACACACAACTCTACCTAACATTATTCAGCTGGTCTATATAATAATACACAGAACCCTACCTAACATTATTCAGCTGGTCTGTAGAGATAATACACACAACTCTACCTAACATTATTCAGCTGGTCTATATAATAATACACAGAACTCTACCTAACATTATTCAGCTGGTCTATAGAGATAATACACACAACTCTACCTAACATTATTCAGCTGGTCTATATAATAATACACACAACTCTACCTAACATTATTCAGCTGGTCTATATAATAATACACACAACTCTACCTAACATTATTCAGCTGGTCTATAGAGATAATACACACAACTCTACCTAACATTATTCAGCTGGTCTGTAGAGATAATACACACAACTCTACCTAACATTATTCAGCTGGTCTATATAATAATACACACAACTCTACCTAACATTATTCAGCTGGTCTATAGGGATAATACACACAACTCTACCTAACATTATTCAGCTGGTCTATATAATAATACACAGAACTCTACCTAACATTATTCAGATGGTCTATAGAGATAATACACACAACTCTACCTAACATTATTCAGCTGGTCTATATAATAATACACACAACTCTACCTAACATTATTCAGCTGGTCTGTAAAGATAATACACACAACGCCACCTAACATTATTCAGCTGGTCTATAGAGATAATACACACAACTCTACCTAACATTATTCAGCTGGTCTGTAAAGATAATACACACAACTCTACCTAACATTATTCAGCTGGTCTGTAGAGATAATACACACAACTCTACCTAACATTATTCAGCTGGTCTATATAATAATACACAGAACTCTACCTAACATTATTCAGCTGGTCTATAGAGATAATACACACAACGCCACCTAACATTATTCAGCTGGTCTGTAGAGATAATACACACAACTCTACCTAACATTATTCAGCTGGTCTATAGAGATAATACACACAACTCTACCTAACATTATTCAGCTGGTCTATAGAGATAATACACACAACTCTACCTAACATTATTCAGCTGGTCTATATAATAATACACACAACTCTACCTAACATTATTCAGCTGGTCTATAGAGATAATACACACAACTCTACCTAACATTATTCAGCTGGTCTGTAGAGATAATACACACAACTCTACCTAACATTATTCAGCTGGTCTATAGAGATAATACACACAACTCTACCTAACATTATTCAGCTGGTCTATAGAGATAATACACACAACTCTAACTAACATTATTCAGCTGGTCTATATAATAGTACACACAACCCTACCTAACATTATTCAGCTGGTCTATATAATAGTACACACAACTCTACCTAACATTATTCAGCTGGTCTATATAATAATAATACACACAACTCCACCTAACATTATTCAGCTGGTCTATATAATAATAATACACACAACTCCACCTAACATTATTCAGCTGGTCTATATAATAATAATACACACAACGCCACCTAACATTATTAAGCTGGTCTATAGAGATAATACACACAACTCTACCTAACATTATTCAGCTGGTCTATATAATAATACACACAACTCTACCTAACATTATTCAGCTGGTCTGTAGAGATAATACACACAACTCTACCTAACATTATTCAGCTGGTCTATATAATAATACACACAACTCTACCTAACATTATTCAGCTGGTCTGTAGAGATAATACACACAACTCTACCTAACATTATTCAGCTGGTCTATATAATAATACACACAACTCTACCTAACATTATTCAGCTGGTCTGTAGAGATAATACACACAACTCTACCTAACATTATTCAGCTGGTCTATATAATAATACACACAACTCTACCTAACATTATTCAGCTGGTCTATAGAGATAATACACACAACTCTAACTAACATTATTCAGCTTGTCTATATAATAGTACACACAACCCTACCTAACATTATTCAGCTGGTCTATATAATAGTACACACAACTCTACCTAACATTATTCAGCTGGTCTATATAATAATAATACACACAACTCCACCTAACATTATTCAGCTGGTCTATATAATAATAATACACACAACTCCACCTAACATTATTCAGCTGGTCTATATAATAATAATACACACAACGCCACCTAACATTATTAAGCTGGTCTATAGAGATAATACACACAACTCTACCTAACATTATTCAGCTGGTCTATATAATAATACACACAACTCTACCTAACATTATTCAGCTGGTCTGTAGAGATAATACACACAACTCTACCTAACATTATTCAGCTGGTCTATATAATAATACACACAACTCTACCTAACATTATTCAGCTGGTCTGTAGAGATAATACACACAACTCTACCTAACATTATTCAGCTGGTCTATATAATAATACACACAACTCTACCTAACATTATTCAGCTGGTCTGTAAAGATAATACACACAACGCCACCTAACATTATTCAGCTGGTCTATGGAGATAATACACACAACTCTACCTAACATTATTCAGCTGGTCTATATAATAATACACACAACTCTACCTAACATTATTCAGCTGGTCTGTAGAGATAATACACACAACTCTACCTAACATTATTCAGCTGGTCTATATAATAATACACACAACTCCACCTAACATTATTCAGCTGGTCTATACAATAATACACACAACTCTACCTAACATTATTCAGCTGGTCTGTAGAGATAATACACACAACTCTACCTAACATTATTCAGCTGGTCTATATAATAATACACACAACTCTACCTAACATTATTCAGCTGGTCTATAGAGATAATACACACAACTCTACCTAACATTATTCAGCTGGTCTGTAGAGATAATACACACAACTCTACCTAACATTTTTCAGCTGGTCTATAGAGATAATACACACAACTCTACCTAACATTATTCAGCTGGTCTATATAATAATACACACAACTCTACCTAACATTATTCAGCTGGTCTATAGAGATAATACACACAACTCTACCTAACATTATTCAGCTGGTCTGTAGAGATAATACACACAACTCTACCTAACATTATTCAGCTGGTCTATATAATAATACACACAACTCTACCTAACATTATTCAGCTGGTCTATAGGGATAATACACACAACTCTACCTAACATTATTCAGCTGGTCTATATAATAATACACAGAACTCTACCTAACATTATTCAGATGGTCTATAGAGATAATACACACAACTCTACCTAACATTATTCAGCTGGTCTATATAATAATACACACAACTCTACCTAACATTATTCAGCTGGTCTGTAAAGATAATACACACAACGCCACCTAACATTATTCAGCTGGTCTATAGAGATAATACACACAACTCTACCTAACATTATTCAGCTGGTCTGTAAAGATAATACACACAACTCTACCTAACATTATTCAGCTGGTCTGTAGAGATAATACACACAACTCTACCTAACATTATTCAGCTGGTCTATATAATAATACACAGAACTCTACCTAACATTATTCAGCTGGTCTATAGAGATAATACACACAACGCCACCTAACATTATTCAGCTGGTCTGTAGAGATAATACACACAACTCTACCTAACATTATTCAGCTGGTCTATAGAGATAATACACACAACTCTACCTAACATTATTCAGCTGGTCTATAGAGATAATACACACAACTCTACCTAACATTATTCAGCTGGTCTATATAATAATACACACAACTCTACCTAACATTATTCAGCTGGTCTATAGAGATAATACACACAACTCTACCTAACATTATTCAGCTGGTCTGTAGAGATAATACACACAACTCTACCTAACATTATTCAGCTGGTCTATAGAGATAATACACACAACTCTACCTAACATTATTCAGCTGGTCTATAGAGATAATACACACAACTCTAACTAACATTATTCAGCTGGTCTATATAATAGTACACACAACCCTACCTAACATTATTCAGCTGGTCTATATAATAGTACACACAACTCTACCTAACATTATTCAGCTGGTCTATATAATAATAATACACACAACTCCACCTAACATTATTCAGCTGGTCTATATAATAATAATACACACAACTCCACCTAACATTATTCAGCTGGTCTATATAATAATAATACACACAACGCCACCTAACATTATTAAGCTGGTCTATAGAGATAATACACACAACTCTACCTAACATTATTCAGCTGGTCTATATAATAATACACACAACTCTACCTAACATTATTCAGCTGGTCTGTAGAGATAATACACACAACTCTACCTAACATTATTCAGCTGGTCTATATAATAATACACACAACTCTACCTAACATTATTCAGCTGGTCTGTAGAGATAATACACACAACTCTACCTAACATTATTCAGCTGGTCTATATAATAATACACACAACTCTACCTAACATTATTCAGCTGGTCTGTAGAGATAATACACACAACTCTACCTAACATTATTCAGCTGGTCTATATAATAATACACACAACTCTACCTAACATTATTCAGCTGGTCTATAGAGATAATACACACAACTCTAACTAACATTATTCAGCTGGTCTATATAATAGTACACACAACCCTACCTAACATTATTCAGCTGGTCTATATAATAGTACACACAACTCTACCTAACATTATTCAGCTGGTCTATATAATAATAATACACACAACTCCACCTAACATTATTCAGCTGGTCTATATAATAATAATAATACACACAACTCCACCTAACATTATTCAGCTGGTCTATATAATAATAATACACACAACGCCACCTAACATTATTAAGCTGGTCTATAGAGATAATACACACAACTCTACCTAACATTATTCAGCTGGTCTATATAATAATACACACAACTCTACCTAACATTATTCAGCTGGTCTGTAGAGATAATACACACAACTCTACCTAACATTATTCAGCTGGTCTATATAATAATACACACAACTCTACCTAACATTATTCAGCTGGTCTGTAGAGATAATACACACAACTCTACCTAACATTATTCAGCTGGTCTATATAATAATACACACAACTCTACCTAACATTATTCAGCTGGTCTGTAAAGATAATACACACAACGCCACCTAACATTATTCAGCTGGTCTATGGAGATAATACACACAACTCTACCTAACATTATTCAGCTGGTCTATATAATAATACACACAACTCTACCTAACATTATTCAGCTGGTCTGTAGAGATAATACACACAACTCTACCTAACATTATTCAGCTGGTCTATATAATAATACACACAACTCCACCTAACATTATTCAGCTGGTCTATACAATAATACACACAACTCTACCTAACATTATTCAGCTGGTCTGTAGAGATAATACACACAACTCTACCTAACATTATTCAGCTGGTCTATATAATAATACACACAACTCTACCTAACATTATTCAGCTGGTCTATAGAGATAATACACACAACTCTACCTAACATTATTCAGCTGGTCTGTAGAGATAATACACACAACTCTACCTAACATTTTTCAGCTGGTCTATAGAGATAATACACACAACTCTACCTAACATTATTCAGCTGGTCTATATAATAATACACACAACTCTACCTAACATTATTCAGCTGGTCTGTAGAGATAATACACACAACTCTACCTAACATTATTCAGCTGGTCTGTAGAGATAATACACACAACTCTACCTAACATTATTCAGCTGGTCTATAGAGATAATACACACAACTCTACCTAACATTATTCAGCTGGTCTATAGAGATAATACACACAACTCTACCTAACATTATTCAGCTGGTCTATATAATAATACACACAACTCTACCTAACATTATTCAGCTGCTCTGTAAAGATAATACACACAACGCCACCTAACATTATTCAGCTGGTCTATAGAGATAATACACACAACTCTACCTAACATTATTCAGCTGGTCTATATAATAATACACACAACTCTACCTAACATTATTCAGCTGGTCTATAGAGATAATACACACAACTCTACCTAACATTATTCAGCTGGTCTATAGAGATAATACACACAACTCTACCTAACATTATTCAGCTGGTCTATAGAGATAATACACACAACTCTACCTAACATTATTCAGCTGGTCTATATAATAATACACAGAACTCTACCTAACATTATTCAGCTGGTCTGTAGAGATAATACACACAACTCTACCTAACATTATTCAGCTGGTCTATAGAGATAATACACACAACTCTACCTAACATTATTCAGCTGGTCTATATAATAATACACACAACGCCACCTAACATTATTCAGCTGGTCTATAGAGATAATACACACAACTCTACCTAACATTATTCAGCTGGTCTATAGAGATAATACACACAACTCTACCTAACATTATTCAGCTGGTCTATAGAGATAATACACACAACTCTAACTAACATTATTCAGCTGGTCTATATAATAGTACACACAACCCTACCTAACATTATTCAGCTGGTCTATATAATAGTACACACAACTCTACCTAACATTATTCAGCTGGTCTATATAATAATAATACACACAACTCCACCTAACATTATTCAGCTGGTCTATATAATAATAATAATACACACAACTCTACCTAACATTATTCAGCTGGTCTATATAATAATAATACACACAACGCCACCTAACATTATTCAGCTGGTCTATATAATAATAATACACACAACGCCACCTAACATTATTAAGCTGGTCTATAGAGATAATACACACAACTCTACCTAACATTATTCAGCTGGTCTATATAATAATACACACAACTCTACCTAACATTATTCAGCTGGTCTGTAAAGATAATACACACAACGCCACCTAACATTATTCACCTGGTCTATAGAGATAATACACACAACTCTACCTAACATTATTCAGCTGGTCTATATAATAATACACACAACTCTACCTAACATTATTCAGCTGGTCTGTAAAGATAATACACACAGCGCCACCTAACATTATTCACCTGGTCTATAGAGATAATACACAGAACTCTACCTAACATTATTCAGCTGGTCTATAGAGATAATACACACAACTCTACCTAACATTATTCAGCTGGTCTATATAATAATACACACAACTCTACCTAACATTATTCAGCTGGTCTATAGAGATAATACACACAACTCTACCTAACATTATTAAGCTGGTCTATAGAGATAATACACACAACTCTACCTAACATTATTCAGCTGGTCTATATAATAATACACACAACTCTACCTAACATTATTCAGCTGGTCTGTAAAGATAATACACACAACGCCACCTAACATTATTCAGCTGGTCTATGGAGATAATACACACAACTCTACCTAACATTATTCAGCTGGTCTATATAATAATACACACAACTCTACCTAACATTATTCAGCTGGTCTATAGAGATAATACACAGAACTCTACCTAACATTATTCAGCTGGTCTATATAATAATACACACAACGCCACCTAACATTATTCAGCTGGTCTATAGAGATAATACACACAACTCTACCTAACATTATTCAGCTGGTCTATAGAGATAATACACACAACTCTACCTAACATTATTCAGCTGGTCTATATAATAATACACAGAACCCTACCTAACATTATTCAGCTGGTCTGTAGAGATAATACACACAACTCTACCTAACATTATTCAGCTGGTCTATATAATAATACACAGAACTCTACCTAACATTATTCAGCTGGTCTATAGAGATAATACACACAACTCTACCTAACATTATTCAGCTGGTCTATATAATAATACACACAACTCTACCTAACATTATTCAGCTGGTCTATATAATAATACACACAACTCTACCTAACATTATTCAGCTGGTCTATAGAGATAATACACACAACTCTACCTAACATTATTCAGCTGGTCTGTAGAGATAATACACACAACTCTACCTAACATTATTCAGCTGGTCTATATAATAATACACACAACTCTACCTAACATTATTCAGCTGGTCTATAGAGATAATACACACAACTCTACCTAACATTATTCAGCTGGTCTATATAATAATACACAGAACTCTACCTAACATTATTCAGATGGTCTATAGAGATAATACACACAACTCTACCTAACATTATTCAGCTGGTCTATATAATAATACACACAACTCTACCTAACATTATTCAGCTGGTCTGTAAAGATAATACACACAACGCCACCTAACATTATTCAGCTGGTCTATAGAGATAATACACACAACTCTACCTAACATTATTCAGCTGGTCTATATAATAATACACACAAATCTACCTATCATTATTCAGCTGGTCTGTAGAGATAATACACACAACTCTACCTAACATTATTCAGCTGGTCTATATAATAATACACACAACTCTACCTAACATTATTCAGCTGGTCTGTAAAGATAATACACACAACGCCACCTAACATTATTCAGCTGGTCTATAGAGATAATACACACAACTCTACCTAACATTATTCAGCTGGTCTGTAGAGATAATACACACAACTCGACCTAACATTATTCAGCTGGTCTATATAATAATACACACAACTCTACCTAACATTATTCAGCTGGTCTATAGAGATAATACACACAACTCTACCTAACATTATTCAGCTGGTCTATAGAGATAATACACACAACTCTACCTAACATTATTCAGCTGGTCTATATAATAATACACAGAACTCTACCTAACATTATTCAGCTGGTCTGTAGAGATAATACACACAACTCTACCTAACATTATTCAGCTGGTCTATAGAGATAATACACACAACTCTACCTAACATTATTCAGCTGGTCTATAGAGATAATACACACAACTCTAACTAACATTATTCAGCTGGTCTATATAATAGTACACACAACCCTACCTAACATTATTCAGCTGGTCTATATAATAGTACACACAACTCTACCTAACATTATTCAGCTGGTCTATATAATAATAATACACACAACTCCACCTAACATTATTCAGCTGGTCTATATAATAATAATACACACAACTCTACCTAACATTATTAAGCTGGTCTATAGAGATAATACACACAACTCCACCTAACTTTATTCAGCTGGTCTATATAATAATAATACACACAACTCCACCTAACATTATTCAGCTGGTCTATATAATAATAATACACACAACTCCACCTAACATTATTCAGCTGGTCTATATAATAATAATACACACAACTCCACCTAACATTATTCAGCTGGTCTATATAATAATACACACAACGCCACCTAACATTATTAAGCTGGTCTATAGAGATAATACACACAACTCTACCTAACATTATTCAGCTGGTCTGTAAAGATAATACACACAACTCTACCTAACATTATTCAGCTGGTCTATATAATAATACACACAACTCTACCTAACATTATTCAGCTGGTCTATAGAGATAATACACACAACTCTACCTAACATTATTCAGCTGGTCTATATAATAATACACAGAACTCTACCTAACATTTTTCAGCTGGTCTGTAGAGATAATACACACAACTCTACCTAACATTATTCAGCTGGTCTATATAATAATACACACAACTCTACCTAACATTATTCAGCTGGTCTATATAATAATACACACAACTCTACCTAACATTATTCAGCTGGTCTGTAAAGATAATACACACAACGCCACCTAACATTATTCAGCTGGTCTGTAGAGATAATACACACAACTCTACCTAACATTATTCAGCTGGTCTATAGAGATAATACACACAACTCTAACTAACATTATTCAGCTGGTCTATATAATAATACACACAACTCTACCTAACATTATTCAGCTGGTCTGTAAAGATAATACACACAACGCCACCTAACATTATTCAGCTGGTCTATAGAGATAATACACACAACTCTACCTAACATTATTCAGCTGGTCTGTAAAGATAATACACACAACTCTACCTAACATTATTCAGCTGGTCTGTAGAGATAATACACACAACTCTACCTAACATTATTCAGCTGGTCTGTAGAGATAATACACACAACTCTACCTAACATTTTTCAGCTGGTCTATAGAGATAATACACACAACTCTACCTAACATTATTCAGCTGGTCTGTAAAGATAATACACACAACTCTACCTAACATTATTCAGCTGGTCTATATAATAGTACACACAACTCTACCTAACATTATTCAGCTGGTCTGTAGAGATAATACACACAACTCTACCTAACATTATTCAGCTGGTCTGTAGAGATAATACACACAACTCTACCTAACATTATTCAGCTGGTCTATAGAGATAATACACACAACTCTACCTAACATTATTCAGCTGGTCTATAGAGATAATACACACAACTCTACCTAACATTATTCAGCTGGTCTGTAGAGATAATACACACAACTCTACCTAACATTATTCAGCTGGTCTATAGAGATAATACACACAACTCTACCTAACATTATTCAGCTGGTCTATAGAGATAATACACACAACTCTACCTAACATTATTCAGCTGGTCTATAGAGATAATACACACAACTCTACCTAACATTATTCAGCTGGTCTATATAATAATAATACACACAACTCCACCTAACATTATTCAGCTGGTCTATAGAGATAATACACACAACTCTACCTAACATTATTCAGCTGGTCTGTAGAGATAATACACACAACTCTACCTAACATTATTCAGCTGGTCTGTAAAGATAATGGCCAAGTCAATAAAAATAGCAGCACAACATTGCTTAAAATCAAGGGCAATGGTGACATCATTATGGACCTTTAAGGTTGCAGTGACACATCCATAACCTGAGTGGAAACCATATCGCAAACCAGAGAGAATACTATAGACATCAAGAAAGCCAGTCAGTTGATTATTGACAAGTTTATCCAACACGTTTGATAAACAAGGCAAAATAGAAATAGGCCTATAACAGTTAGGATCAGCTTGATCTCCCCCTTTATATAAAGGACAAACCGTGGCTGCCTTCCAAGCAATGGGAACCTCCCCAGAAAGGAGAGACAGGTTAAACAGGTCAGAGATAGGCTTGGTGATGATAGGGGCAGCAAGTTTCAGGAGCTCCTTTAGCACATCAGACTCAGTGACTGCCTGCAGGGAGAAACTTTGTAGCGGGGCAGGGGAAAAAGAGAGAGAAGCATCGGGGATAGTCACATTACAAGGGGTGGGAGATGAGGAAATGTTGGACAGGCCGTAACGTCCACAGAAACATGTCAAATGCTTTTTAGAATCAATCCTCAGGTTGTTTTTAAAATATATAATCGATAATATATCAACCGCAAATGTCTTTCACAGTAGGAGAGGGAAAACCTATCCAAACTTGCTTGAGCAAAACTCATGTGACCACTTGACGCGATGTTGTCGTTCTGGCTCATTTTTGAAAAATAAAAACATGAAACTATGTCTGAAGACTGTTGACACCTTGAGGAAGCGATAGGAAAATGATATCCCTTCAAATGGAGCAATGGGAGGCTATGGAACATGGAGCTTTCATGTTAGCATGTTAGCTTTCATGCTTTCAAAATAGAAGCCACTTCCTGGTTTGATTTTTCTCCGGGTTTCGCCTGCAATATCAGATCTGTTATACTCACAGACAATATTTTAACAGTTTTGGAAACTTTAGTGTTTTCTATCCTAATCTGTCAATTATATGCATATTCTAGCATCTGGTCCTGAGACATAGGCTGTTTACTTTGGGAACGTTATTTTTCTAAACATAAAAATAGTGCCCCCTAGCTTCAATTTGTCACATACACATACACATGGTTAGCAGATGTTAATGTGAGTGTAGCGAAATGCTTGTGCTTCTAGTTCCGACAATGCAGTAATAACCAACGAGTAATCTAACCTAACAATTCCAAAACTACTATCTTATACACACAAGTGTAAAGGGATAAAGAATATGTACATAAAGATATATGAATGAGTGATGGTACAGAACGGCATAGGCAAACCTAGTAGATGGTATCGAGTACAGTATATACATATGAGATGAGAAATGTAGGGTATGTAAACATTATATTAAGTAAATCAAATCAAATCAAATCAAATTTTATTTGTCACATACACATGGTTAGCAGATGTTAATGCGAGTGTAGCGAAATGCTTGTGCTTCTAGTTCCGACAATGCAGTAATAACAAGTAATCTAACTAACAATTCCAAAACTACTGTCTTGTACACAGTGTAAGGGGATAAAGAATATGTACATAAGGATATATGAATGAGTGATGGTACAGAGCAGCATAGGCAAGATACAGTAGATGGTATCGGGTACAGTATGTACAAATGAGATGAGTATGTAAACAAAGTGGCATAGTATAGTATAAAGTGGCTAGTGATACATGTATTACATAAGGATACCGTCGATGATATAGAGTACAGTATATACGTATGCGTATGAGATGAATAATGTAGGGTAAGTAACATTTATATAAGGTAGCATTGTTTAAAGTGGCTAGTGATATATTTACATCATTTCCCATCAATTCCCATTTATTAAAGTGGCTGGAGTTGAGTCAGTGTCAGTGTGTTGGCAGCAGCCACTCAGTGTTAGTGGTGGCTGTTTAACAGTCTGATGGCCTTGAGATAGAAGCTGTTTTTCAGTCTCTCGGTCCCAGCTTTGATGCACCTGTACTGACCTCGCCTTCTGGATGATAGCGGGGTGAACAGGCAGTGGCTCGGGTGGTTGATGTCCTTGATGATCTTTATGGCCTTCCTGTGACATCGGGTGGTGTAGGTGTCCTGGAGGGCAGGTAGTTTGCCCCCGGTGATGCGTTGTGCAGACCTCACTACCCTCTGGAGAGCCTTACGGTTGAGGGCGGTGCAGTTGCCATACCAGGCGGTGATACAGCCCGCCAGGATGCTCTCGATTGTGCATCTGTAGAAGTTTGTGAGTGCTTTTGGTGACAAGCCGAATTTCTTCAGCCTCCTGAGGTTGAAGAGGCGCTGCTGCGCCTTCTTCACGATGCTGTCTGTGTGAGTGGACCAATTCAGTTTGTCTGTGATGTGTATGCCGAGGAACTTAAAACTTGCTACCCTCTCCACTACTGTTCCATCGATGTGGATAGGGGGGTGTTCCCTCTGCTGTTTCCTGAAGTCCACAATCATCTCCTTAGTTTTGTTGACGTTGAGTGTGAGGTTGTTTTCCTGACACCACACTCCGAGGGCCCTCACCTCCTCCCTGTAGGCCGTCTCATCGTTGTTGGTAATCAAGCCTACCACTGTTGTGTCGTCCGCAAACTTGATGATTGAGTTGGAGGCGTGCGTGGCCACGCAGTCGTGGGTGAACAGGGAGTACAGGAGAGGGCTCAGAACGCAACCTTGTGGGGCCCCAGTGTTGAGGATCAGCGGGGAGGAGATGTTGTTGCCTACCCTCACCACCTGGGGGCGGCCCGTCAGGAAGTCCAGTACCCAGTTGCACAGGGCGGGGTCGAGACCCAGGGTCTCGAGCTTGATGACGAGCTTGGAGGGTACTATGGTGTTGAATGCCGAGCTGTAGTCGATGAACAGCATTCTCACATAGGTATTCCTCTTGTCCAGATGGGTTAGGGCAGTGTGCAGTGTGGTTGAGATTGCATCGTCTGTGGACCTATTTGGGCGGTAAGCAAATTGGAGTGGGTCTAGGGTGTCAGGTAGGGTGGAGGTGATATGGTCCTTGACTAGTCTCTCAAAGCACTTCATGATGACGGATGTGAGTGCTACGGGGCGGTAGTCATTTAGCTCAGTTACCTTAGCTTTCTTGGGAACAGGAACAATGGTGGCCCTCTTGAAGCATGTGGGAACAGCAGACTGGTATAGGGATTGATTGAATATGTCCGTAAACACACCGGCCAGCTGGTCTGCGCATGCTCTGAGGGCGCGGCTGGGGATGCCATCTGGGCCTGCAGCCTTGCGAGGGTTAACACGTTTAAATGTCTTACTCACCTCGGCTGCAGTGAAGGAGAGACCGCATGTTTTCGTTGCAGGCCGTGTCAGTGGCACTGTATTGTCCTCAAAGCGGGCAAAAAAGTTATTTAGTCTGCCTGGGAGCAAGACATCCTGGTCCGTGACTGGGCTGGGTTTCTTCCTGTAGTCCGTGATTGACTGTAGACCCTGCCACATGCCTCTTGTGTCTGAGCCGTTGAATTGAGATTCTACTTTGTCTCTGTACTGGCGCTTAGCTTGTTTGATAGCCTTGCGGAGGGAATAGCTGCACTGTTTGTATTCGGTCATGTTACCAGACACCTTGCCCTGATTAAAAGCAGTGGTTCGCGCTTTCAGTTTCACACGAATGCTGCCATCAATCCACGGTTTCTGGTTAGGGAATGTTTTAATCGTTGCTATGGGAACGACATCTTCAACGCACGTTCTAATGAACTCGCACACCGAATCAGCGTATTCGTCAATGTTGTTATCTGACGCAATACGAAACATCTCCCAGTCCACGTGATGGAAGCAGTCTTGGAGTGTGGAGTCAGCTTGGTCGGACCAGCGTTGGACAGACCTCAGCGTGGGAGCCTCTTGTTTTAGTTTCTGTCTGTAGGCAGGGATCAACAAAATGGAGTCGTGGTCAGCTTTTCCGAAAGGGGGGCGGGGCAGGGCCTTATATGCGTCGCGGAAGTTAGAGTAACAATGGTCCAAGGTCTTTCCTCCCCTGGTTGCGCAATCGATATGCTGATAAAATTTGGGGAGTCTTGTTTTCAGATTAGCCTTGTTAAAATCCCCAGCTACAATGAATGCAGCCTCCGGATAAATTGTTTCCAGTTTGCAGAGAGTTAAATAAAGTTCGTTCAGAGCCATCGATGTGTCTGCTTGGGGGGGGATATATACGGCTGTGATTATAATCGAAGAGAATTCTCTTGGTAGATAATGCGGTCTACATTTGATTGTGAGGAATTCTAAATCAGGTGAACAGAAGGATTTGAGTTCCTGTATGTTTCTTTCATCGCACCATGTCACGTTAGTCATAAGGCATACGCCCCCGCCCCTCTTTTTACCAGAAAGATGTTTTTTCCTGTCAGCGCGATGCGTGGAGAAACCTGTTGGCTGCACCGCTTCGGATTGCGTCTCTCCAGTAAGCCACGTTTCCGTGAAGCACAGAACGTTACAGTCTCTGATGTCCCTCTGGAATGCTACCCTTGCTCGGATTTCATCAACCTTGTTGTCAAGAGACTGGACATTGGCAAGAAGAATGCTAGGGAGTGGTGTGCGCTGTGCCCGTCTCCGGAGTCTGACCAGAAGACCGCCTCGTTTCCCTCTCTTTCGGAGTCGTTTTTTTGGGTCGCTGCATAGGATCCACTCCGTTGTCCTGTTTGTAAGGCAGAACACAGGATCCGCGTCGCGAAAAACATATTCTTGGTCGTACTGATGGTGAGTTGATGCTGATCTTATATTCAGTAGTTCTTCTCGACTGTATGTAATGAAACCTAAGATGACCTGGGGTACTAATGTAAGAAATAACACGTAAAAAAACAAAAAACTGCATAGTTTCCTAGGAACGCGAAGCGAGGCGGCCATCTCTGTCGGCGCCGGAAGTACCATTGTTTAAAGTGGCTAGTGATATATTTTTACATCAATTTCCATCAATTTCCATTATTAACGTGGCTGGAGTTGAGTCAGTGTGTTGGCAGCAGCCACTCAATGTTAGTGGTGGCTGTTTAACAGTCTGATGGCCTTGAGATAGAAGCTGTTTTTCAGTCTCTCGGTCCCTGCCTTGATGTACCTGTACTGACCTCACCTTCTGGATGATAGCGGGGTGAACAGGCAGTGGCTCGGGTGGTTGTTGTCCTTGATGATCTTTTTGGCCTTCCTGTGACATCGGGTGGTGTAGGTGTCCTGGAGGGCAGGTAGTTTGCTCCCGGTGATGCGTTGTGCAGACCTCACTACCCTCTGGAGAGCTTTACGGTTGTGAGTGGAGCAGTTTCCGTACCATGCGGTGATACAGCCCGACAGGATGCTCTTGATTGTGCATCTGTAGAAGTTTGTGAGTGCTTTTGGTGACAAGCCAAATTTCTTCAGCCTCCTGAGGTTGAAGAGGCTCTGCTGCGTCTTCTTCACGATACTGTCTGTGTGGGTGGACCAATTTAGATTGTCTGTGATGTGTACGCCGAGGAACTTAAAACTTACTACCCTCTCCACTACTATCCGGTCAATGTGGATAGGGGGGTGCTCCCTCTGCTGTTTCCTGAAGTCCACAATCATCTCCTTTGTTTTGTTGGGAGTACAGGAGAGGGCTCAGATCGCACCCTTGTGGGGCCCCAGTGCTGAGGATCAGCGGGGTGGAGATGTTGTTACCTACCCTCACCACCTGGGGGCGGCACGTCAGGAAGTCCAGTACCCAGTTGCACAGGGCGGGGTCGAGACCCCGAGCTTGGAGGGTACTATGGTGTTAATGACCTCAGAGAGTCAGGACACCTGTTTAACGTCCCATCCGAAAAACGGCACCCTACACAAGGCAGTGTCCTGGGGCATTGGGATATTTTTTTTTAGACCAGAGGAAGGAGTGCCTCCTACTGACCCTCCATCACCACTTACAGCAGCATCTGGTCTCAAATCCAGGAACTGACCAGGACCAACCCTGCTTAGCTTCAGAAGCAAGCCAGCAGTGGTATGCAGGGTGGTATGCTGCTGGCAAAACAGTGATCACTAAGGTCCTTACAGGAAACACCACACTGATAACTATCAGGATTATTTGTGAGGATAACATCAAAGTAGCCTTTTCTGAGTGTTTGGAGTCATACCTTGTGGGATTGGTAATAATTTGAGAAATATTTAGGGGGTTTAAGCATGTCCCAGTTTAGGTCACCTAGCAGGACATATTCAGACTTGGTGTAAGGGGCCAGGAGAGAGCTTAAGGCAGGTAGGGTACAGACCGGTACTGATGGAGGACGATAGCACCCAGCAACAGTCAACAAAGAGCTATTTGAAAGTTGAATGATTAAAACCAGCAAATCCAATTGTTTGGGGACAGACTTGGTGGAGACAACCGAACACTGAAGGTGTTCCTTGGTAAAGATTGCCACTCCCCCACCTTTGGAAGATCAGTCTTGCTGGAAAAGGTTATAACCAGAAAGCTTAACATCAGTATTCAAAACGCTCTTCCTTAACCACGTCTCAGTAATGACCAACACATCTGGATTGTGCTTCTACACCTGCATTGCTTGCTGTTTGGGGTTTTAGGCTGGGTTTCTGTACAGCACTTTGAGATATCAGCTGATGTACGAAGGGCTATATAAATACATTTGATTTGATTTGATTTGATTGGAGCTGTGAACCCACACCAGCAATTTATCAATTTGAGGTAATACGGTTCTAGTGTTAACGTGCAGAAAACCCAGGCTTTTATGAGAGCAGAAATCGGTGAAATCAGAGCACCAGTCAGAATTGGGTCTAGCAACAGTACATGGGCCAGGGTGAACATGCACATTTCCGAATATCATCAGCAGTAATACAATCAGGGCACTGCAGAGGACAGGGAGAATGCTGCAATGCAGATTTTTTTTATGACATTTGAATGTACAGTGGGGCAAAAAAGTATTTAGTCAGCCACCAATTGTGCAAGTTCTCCCACTTAAAAATATGAGAGGCCTGTAATTTTCATCATAGGTACACTTCAACTATGACAGACAAAATGAGGGGAAAAAATCCAGAAAATCACATTGTATAATTTTTTTATGAATTTATTTGCAAATTATGGTGGAAAATAAGTATTTTAAGTGGGAGAACTTGCACAATTGGTGGCTGACTAAGTACTTTTTTGCCCCACTGTACATCAGATGGCAACAAGATCTTATTTTACAGCAATTTCATCAGGTAACATGAATGCAAAGCCGGCGAGAGGTGGTTTGAATAGAATAGGAGGCCAAGAGTCTGTGTAACCAATAGAGAGCCCTGAGTCCCGAGTGTGGGAACAAACATACTGTCCCACGGTTGGGTAAACAAGCAAGTTCATTGTCAACAAAGCACGCCGGAGTCATGAGGCAAATAGCAGAAAGCACAAGAAAAAATGATAACGACTTGGTGCTAGCCATTGTAAGTTCAAAGATTCACTCACCCCAACAAGATAACTTGAGAGAGTCCAGTTATAAAAGTCTGAGAAAAAATAAATAAATAGTAGGTCTACTAGTTTGAGTAAGCTCACATAATAAGCTTCACAAGTTAATTAGCCTACCTAAAATTCTGATCAGTCCAAAGTCTGCGGTGTGTGTGTCTAAGTGCCTGTGTTCTGGAGGTGAGAGAGAGGGGGGTGTGTGGAGGGGGTACCAGACAGGGGGAGACGGTGAACAGATTTCCAGTTGGAATCCAAGCAGCAGGCAACATGAGTAGGAGTCACACCCGCTTTGGATAATCTTTTTTCAGGAGGCAGATTCCTTGTAGAAAATCCCAGCTAGCAGGCTAACGTTGCAAGTCTGTCCACTGTTTTTTTTTTTCCCAGTTGTGGTTAGAAAGGTATATCTCTTCAGTTTTGGTGAATAGTCCTTTGCGATGTCCAAATAAAGTTGTGCTGTGGCTGTTGTATTTTGGAAATTGTGATGAGGATATCTTTTGATGTAATCAAAGCAACAATATTGTTTCTTATTGAGGTCATTTAATTTGAGGTAAAGTGTCCTGGCTGCACATCAGTTCAAAGTAGAGATTAACCCAGGGGTTGTATTGTAATGACCTCTGGATATGTGGACGGGGTTTCAAAGGCCTTGGGAACAAGAATCTTTGGTAGTCAAATCAAATCAAATCAAATTTTATTTGTCACATACACATGGTTAGCAGATGTTAATGCGAGTGTAGCGAAATGCTTGTGCTTCTAGTTCCGACAATGCAGTAATAACAAGTAATCTAACTAACAATTCCAAAACTACTGTCTTGTACACAGTGTAAGGGGATAAAGAATATGTACATAAGGATATATGAATGAGTGATGGTACAGAGCAGCATAGGCAAGATACAGTAGATGGTATCGAGTACAGTATGTACAAATGAGATGAGTATGTAAACAAAGTGGCATAGTTTAAAGTGGCTAGTGATACATGTATTACATAAGGATACAGTCGATGATATAGAGTACAGTATATACGTATACATATGAGATGAATAATGTAGGGTAAGTAACATTATATAAGGTAGCATTGTTTAAAGTGGCTAGTGATATATTTACATCATTTCCCATCAATTCCCATTATTAAAGTGGCTGGAGTTGAGTCAGTGTCAGTGTGTTGGCAGCAGCCGCTCAGTGTTAGTGGTGGCTGTTTAACAGTCTGATGGCCTTGAGATAGAAGCTGTTTTTCAGTCTCTCGGTCCCAGCTTTGATGCACCTGTACTGACCTCGCCTTCTGGATGATAGCGGGGTGAACAGGCAGTGGCTCGGGTGGTTGATGTCCTTGATGATCTTTATGGCCTTCCTGTGACATCAGGTGGTGTAGGTGTCCTGAAGGGCAGGTAGTTTGCCCCCGGTGATGCGTTGTGCAGACCTCACTACCCTCTGGAGAGCCTTACGGTTGAGGGCGGTGCAGTTGCCATACCAGGCGGTGATACAGCCCGCCAGGATGCTCTCGATTGTGCATCTGTAGAAGTTTGTGAGTGCTTTTGGTGACAAGCCGAATTTCTTCAGCCTCCTGAGGTTGAAGAGGCGCCTTCTTCACGATGCTGTCTGTGTGAGTGGACCAATTCAGTTTGTCTGTGATGTGTATGCCGAGGAACTTAAAACTTGCTACCCTCTCCACTACTGTTCCATCGATGTGGATAGGGGGGTGTTCCCTCTGCTGCCGGAATCCTTCCAGGTTATTTTTATCCAAAATCAGGTTGTAGGTTTGGAATTTTGATTTGTAGTGAAGGTTATGTTGTGGAGGGTAGTATCCTGTATGTCCTTGTGGAAAAATCCAAGTTTAACTAACAAAATCTATATTTTTGTAAAAACATGCTGAAAAATGCAGGAAGACTGCAGTCACTGTATCTGAAGGCACTGTATCTATAGTAATCCCTCCCTCTGACCTCTCACCTCCAGACTCCATTGGTTCTCCGTTCACATTTGACTTCGGGCGGAGCAGCAGTTCCTCGTTGCGGCCCAAGCGGCCCACTCTGCGGGACATAATGGGTTCAGGGAGGTTAGGACGCAGCACAGAGAGCTCTTCCCCCTCCCCTCAGACCACGCCCCCAGTGGAGTGTAACGGCAGCAGGACCAATGAGCTGCAGCTCCGCCTCCAGAGCCAGGAACAGGAACTGACACGCCTCCACGAGGAGAACAACAAGCTGACTGAGGAGTTAACCTCCCAGAAGGTAAGGTCATAGAGAAACACGCACACAGACACGTGCACATTTTTTTGTAAAAATCTGATTCTACTGCTTGTGTCAGTTACTTGATGTGGAATAGAGTTCCGTGTAGTCATGGCTCTATGTAGTACCGTGTGCCTCCCATAGTCTGTTCTGGACTTAGGGACTGTGAAGAGACCTCTTGTGGCATGTCAGGTGGGGTATGCGTGGGTTTCCGAGCTGTGTGCCAGTAGTTTAGACAGACAGCTCGGTGCATTCAACATGTCAATACCTTTCATAAATAAAATAACTGATAAGTCAATCTCTCCTCCACTTTCAGCCAGCAGAGATTGACATGCATATTATTAATGCATATTGCTACGCCCCAAGATGGCATAGCAGTCGGATTGCCTTGTCCTGTCCCGTGTAAATATCGTTTTTCCTCTTTTTTGTTGTTGTATATATTTCAGATATATTTTAATCTCACTTTCCATCTATGGACTGAATATACTCTCATGCAACCCGCCTCACCCAATGTGATACGGATCTGCTATAATTATACTTTAGATCCAGAACCCCCATCAGAAGCTAGCCAGCTAACTAGCTACTAGCTAGTAGTCAGTTAGCCCCTGCTAGCGGTCTTCACCGATAACTCGTACACCAGCCAGCCTCAGCTCGGTCAATACCTGCCAGTCTGCACAGCGCGATATCAACCCACAGCATATCGGACTGCTTTTTCTCTACCACATCTCCGGATTCCTACCGCAAGCTCTGAACCTTTACACCGGATCATCACATCTAGCTAGCTGCAATCCGAGTGGCTACTCCTGGCTAACGTCTCTGTCCCGAAGCAAGCACCAGTTAGCCTTGAGCTAGGCCCATCTCAACGGCTAGCCGAAGAGATCCACCAGCCAATTTTTGGGCAACAATACCTCTTTTGCCAATTGTCCTGGACTGACGTAATCATCCGAGGTGGTTTCAACATGCTCTTCCGTTGCGACATCGCCGAAGGCCCATCTGCTAGCCCCGGCCCGCTAACTGTCTGAATCGCCATGTTTCCAGCCCTGCTCTGCCCAATATGCCTCAGATAGCCCTTTTGTCCCACCCCCCACACATGCGGGGACCTCACCTGGCTTAACTGGTGCCTCTATAGACAAAACCTCTCTCATCGTCACTCAATGCCTAGGTTTACCTCCACTGTATTCACATCCTACCATACCCTTGTCTCTACATTATGCCTTGAATCTATTATTCCGCGCCCAGAAATCTGCTCCTTTCACTCTGTTTCGAACACACTAGACGACCAGTTCCTATAGCCTTTAGCCGTACCCTTATCCTACTTCTCCTCTTTTCCCCTGGTGATGTAGAGGTTAAGCCAGGCCCTGCAGCCCCCAGCTTCACCCCCAATCCCCAGGCGTTCTCATTTGTTGACTTCTGTAACTGTAAAAGCCTTGGTTTCATGCATGGTAATATTATTTGCCTCCTAAGTTTGTTTTACTCACTGCTTTAGCACACTCCGCCAACCCGGATGTCCTAGCTGTGTCTGAATCCTGGCTTAGGAAAGCCACCAAAAATCCTGAAATTTCCATCCCCAACTACAACATTTTACGACAAGATAGAACTGCCAAAGGGGGCGGAGTTGCAATCTACTGCAGAGACAGCCTGCAGATTTCTGTCATACTATCCAGGTCGGTGCCCAAACAATTTGAGCTTTTAAAAATACACCTTTCCAGAAACAAGTCTACAAATCGAGCTTCTCACAGTTGCCGCTTGTTATAGACCCCCCTCGGCCCCCAGCAGTGCCCTAGACAACATATGTGTATTGATTGCCCCCCATCTATCTTCAGAGTTCGTACTGTTAGGTGACCTAAACTGGGATGTGCTTAACACCCCGGCCATCCTACAATCTAGGCTAGATGCCCTCAATCTCACATAAATTATCAAGGAACCTACCAGGTCCAACCCTAAATCAGTAAACATAGGCACCCTCTTAGATATCATCCTGGATCTCAGTTATCATTGCCTCATTGCCTGCATCCGTAATGGGTCCACGGTGAAACGACCACCCCTCATCACTGTCAAATGCTCCCTAAAACACTTCAGCAAGCAGGCCTTTCTAATCGATCTGGCCCGGGTATCCTAGAAGGATATTGACCTCATTCCGTCAGTAGAGGATGCCTGGTTGCTCTTTAAAAGTGCTTTTCTCACCATCTTAAATACGCATACTCCATTCAAAAAATGTAGAACTAAGAACAGATATAGCCCTTAGTTCACCTCAGTCCTGACTGCCCTTGACCAGCACAAAAACCTCCTGTTGCATTCTGCATTAGCATTGAATAGCCCCCGCTTTTCAGGGAAGTCAGGAACCAATATACACAGTCAGTTAGGAAAGCAAAGGCTAGCTTTTTCAAACAGAAATTTGCATCCTGTAGCACTAATTACAAAAAGTTTTGGGACATTGTAAAGTCCATGGAGAATAAGAGAACCTCCTCCCAGCTGCCCACTGCACTGAGGCTAGGAAACACTGTCACCACCAATATATCCAATTTTAATTTGGATATAATAATTTCAATAAGCGTTTTTCTATGGCTGGCCAAGCTTTCTACCTGGCTACCCCTACCCCGGCCAACAGCTCTGCACACCCTGCAAAAACTTTCCCAAGCCCCTCCCCCCGCTTCCCTTCAGCCAACTCCAGACAGCTGATGTTCTGAAAGAGCTGCAAAATTTGGATCCCTACAAATCAGCTGGGCTAGACAATCTGGACCCTCTCTTTCTAAAATTATCTGCCGAAATTGTTGCAACGCCTATTACTAGCCTGTTCAACCTCTCTTTCGTATTGTCTGAGACCCTGAAAGATTGGAAAGCTGCCACGGTCATCCCCCTCTTCAAAGGGGGATACGACACCATTCTGTATACATCTGGCCCTTCTTTGGACACTGTGTTAACAAACCTCCAAACAAGCTTCAATGCCATACAACACTCCTTCCGTGGCCTCCAAGGTGTATGGTTAGACTGTAAACTCTCCTTCCAGACTCACATTAAGCATCTCCAATCCAATATTAATCTAGAATCGGCTTCCTATTTCGCAACAAAGCATCCTTCACTCATGCTGCTGTTGTGTCTTTAGTATCATTAACTGAAGACTGATTGTTTTTCTCAAAGATTCTCTGTAATTAGTTATTACGCGATTAGATTGATTAATCATGTAGCCGTAATTACTAGGAAGTCAGGGCACCAAGGAAAAATATTCAGATTACAAAGTAAAAATATCTGAAAAGTGATCAGTTAGTCTTCGAATTAATGAATTATTTTCTTTACCTCAACGTAGTCTCATTCCAAACATTAGTCTCATTGGTTATCTGCACGAACCCAGTCTTCACTATGAGTCATCCATACATCAATTGTCTTAAATCATTTATTTATTACTAACTAAGTAATTCACAGAAATGCATAAACAAACAAACAAGGTAAATGTGGTTACATGAAATGATAGGAGAATGTGCCCTAGTGGGCTAAACCGGCATGGCGGCTTGTTAGATAAAAGGGGAAGTGGGGGTCGACTAAGAAGTCACTACAAAGTTAATAATTATAACAATTGAAATGCTAATCCTTTACACATGAACGCTCACTCATTCGGGAACAATTGCAATCAATATATATATATTTACGCTCAGTGTGTCGTATTGATCGCTGGTGAAAAGTTTGTTTCTTTTGTACAATTCTCCGTCTCTCTCCCTCTCTCTCTCAGGTGTGGTTAGAGGGGATTGTTCAGAGTGACATTCGTTATAGAATGATTGTTTCGGCGGTTGTCGTTCTTCGTGTTCAATGATACCGAATTCCTAGCTGCAGACTAGTAATTAATATCAAAGACTTGTTCTTATTCTATCGGTATCGATAGTCTAAGAGTTTAACCACGTATGGTTAAAAGAGTCAGCAATGGTCTACAACCTTTGTCCTCCTAATGGAGAAAAACATGGTCTGCAACCTTTAGCCATCTCGTAATTGAGGTAAGCTCGGTCTGCTGATCGAAAACCCGAGTGGGGGTTTTATTCGGAAGGGTTGAAGAGAGCTGTCCCAGGAGGCCTGACCCTAACTGGGCTCAGGGGCGGTCCTCTGATTTAGTTCAAATCCAATTCCCTTCTTGCGTTTTCCTTCATTAAACAGTCCAAAATCACATTGTAACATTGTGTAAACAGTATCATACTCACTCATTCATCTTATACAACAATTAGATGTAAACCTTATATCTGGGGCTATTATATAAACAGCGTTATGGTAATGTGGCCACACCGTCTCCCATGAGCTTTCCCAAGTTTTGAAAAACAGACCAGTTCGTAGCTGGATTCTTCACCGATCTTTTATACTTTCTCCGGAACATGAAATTTGTTGGTACCTCAAGTTCTGTGAGGTGGAAGGAATTCCTTTGTTCTCCATGAAAACCTACTCTCTCTACACTGTGTGTCTATGAGGAGATCCTCAGGAATTTACGACGTCTCTCTGACCACAGCAACCTAGTTGAAGGAGGAAAGGGGGAGGCAGGGAGAGGGGGATGGGCTTGCTATACCCAAAGAGGCCAACGTCATGACACTGCCAAACGTACCCTCGTAAAACTGACTATCCTACCGATCCTTGACTTTGGCGATGTCATCTACAAAATAGCCTCCAACACTCTTCTCGACAACTGGATATAATCCGAGAGCCATCCGTTTTATCACCAAAGCCCCATATACTATCCACCATTGCGACCTGTATGCCTTTGTTGGCTGGCCCTCGCTACATATTCGTCGCCAAACCCACTGGCTCCAGGTCATCTATAAGTCTTTGCTAGGTTAAGCCCCGCCTTATTTCAGCTCACTGGTCACCATAGCAACACCCAATAATAGTACGCGCTCCAGCAGGTATATTTCACTGGTCATCCCCAAAACCAACACTTGTGCTACCAATGACTGGAACGAATTGCAAAAATTGCTGAAGTTGGAAACTTATTTCTCCTTCTAACTTTAAGCACCAGCTGTCAGAGCAGTTTACTGATCACTGCACCTGTACACAGCCAATCTGTAAATAGCCCACCCAACTACCTCATCCCCATATTGTTATTGATCTTCTTGCTCCTTTGCACCCCAGAATCTCTACTTGCACATCATCATCTGCAGATCTATCACTCCAGTGTTCATGCTAAATTGTAGTTATTTTGCCTCTGTGTCCTATTTATTGCCTTAACTCCCTAATCTTCTACATTTGCACACACTGTACATTGATGTTTTTATTATGTTATTGACTGTACGTTTTTTTGTTTAACTTTGTGTTGTTTTTGTTGCACTACTTTGCTTTATCTTGGCCAGGTCGAAGTTGTAAATGAAAACTTGTTCTCAACTGGCCTACCTGGTTAAATAAAGGTGAAATTAAAATATATATATATATATATTAGCTCTCTGTGTAGCAGCGTGCCCAGTAGTAAATAACTCATTAGGGTAGCAGCGTGCCCAGTAGTAAATAACTCATTAGGGTAGCAGCATGCCCAGTAGTAACTAACTCATTAGGGTAGCAGTTTGTCCAGTAGTAAATAACTCATTAGGGTAGCAGGTAGTAGAATACCCAGTAGTAACTAACTCACTAGGGTAGCAGCATGCCCAGTAGTAACTAACTCATTAGGGTAGCAGGTAGCAGCGTGCCCAGTAGTAACTAACTCATTAGGGTAGCATGTAGCAGTGTGCCCAGTAGTAACTAACTCATTAGAGTAGCAGGTAGCAGCATGCCCAGTAGTAACTAACTCATTAGGGTAGCTGCATATCTAGTAGTAACTAACTCATTAGGGTAGCAGCATGCCCAGTAGTAACTAACTCATTAGGGTAGCAGAATACCCAGTAGTAACTAACTCATTAGGGTAGCAGAATGCCCAGTATTAACTAACTCATTAGGGTAGCAGAATGCCCAGTAGTAACTAACTCATTAGGGTAGCAGGTAGCAGCATGCCTTATTAATATCTTACTCATTAGGGTAGCAGGTAGCAGCATGCCTAGTAGTAACTAACTCATTAGGGTAGCAGGAGCAGTGTACCCAGTAGTAACTAACTCCTTAGGGTAGCAGCATGTCCAGTAGTAACTAACTCATTGGGGTAGCAGCATGTCCAGTAGTAACTAACTCATTAGGGTAGCAGCATGCCCAGTAGTAACTAACTCATTAGGGTAGCAGGTAGTAGAATACCCAGTAGTAACTAACTCACTAGGGTAGCAGCATGCCCAGTAGTAACTAACTCATTAGGGTAGCAGGTAGCAGCGTGCCCAGTAGTAACTAACTCATTAGGGTAGCATGTAGCAGTGTGCCCAGTAGTAACTAACTCATTAGGGTAGCATGTAGCAGTGTGCCCAGTAGTAACTAACTCATTAGGGTAGCAGGTAGCAGCATGCCCAGTAGTAACTAACTCATTAGGGTAGCATGTAGCAGTGTGCCCAGTAGTAACTAACTCATTAGGGTAGCATGTAGCAGTGTGCCCAGTAGTAACTAACTCATTAGGGTAGCAGATAGCAGCATGCCCAGTAGTAACTAACTCATTAGGGTAGCATGTAGCAGCATGCCTAGTAGTAACTAACTCATTAGAGTAGCAGGTAGCAGCGTACCCAGTAGTAACTAACTCATTGGGGTAACAGCATATCTAGTAGTAACTAACTCATTAGGGTAGCAGCATGCCCAGTAGTAACTAACTCATTAGGGTAGCAGAATACCCAGTAGTAACTAACTCATTAGGGTAGCAGAATGCCCAGTATTAACTAACTCATTAGGGTAGCAGAATGCCCAGTAGTAACTAACTCATTAGGGTAGCAGGTAGCAGCATGCCCAGTAGTAACTAACTCATTAGGGTCGCAGCATGCCCAGTAGTAACTAACTCATTAGGGTAGCAGGTAGCAGCATGCCCAGTAGTAACTAACTCATTAGGGTAGCAGGTAGCAGCATGCCCAGTAGTAACTAACTCATTAGGGTAGCAGCATGCCCAGTAGTAACTAACTCATTAGGGTAGCAGGTAGCAGCATGTCCAGTAGTAACTAACTCATTAGGGTAGCAGCATATCTAGTAGTAACTAACTCATTAGGGTAGCAGCATATCTAGTAGTAACTAACTCATTAGGGTAGCAGCATGCCCAGTAGTAACTAACTCATTAGGGTAGCAGCATATCTAGTAGTAACTAACTCATTAGGGTAGCAGCATATCTAGTAGTAACTAACTCATTAGGGTAGCAGCATGCCCAGTAGTAACTAACTCATTAGGGTAGCAGCATATCTAGTAGTAACTAACTCATTAGGGTAGCAGCATATCTAGTAGTAACTAACTCATTAGGGTAGCACCAGTAGACCAGTAGTACCTGCTACCATTCAAACGTTACTAATAATATTTTCCAAGCAAGTCAAACATCGTTTATAATCAAACCTTAGGTACCCTAATACGTAAATAAACGATCAAATTTAAGACGGAGAGTCGTTATGATCTTTACCGGAGACAAATGCCAAAGAACATGCTTTCACGCTTGGAAACACTACAGCCAACATGGGAGCCACCTAGAAAAACTACAATTTGTGGCTCACATTTCCAAAAACCAGCCGGAAACTCTTTCTAAAAGACCGTTGACTTTTAGTGGAAGCCCTAGGAACTGCAGTCTGGAAGGACTTCGCCTTATAATAAAAATGATCGGCTGAATTTTTTTTGCAGGAGGTGGTTTGTCCTCGGGATTTCGCCTGCCATATCAGTTCTGTTATACTCACAGACATTATTTTAACAGTGTTTGAGACTTTAGAGTGTTTTCTATCCACATATACCAATTATATGCATACCCTAGCTTCTGGGCCTCAGTAACAAGCCGTTTACTTTGGGCACGCTTTTCATCCAGACGTGAAAATACTGCCCCCTACCCAAGAGAGCTTAAAGTGGCAGGTAGCAGCATGCCCAGTAGTAACTAACTCATTAGGGTAGCAGGTAGCAGCGTGCCCAGTAGTTACTTACTCATTAGGGTAGTAACTAACTCATTAGGGTAGCAGCATGCCCAGTAGTAAATGCATATCTAGTAGTAACTAACTCATTAGGGTAGCAGAATGCCCAGTATTAACTAACTCATTAGGGTAGCAGCATGCCCAGTAGTAACTAACTCATTAGGGTCGCAGCATGCCCAGTAGTAACTAACTCATTAGGGTAGCAGGTAGCAGCATGCCCAGTAGTAACTAACTCATTAGGGTAGCAGGTAGCAGCATGTCCAGTAGTAAATAACTCATTAGATTAGCAGGTAGCAGCATGCCCAGTAGTAACTAACTCATTAGGGTAGCAGGTAGCAGCATGCCCAGTAGTAACTAACTCATTAGGGTAGCAGGTAGCAGCATGCCCAGTAGTAACTAACTCATTAGAGTAGCAGGTAGCAGCATGCCCAGTAGTAACTAACTCATTAGGGTAGCAGGTAGCAGCATGCCCAGTAGTAAATATCTCATTAGAGTAGCAGCATGCCCAGTAGTAAATAACTCATTAGATTAGCAGGTAGCAGCATGCCCAGTAGTAACTAACTCATTAGGGTAGCAGGTAGCAGCATGTCCAGTAGTAACTAACTCATTAGAGTAGCAGGTAGCAGCATGCCCAGTAGTAACTAACTCATTAGGGTAGCAGGTAGCAGCATGTCCAGTAGTAACTAACTCATTAGAGTAGCAGGTAGCAGCATGTCCAGTAGTAACTAACTCATTAGAGTAGCAGGTAGCAGCATGCCCAGTAGTAACTAACTCATTAGGGTAGCAGGTAGCAGCATGTCCAGTAGTAACTAACTCATTGGGGTAGCAGCATATCTAGTAGTAACTAACTCATTAGGGTCGCAGCATGCCCAGTAGTAACTAACTCATTAGGGTAGCAGGTAGCAGCGTGCCCAGTAGTAACTAACTCATTAGGGTAGCAGGTAGCAGCGTGCCCAGTAGTAACAAACTCACTGGAGTATGCCCAGTAGTTACTGACTCATTAGGGTAGCATCATTCCCAGGTGTAACTCATTAGAGTAGCAGGTAGCAGCATGCCTAGTAGTAACAAACTCATTAGAGTAGCATGTAGCAGCGTGCTCAGTAGTAACTAACTCATTAGGGTAGCAGCATGCCCAGTAGTAACTAACTCATTAGGGTAGCAGGTAGCAGCATGCCCAGTAGTAAATATCTCATTAGAGTAGCAGCATGCCCAGTAGTAAATAACTCATTAGGTTAGCAGGTAGCAGCATGCCCAGTAGTAACTAACTCATTAGAGTAGCAGGTAGCAGCATGCCCAGTAGTAACTAACTCATTAGGGTAGCAGGTAGCAGCATGCCCAGTAGTAAATATCTCATTAGAGTAGCAGCATGCCCAGTAGTAAATAACTCATTAGATTAGCAGGTAGCAGCATGCCCAGTAGTAACTAACTCATTAGGGTAGCAGGTAGCAGCATGTCCAGTAGTAACTAACTCATTAGAGTAGCAGGTAGCAGCATGCCCAGTAGTAACTAACTCATTAGGGTAGCAGGTAGCAGCATGTCCAGTAGTAACTAACTCATTAGAGTAGCAGGTAGCAGCATGTCCAGTAGTAACTAACTCATTAGAGTAGCAGGTAGCAGCATGCCCAGTAGTAACTAACTCATTAGGGTAGCAGGTAGCAGCATGTCCAGTAGTAACTAACTCATTGGGGTAGCAGCATATCTAGTAGTAACTAACTCATTAGGGTCGCAGCATGCCCAGTAGTAACTAACTCATTAGGGTAGCAGGTAGCAGCGTGCCCAGTAGTAACTAACTCATTAGGGTAGCAGGTAGCAGCGTGCCCAGTAGTAACAAACTCACTGGAGTATGCCCAGTAGTTACTGACTCATTAGGGTAGCATCATTCCCAGGTGTAACTCATTAGAGTAGCAGGTAGCAGCATGCCTAGTAGTAACAAACTCATTAGAGTAGCATGTAGCAGCGTGCTCAGTAGTAACTAACTCATTAGGGTAGCAGCATGCCCAGTAGTAACTAACTCATTAGGGTAGCAGGTAGCAGCATGCCCAGTAGTAAATATCTCATTAGAGTAGCAGCATGCCCAGTAGTAAATAACTCATTAGGTTAGCAGGTAGCAGCATGCCCAGTAGTAACTAACTCATTAGGGTAGCAGCGTGCCCAGTAGTAACCAACTCATTAGGGTAGCAGCATGCCCGTTAGTAACTAACTCATTTGAACAGGTAGCCCTTCTGTTAGAGCGTTGATCCAGTAACCTAAAGGGTACTGGTTCAAATCCCAGAGCTGACTAGATGAGAAATGTTGCTTTGTCCTTAAGTAAGGCACTTAACCCTTACTGCTCCTTGATAAGCGTCTGCTCAATGACTAACATCTAAATGTAATCCGTTTTGCAGACGCCTTTTATCCAAAGTGATTTACAGTCAAGCCTGCATACATTTTGCATGTGGTTGGCCCTGGGAATCGAACTGCTGGCATTGCAAGCGCCATGCTCTACCAACTGATCCATACAGGACCACCACTGTCTTCTCTCCTCCACCAGGAGCTGGTCAGACTGCTTCAGCAGACCTTGAGGAGCACCCAGAGGGAGATGCGACCAGCGCCAGTATTAACTCCAGGAGCTGCCTCACCTCCAGCCCCAGGGTTCCCACAGTCGGACCTAGCCCAGATGGAAGCCCTCCTCCTGGACAGGGATGGTCAGGTCCAGGCCCTGTGTTGCCAGATGGAGCGTCTAGCCCTGGAGAAGGAGAGTCTACAGAGGGAGCTGAAAGGACTGAAGGTCAAGGTTAGAAGAGATACAGGTTTTGTTCTTCTTGTCTTGATCTTCTTCTTGTTCTTATTCTTGTTGTTTTTCTTATTATTATTCTTGTATGATTTTATATTTTTAAAACAATACTTAATAACATACAAACACAACAACATCACACAAACAACCACATCTCACCTAACCCTAACCACATCTCACCTAACCCTAACCACATCTCACCTAACCCTAACCACGTCTCACCTAACCACGTCTCACCTAACCACGTCTCACCTAACCACGTCTCACCTAACCCTAACCACGTCTCACCTAACCCTAACCACGTCTCACCTAACCCTAACCACGTCTCACCTAACCACGTCTCACCTAACCACGTCTCACCTAACCACGTCTCACCTAACCACGTCTCACCTAACCCTAACCACGTCTCACCTAACCCTAACCACGTCTCACCTAACCCTAACCACATCTCATTACACCTCCACCTTTATTTAACCAGGTAGGCTAGTTGAGAACAAGTTCTCATTTACAACTGACCAACTGCGACCTGGCCAAGATAAAGCAAAACAGTGCTACAGAAACAACAACACAGAGTTACACATGGAAATAACAAACATACAGTCAATAAGCCAGTAGGGGAAAGGGTATATATGCAGTGTTTGCAAATGAGGTAAGATAAGGGAGGTAAGGCAATAAAATAGGCTTTGTGGCGAGGTAATTATGATATAGCAATTAAACACTGGAGTGATAGATGTGCAGAAGATGAATGTGCAAGTAGAGATACTGGGGTGCAAAGGAGCAAAATAAATACATAACAGTATGGGGATGAGGTAGTTGGATGGGCTATTTACAGATCAGCTATGTACAGGTGCAGTGATCTGTGAGCTGCTCTGACAGCTGGTGCTTAAAGCTAGTGAAGGAGATATGAATCTCCAGCTTCAGAGATTTTTGTAGTTCGTTCCAGTCATTGACAGCAGAGAACTGGAAGGAAATACGGCCAAAGTAGGAATTGGCTTTTAGGATGACCAGTGAGATATACCTGCTGGAGCGCGTGCTACGAGTGGGTGCTGCTATGGTGACCAGTGAAATGAGAAGGCGGGGCTTTACCTAGAAAAGACTTGTAGATGACCTGGAGCCAGTGGGTTTGGCAACGAGTATGAAGCGATGGCCAGCCAACGAGAGCGTACAGGTCGGAATGGTGGGTAGTGTATGGGGCTTTGGTGACAAAACGGATGGCACTGTGATAGACTACATCCAGTTTGTTGAGCAGAGTGTTGGAGGCTATTTTATAGATGACATCACCGAAGTTGAGGATCGGTAGGATTGTCAGTTTTATAGGGGTATGTTTGGCAGCATGAGTGAAGGATGCTTTGTTGCGATATAGGAAGCCGATTCTAGATTTAATTTTGGACTTAAGATGTTTAATGTGAGTCTGGAAGGAGAGTTTACAGTCTAACCAGACACCCAGGTATTTGTAGTTGTCAGAACCGTCCAGAGTAGTGATGTTGGACGGGCGGGCAGGTGTGGGCAGCGATTGGTTGTAGAGCATGCATTTAGTTTTACTTGCATTTAAGAGCAGTTGGCCACGGAAGGAGAGTTGTATGGCATTGAAGCTTGCCTGGAGGGTTGTTAACACAGTATCCAAAGAAGGGCCAGAAGAATACAGAATGGTGTCGTCTGCGTAGAGGTGGATCAGAGAATCACCGGCAGCAAGAGCGACATCATTGATGTATACAGAGAAGAGAGTCTTACAAGAGTCTAACACCTAATGCTAACCCTAACCACATCGCCCCTAACCACATCACACCTAACCCTAACTACCCAGTCAGTTAGAATACCTCATGATAAGCTCCAGACCACACTATCTACCCTTACTACTATTTATCAACCTCTGTCTTTTAATTTGAACTCACATGCTCCGGTATTTGAGAAATATTATGTACTGAATAATTCCACGACACTATTTACCACTACAAGCCGATGCTGACACTAAGGCTGCATTCAATTAGCGATGGCCATAAGAAAACAAGAAAATGCTCATCCTGTGGTGGCACTCCTAGTGGCCGGTGATTTTAATGAAACTATAATCCGCTCTAACAGCATGTCACGTGTAACTACAGTAAAAAAATTAAAATAAATTATAGACCACCTTTACTCCACACAAAGAGACGCATACAAAGCTCTCCCTCCATTTGGCAAATCTGACCGTAACTCTAACCTCCTGTTTCCTGCTTACATGCAAAAACTAAAGCAGGAAGTGACTCGCTCAATAAAGAAGTGGTCAAATGACGCGGATGCGTTGATGAGTTTCCTGCCATGTCAGAGGAAGGCCCTGTAAGCTACAGGACTGTTTTGCACAGACTGGAATATGTTCCGGGATTCTTCTGATGGCATTGAGGACTAATACGGTATCAGTCACCGGCTTCATTAATAAGTGCATCGATGACGTCATTCCCACAGTGACCCTTAGGGGTGTGTGCTTAGTCCCCTCCTGTTTTCCCTGTTCACCCACGACTGCATGGCCACCCATGGCTCCAACGCACATCATTACGTTTTCTGAAGACACGACAGTGGTGCCATGACGACAACCTGTCACTCAACGTGAGCAAGACAAAGGAGCTTATCGTGGACTACAGGAAAATCAGGACCGAGCACGCCCCCATTCTCATCGAAGGGGCTGTAGTGGAGCAGGTTGAGAGCTTCAAGTTCCTTGGTGTCCACATCGCTAAGGATTTATCAAGGTCCAAACACACCAAGACAGTCATGAAGAGGGCACGACAACGCCTATTCTCCCTCTGGAGGCAAAAAAAGATTTGGGACCTCAAAAAGTTACACAGCTGCACCATTGAGAGCATCCTGACTGGTTGCATCACCACTTGATATGCTGCACGGCATCCAACCGCAAGGCGCTACAGAGGGTAGTGCGTACGGCCCAGTACATCACTTGGTCCGAGTTTCTTGCCATCCAGGACCTCTATACCAGGCATGTCAGAGGAAGGCCCTAAACATTGTCAAAGACTCCAGCCACCCTAGTCATAGACTGTTCTCTCTGCTACCGCACAGCAAGCGGTACCGGAGTGTCAAATCTGGGACCAAAAGGCTCCTCAACAGCTTCTACCCCCAAGCCATAAGACTGCTGAACAGCTTCTACCCCCAAGCTATACGACTGCTGAACAGCTTCTACCCCCAAGCCATAAGACTGCTGAACAGCTTCTACCCCAAGCCATCAGACTGCTGAACAGGTTCTACCCCCAAGCCATACGACTGCTGAACAGCTTCTACCCCAAGCCATAAGACTGCTGAACAGCTTCTACCCCAAGCCATACGACTGCTGAACAGCTTCAACCCCCAAGCTATACGACTGCTGAACAGCTTCTACCCCCAAGCCATAAGACTGCTGAACAGCTTCTACCCCAAGCCATCAGACTGCTGAACAGCTTCTACCCCCAAGCCATAAGACTGCTGAACAGCTTCTACCCCCAAGCCATCAGACTGCTGAACAGCTTCTACCCCCAAGCCATACGACTGCTGAACAGCTTCTACCCCCAAGCCATTAGACTGCTGAACAGCTTCTACCCCGAAGCCATCAGACTGCTGAACAGCTTCTACCTCCAAACCATCAGACTGCTGAACAGCTTCTACCCCCAAGCCATAAGACTGCTGAACAGCTTCTACCCCCAAGCCATAAGACTGCTGAACAGCTTCTACCCCCAAGCCATAAGACTGCTGAACAGCTTCTACCCCCAAGCCATAAGACTGCTGAACAGCTTCTACCCCCAAGCCATAAGACTGCAGAACAGCTGAACAGCTTCTACCCCCAAGCCATCAGACTGCTGAACAGCTTCTACCCCCAAGCCATAAGACTGCTGAACAGCTGAACAGCTTCTACCCCCAAGCCATAAGACTGCTGAACAGCTTCTACCCCCAAGCCATAAGACTGCTGAACAGCTGAACAGCTTCTACCCCCAAGCCATCAGACTGCTGAACAGCTGAACAGCTTCTACCCCCAAGCCATAAGACTGCTGAACAGCTGAACAGCTTCTACCCCCAAGCCATTAGACTGCTGAACAGCTTCTACCCCCAAGCCATAAGACTGCTGAACAGCTGAACAGCTTCTACCCCCAAGCCATAAGACTGCTGAACAGCTGAACAGCTTCTACCCCCAAGCCATACGACTGCTGAACAGTTAATCAAAATACATGAATACCTTATTTTATGCCCTGACTGTCTTGTTCAATGTACACTAACTGAACTTAACCACACATACAACACTGACACTCCAACACACACACACACACACACACACACACACACACGCACACACGCACACACACACACACAAAACACATGCGCACACACACATGCATATCGACGCCATACACACACACACACACACATGCATATCGACGCCATACACACACACACACACACACACACACACACACACACATGCATATCGACGCCATACACACACACGCACACACACACACACACACACACAAAACACATGCGCACACACACACAAAACACATGCGCACACACACATGCATATCAACGCCATACACACACATACAGTTGAAGTTGGAAGTTTACATACACTTTAGCCAAATACATTTAAACTCAGTTTTTCACAATTCCTGACATTTAATCCGAGTAAAAAATCCCTGTTTTAGGTCACTTAGGATCACTACTTTATAGTAAGAATGTGAAATGTCAGAATAATAGTAGAGAGTGATTTATTTCACCTTTTATTTGTTTCATCACATTCCCAGTGGGTCAGAAGTTTAGATACACTCAAATAGTATTTGGTAGCATTGTTTAACTTGGGTCAAAAGTTTCGGGTAGCCTTCCACAAGCTGTCCCAATCCCCTGTATATAGCCCATCTCACCTCAGAGTAGTGTCTGATGTCCTCCCAGTCACCCTGTCCCAGTCACCCTGTCCCACTCCCCTGTATATAGCCCATCTCACCTCAGAGTAGTGTCTGATGCCCTCCCAGTCACCTGTATATAGGGTTAGTATTGTTGACATCCCCTAGGTTACGGTTAATATTGTGGACATCCTCTAGGTTACGGTTAATATTGTTGACATCCTCTAGGTTAGGCTTAATATTGTGGTTACCTTCTAGGTTGGGGTTAATATTGGGGTTATCCTCTAGGTGGGGTTATGGTTAATATTGGGGTTATCCTCTAGGTGGGGTTAGGGTTAATATTGGGGTCATCCTCTAGGTGGGGTTAGGGTTAATATTGGGGTCATCCTCTAGGTAGGGTTAGGGTTAATATTGGGGTTATCCTCTAGGTGGGGTTAGGGTTAATATTATGGTTACCTTCTAGGTTGGGGAGATCAATGAGCAGCTGAGCATGCTGATGGAGACCATCCAGGCCAAAGACGAGGTCATCATTAAACTGTCCCAGACACCCCCCCAGGGAGCAGACGGGACCACCCCCCTGCTGCAGGACTGCAGCTCAGCTCCACCCCCCGCCAGCCAGCAACAGGAGATAAACAATCTTAAGGTACAAACAGGGCTGGGGGGGGGGGGGGGGGGTCAGAACCATACAGTAATAATTATTGTGGTGGGTCAGAACCACATTAATAATTCTAGTGGGGGGGTTGGGTCAGAACCACACAGTAATAACTCTGGGGGGGGGTCAGAACCACACAGTAATAACTCTGGTGGGGGGGTTGGGTAAGAACCACACAGTAATAACTCTGGTGGGGGGTTGGGTCAGAACCACACAGTAATAACTCTGGTGGGGGGGTTGGGTCAGAACCACACAGTAATAACTCTGGTGGGGGGGTTGGGTCAGAACCACACAGTAATAACTATGGTGGGGGGGTTGGGTCAGAACCACACAGTAATAACTCTGGGGGGGGTTGGGTCAGAACCACACAGTAATAACTCTGGGGGGGGGGGGGGTTGGGTCAGAACCACACAGTAATAATTATTGTGGTGGATCAGAACCACACAGTAATAACTATTGGGGGGGGGGGTCAGAACCACACAGTAATAACTCTGGTGGGGGGGGTTGGGTAAGAACCACACAGTAATAACTCTGGTGGGGGGGTTGGGTCAGAACCACACAGTAATAACTCTGGGGGGGGGGGGTTGGGTCAGAACCACACAGTAATAACTCTGGTGGGGGGGTTGGGTCAGAACCACACAGTAATAACTCTGGTGGGGGGGTTGGGTCAGAACCACACAGTAATAACTCTGGCTGGGGTTGGGTCAGAACCACACAGTAATAACTCTGGGGGGGGGAGTCAGAACCATACAGTAATATCTCTGGTGGGGGGGGTCTTGTTTAAATGTGAAGAACCACACAGTAATAACTCAACTGAACACAGCTAATATCCTATTTTTCATGTTATGACAGTTTTTATGATGCTTATAAAATGGTATTTCCATTTCAGGACAGTGTTCAGGGCTATAAATCCCAGAACAAGTTCCTGAATAAGGAGATCCTGGAGCTGACTATTCTACTGAGGAACGCTGAGGCCAGGGAGAGATCTCTGGAGGTTAAGGTACTACTGGGCTGCAGGACTGCTGGTTTGGTGCTGTTGGTGTGTACTACTGGTTTGGTGCTGTTGGTGTGTACTACTGGGGTGCATGACTACTGGTTTGGTGCTGTTGGTGTGTACTACTGGTTTGGTGCTGTTGGTGTGTACTACTGGGGTACAGGACTGCTGGTTTGGTGCTGTTGGTGTGTACTACTGGTTTGGTGCTGTTGGTGTGTACTACGGGGTACAGGACTGCTGGTTTGGTGCTGTTGGTGTGTACTACTGGTTTGGTGCTGTTGGTGTGTACTACTGGTTTGGTGCTGTTGGTGTGTACTACTGGTTTGGTGCTGTTGGTGTGTACTACTGGTTTGGTGCTGTTGGTGTGTACTACTGGTTTGGTGCTGTTGGTGTGTACTACTGGGGTACAGGACTACTGGTTTGGTGCTGTTGGTGTGTACTACTGGTTTGGTGCTGTTGGTGTGTACTACTGGGGTACAGGACTACTGGTTGGGTGCTGTTGGTGTGTACTACTGGGGTACAGGACTACTGGTTTGGTGCTGTTGGTGTGTACTACTGGTTTGGTGCTGTTGGTGTGTACTACTGGTTTGGTGCTGTTGGTGTGTACTACTGGTTTGGTGCTGTTGGTGTGTACTGCTGGGGTACAGGACTACTGGTTTGGTGCTGTTGGTGTGTACTACTGGTTTGGTGCTGTTGGTGTGTACTACTGGGGTACAGGACTACTGGTTGGGTGCTGTTGGTGTGTACTACTGGGGTACAGGACTACTGGTTTGGTGCTGTTGGTGTGTACTACTGGGGTACAGGACTACTGGTTTGGTGCTGTTGGTGTGTACTACTGGGGTGCAGGACTACTGGTTTGGTGCTGTTGGTGTGTACTACTGGTTTGGTGCTGTTGGTGTGTACTACTGGGGTACAGGACTACTGGTTGGGTGCTGTTGGTGTGTACTACTGGGGTACAGGACTACTGGTTTGTGCTGTTGGTGTGTACTACTGGTTTGGTGCTGTTGGTGTGTACTACTGGGGTACAGGACTACTGGTTGGGTGCTGTTGGTGTGTACTACTGGGGTACAGGACTACTGGTTGGGTGCTGTTGGTGTGTACTACTGGGGTACAGGACTACTGGTTTGGTGCTGTTGGTGTGTACTACTGGTTTGGTGCTGTTGGTGTGTACTACTGGGGTACAGGACTACTGGTTTGGTGCTGTTGGTGTGTACTACTGGTTTGGTGCTGTTGGTGTGTACTACTGGTCTGGTGCTGTTGGTGTGTACTACTGGGGTACAGGACTACTGGTTTGGTGCTGTTGGTGTGTACTACTGGTTTGGTGCTGTTGGTGTGTACTACTGGGGTACAGGACTGCTGGTTTGGTGCTGTTGGTGTGTACTACTGGTTTGGTGCTGTTGGTGTGTACTACTGGGGTACAGGACTACTGGTTTGGTGCTGTTGGTGTGTACTACTGGTTTGGTGCTGTTGGTGTGTACTACTGGGGTACAGGACTACTGGTTTGGTGCTGTTGGTGTGTACTACTGGGGTACAGGACTACTGGTTGGGTGCTGTTGGTGTGTACTACTGGGGTGCAGGACTACTGGTTTGGTGCTGTTGGTGTGTAAGACTGGTTTGGTGCTGTTGGTGTGTACTACTGGGCTGCAGGACTGCTGGTTTGGTGCTGTTGGTGTGTAAGACTGGTTTGGTGCTGTTGGTGTGTACTACTGGGGTACAAGACTACTGGTTTGGTGCTGTTGGTGTGTACTACTGGTTTGGTGCTGTTGGTGTGTACTACTGGGGTACATGACTGCTGGTTTGGTGCTGTTGGTGTGTACTACTGGTTTGGTGCTGTTTGTGTGTACTACTGGGGTACAGGACTACTGGTTGGGTGCTGTTGGTGTGTACTACTGGGGTACAGGACTACTGGTTGGGTGCTGTTGGTGTGTACTCCTGGGGTACAGGACTACTGGTTTGGTGCTGTTGGTGTGTACTACTGGGGTACAGGACTACTGGTTTGGTGCTGTTGGTGTGTACTACTGGGGTACAGGACTACTGGTTTGGTGCTGTTGGTGTGTACTACTGGGGTACAGGACTACTGGTTTGGTGCTGTTGGTGTGTACTACTGGGGTACAGGACTACTGGTTTGGTGCTGTTGGTGTGTACAACTGGTTTGGTGCTATTGGTGTGTACTACTGGGGTACAGGACTACTGGTTTGGTGCTGTTGGTGTGTACTACTGGGGTGCAGGACTACTGGTTTGGTGCTGTTGGTGTGTACTACTGGTTTGGTGCTGTTGGTGTGTACTACTGGGGTACAGGACTACTGGTTGGGTGCTGTTGGTGTGTACTACTGGCTTACAGGACTACTGGTTTGGTGCTGTTGGTGTGTACTACTGGGGTGCAGGACTACTGGTTTGGTGCTGTTGGTGTGTACTACTGGTTTGGTGCTGTTGGTGTGTACTACTGGGGTACAGGACTACTGGTTTGGTGCTGTTGGTGTGTACTACCGGGGTACAGGACTACTGGTTTGGTGCTGTTGGTGTGTACTACTGGAGTGCAGGACTACTGGTCTGGTGCTGTTGGTGTGTACTACCGGGGTACAGGACTACTGGTTTGGTGCTGTTGGTGTGTACTACTGGGGTGCAGGACTACTGGTCTGGTGCTGTTGGTGTGTACTACTGGGGTACAGGACTACTGGTTTGGTGCTGTTGGTGTGTACTACTGGGGTACAGGACTACTGGTTTGGTGCTGTTGGTGTGTAAGACTGGTTTGGTGCTGTTGGTGTGTACTACTGGGGTACAGGACTACTGGTTTGGTGCTGTTGGTGTGTACTACTGGGGTACAGGACTACTGGTTTGGTGCTGAGGTTGGTTTTAATTGGTTGGTGCTGAGGTTGGTTTTAATTGGTTGGTGCTGAGGTTGGTTTTAATTGGTTGGTGTGTGGATGGTTTTAATTGGTTGGTGTGTGGATGGTTTTAATTGGTTGGTGTGTGGGTGTACAACCAGGAAGAAGTCAGTGCAGCTCTAACCTCCGCTGCTGCCCTCATGCCCTGTCAACATTGCTCACTATGCTTATCTCTCTCTTCTCTTCTCGCTCTCTCTCCTCTCTCCTCTCTTCTCTCTCTCGCTCTCTCTCTCTCTCTCTCTCTCTTTCTCTCTCCTCTCTCCTCTCTTCTCGCTCTCTCTCTCTCTCTCTCTCTCTCTCTCTCGCTCTCCTCTCTCTCGCCTCTCTCTCTCTTCTCCTCTCTCTTCTCCTCTCCTCTCTCTCCTCCTCTCTCCTATCTGTGTGTGTCTCTCTGGGTTCCAGTATGTGGCGTTGGAGGCTAAAGTGTGTCAGGTTGAGAGTAAGTACCTGGTGCTGCTTCAGGACCTGAAGAACCCAGTGTGTTCCTCTTCAGAACAGAGTCCTGCCAGGGAGGTCATCTCTAGACTGTTGGAGGATGCACTGAACAACACTGACCCTACGGGACACGCCGTCTTTAAGCCACACCCTGTCAGGTAAACGCACACACACGCTCTACAGGTGGATAGCACCTGATCTATACTGTTCCGTAAACAGAACCAATATTTTAAAAGTATGGGAACTGGTTAATAACGTTATTCTATGTTCTTGGCGTTGTTTTTCCAGTCCCACAAAAATGTCAACAAAGTTCCTTTGCAAAGCCCTCTGTCACTCGGAAGATGACTTACTGTAGCCTGCCAACAATGTTACAAGATGACGTACTGTAGCCTACCAACGATGTTACAAGATGACGTACTGTAGCCTACCAACAATGTTACAAGATGACTTACTGTAGCCTACCAACGATGTTACAAGATGACTTACTGTAGTCAACCAATGATGTTACAAGATGGCTTATTGTAGCCTACCAACGATGTTACAAGATGACGTACTGTAGCCTACCAACAATGTTACTAGATGACTTACTGTAGCCTACCAACGATGTTACAAGATGACTTACTGTAGTCAACCAACGATGTTACTAGATGGTAGCCTACCAACGATGTTACAAGATGACTTACTGTAGTCTACCAACAATGTTTCAAGATGACTTACTGTAGTCAACCAATGATGTTACAAGATGGCTTATTGTAGCCTACCAACAATGTTACTAGATGACTTACTGTAGTCTACCAACGATGTTACAAGATGACTTACTGTAGCCTACCAGCGATGTTACAAGATGACTTACTGTAGTCTACCAACAGTGTTCCAAGATGGTAGCCTACCATCAATGTTACAAGATGGCTTACTGTAGCCTACCAACAATGTTACTAGATGGTAGCCTACCAGCAATGTTACAAGATGGTAGCCTACCAACAATGTTACTAGATGACTTGCTGTAGCCTACCAACGATGTTACTAGATGGCTTATTGTAGCTTACCAACAATGTTACTAGATGGCTTACTGTAGTCAACCAATGATGTTACAAGATGGTAGCCTACCAACGATGTTACAAGATGGTAGCCTACCAACGATGTTACAAGATGGCTTACTGTAGCCTACCAACGATGTTCCAAGATGGTAGCCTACCAGCAATGTTACAAGATGACTTACTGTAGCCTGCCAACGATGTTACAAGATTACTTACTGTAGCCTACCAACGATCTTACAAGATGGTAGCCTACCAACAATGTTACAAGATGACTTACTGTAGCCTTCCAATGATGTTATAAGATGTTACAAGATGACGTACTGTAGCCTGCCAACGATGTTACTAGATGGCTTACTGTAGCCTATCAACGATGTTACAAGATTACTTACTGTAGCCTACCAACGATCTTACAAGGTGACTTACTGTAGCCTACCAACGATCTTACAAGGTGACTTACTGTAGCCTGCCTACTTAGCCATACACTCTGTTTTGTCTAATGCATTTAAATAGCTTGACCAATTCACAGACACTGATTGGTGAACTAATTTAATGTTGAGCTAAATGTAAAAGAAAAGTACATTTCAGAGGTTGAAAAAATAACTGAAAGGAATGATATAAACTGGTACTTGTTTGGGTTCAAACCGGTTTAAACCACCCTTTGATAGGGATTGTTCTGCACCTCCATTACTTCAGCGTCATATGTTAAAGACTTGTTTATTAGTATATTGCTCTATTCAGTATATGCTACTGTGTTAATGTATAAGGATATTGAAAGTACCTTTCCACTGACCCTCTATTCTATTGCTGTTGTGCCCCTGAGCAAGGTACTTAACCTTTTATGATTGTTGTTCGGCTGACGACGCTGTCCTGCTCTCTTGTGTGAGGTTATTTCAATCAATTATTTCCCCTCTCCATCCAACCAGTGAGTACGATGTGTTTGGCTTCAAAACAGTTCCAGAGGAGGATGATGAAGAGGAGAAGCTGGTAGCCAAGGTGAGAGCTCTGGACCTGCACTCCCTTTCCCTGTCTCCTTGCTCTCCCTTTCCCTGTCTCCCTGCCCTCCCTATCCCTGTCTCCCTGCCCTCCCTATCCCTGTCTCCCTGCCCTCCCTTTCCCTGTCTCCCTGCACTCCCTATCCCTGTCTCCCTGCACTCCCTATCCCTGTCTCCCTGCACTCCCTTTCCCTGTCTCCCTGCCCTCCCTATCCCTGTCTCCCTGCCATCCCTATCCCTGTCTCCCTGCACTCCCTTTCCCTGTCTCCCTGCACTCCCTTTCCCTGTCTCCCTGCACTCCCTTTCCCTGTCTCCCTGCACTCCCTATCCCTGTCTCCCTGCCATCCCTATCCCTGTCTCCCTGCACTCCCTTTCCCTGTCTCCCTGCCCTCCCTTTCCCTGTCTCCCTGCACTCCCTTTCCCTGTCTCCCTGCACTCCCTTTACCTGTCTCCCTGCACTCCCTTTCCCTGTCTCCCTGCACTCCCTATCCCTGTCTCCCTGCCATCCCTATCCCTGTCTCCCTGCACTCCCTATCTCTGTCTCCCTGCCATCCCTATCCCTGTCTCCCTGCACTCCCTATCCCTGTCTCCCTGCCCTCCCTATCCCTGTCTCCCTGCACTCCCTTTCCCTGTCTCCCTGCACTCCCTTTCCCTGTCTCCCTGCACTCCCTTTCCCTGTCTCCCTGCACTCCCTATCCCTGGACCTGCACTCCCTATCCCTGGACCTGCACTCCCTATCCCTGGACCTGCACTCCCTATCCCTGTACCCATGCCCCTGCACTCCCTATCCCTGTATCCATGCCCCTGCACTCCCTATCCCTGACTCCCTGGACCTGCCCTCCCTATCCCTGGACCTGCACTCCCTATCCATGGACCTGCACTCCCTATCCCTGTATCCATGCCCCTGCACTCCCTACCCTGACTCCCTGGACCTGCCCTCCCTATCCCTGACTCCCTGGACCTGCACTCCTTATCCCTGACTCCCTGGACCTGCCCTCCCTATCCCTGACTCCCTGCCGCTCTCTCTCCGTCCCTCTTTGTCAATGTACCTCAACCTCCCCTTCCCTCTTCCTCCCTGTCCCTCTATCATCCTTCCCCTCTCCCTCCATGTGCCTCTCTCTGTCCCTCTCCCTACCTTTCCCTCTCACTCCATGTCCCTCTCCCTCCATGTGCCTCTCTCTGTCCCTCTCCCTACCTTTCCCTCTCACTCCATGTCCCTCTCCCTCCCTGACCCTCTCTCTTTCCCTCTCCCTTACCTTTCACTCTCCCTCCATGTCCCTCTCCCTCCCTGACCCTCTCTCTTTCCCTCTCCCTTACCTTTCCCTCTCCCTCCATGTCCCTCTCCCTCCCTGACCCTCTCTCTTTCCCTCTCCCTTACCTTTCCCTCTCCCTCCATGTCCCTCTCCCTCCCTGACCCTCTCTCTGTCCCTCTCCCTACCTTTCCCTCTCCCTCCATGTCCCTCTCCCTCCCTGACCCTCTCTCTGTCCCTCTCCCTGCCTTTCCCTCTCACTCCATGTCCCTCTCCCTCTCTGACCCTCTCTCTTTCCCTCTCCCTTACCTTTCCCTCTCCCTCCATGTCCCTCTCCCTCCCTGACCCTCTCTCTGTCCCTCTCCCTGCCTTTCCCTCTCACTCCATGTCCCTCTCCCTCTCTGACCCTCTCCCTCTCCCTACCTTTCCCTTTCCCTCTCACTCCATGTCTCTCACCCTCCCTGACCCTCTCTCTGTCCCTCTCCCTGCCTTTCCCTCTCCCTACCTTTCCCTCTCCCTCTCACTCCATGTCTCTCTCCCTTCCTGTCCCTCTCTCCCCCTCCCGCTCCTTTTACTCATCATCCTCCCCCTCTCCCCAGGTGAGGGCTCTGGACCTGCCCTCCCTCCCTCCCTCCCTCCCTCATTCCCTCCCTCCCTCTCCTTATTCCCTCCCTCCCTCTCCTTTTACTCATCTTCCTCCTCCTCCCTCTTCCTCTCCTTTTACTCATCATCATCTTCCTCCTCTCCCCAGGTGAGGGCTCTGGACCTGTGCTCCCTCTCCCTAACAGACCCTGAGGTGTCAGTGGGGGTGAAGTGGGAGAACTATCTCTCCTCTACTATGAACAGAGACATGGTGCACTGCCCCGAACTCAAAGCCCTTATGAGGAGCGGGGTGCCACATGTCCACCGCTCCAAGGTACGATATGACATGATATACCTTATAACCACATGTCTTCCGCTCCAAGGTACGATATCATATACTTTATAGCCACATGTCCTCCGCTCCAAGGTACGATATCATATACTTTATAACCACATGTCCTCTGCTCCAAGGTACGATATCATATACTTTATAGCCACATGTCCTCCGCTCCAAGGTACGATATCATATACTTTATAGCCACATGTCCTCCGCTACAAGGTACATTATCATATACTTTATAACCACATGTCCTCTGCTCCAAGGTACGATATCATATACTTTATAGCCACATGTCCTCCGCTCCAAGGTACGATATCATATACTTTATAGCCACATGTCCTCCGCTCCAAGGTACGATATCATATACTTTATAGCCACATGTCCTCCGCTACAAGGTACGATATCATATACTTTATAACCACATGTCCTCTGCTCCAAGGTACGATATCATATACTTTATAGCCACATGTCCTCCGCTCCAAGGTACGATATCATATACTTTATAACCACATGTCCTCCGCTACAAGGATACAACACAATATACATTATTGTGCACAATGGGAAAAATGTATTGGACACTTTTTCAGTACTGCTGTATACAAAATAATAGCGTTTTATTTCTCAGATCAAGGTGTGGGACTGTTTTCCAGAATGGATTCGTTGTTGGTTGCTTGGGCCGATTAATGGTTTAATTAGGGGTTCAAGCAGCATAGCTGAGTGAAACCATATTTTGTTTCTTAATGAAACTTGATACATGGCATTTATATGTACCAAGCTCTCACAAATTGTTTTTCTAGGCTAGAATTTCAAACAACATTGGCCGCTACTGACCAATAAACATTTTTCACACATGCTCCAGGATATGAGTTTAGCTGACCTGTAAAGTGTGGTTGAGTTTCACTGCATGGTGGCGGCTGTTGAACAGGAAAAAATATTAATGCAAGCTCATTGGCTCATAGCAGCCACATTTTGCGTTTAAAAACATAGATGCTACAGTACCATATTTGTTGCCGGTACAGCGGTCCTGGAGAAGGAGACGTATAAAGTCGTCAACATCATTGAGTATAATCCAAAATACCTTCAAAGCATCAGTTTGATTTTGTCTTGATATTTGGCAAGTGTGGTAAACAGTACAGAAGTAACTGGTCCTAGGGCAATGGGCCCAATTTTTCCCTCATTTTTCCTCATTTTCCTCAACCCTGGCAATGCTGCTTGCAGCTTAAATGCAAAGCTGGTGAGACCCTATTGTATTTGTTGTGTTGTATTTGTTGTGTTGTATTTGTTGTGTTGTATTTGTTGTGTTGTATTGTATTTGTTGTGTTGTATTGTATTTGTTGTGTTGTATTTGTTGTGTTGTATTTGTTGTGTTGTATTGTATTTGTTGTGTTGTATTTGTTGTGTTGTATTTGTTGTGTTGTATTGTATTTGTTGTGTTGTATTGTATTTGTTGTGTTGTGTTGTATTTGTTGTGTTGTATTTGTTGTGTTGTATTGTATTTGTTGTGTTGTATTGTATTTGTTGTGTTGTATTTGTTGTGTTGTATTTGTTGTGTTGTATTGTATTTGTTGTGTTGTATTGTATTTGTTGTGTTGTATTGTATTTGTTGTGTTGTATGTGTTGTATTGTATTGTATTTGTTGTATTGTATTGTATTTATTGTGTTGTATTTGTTGTGTTGTATTGTATTTGTTGTGTTGTATGTGTTGTATTGTATTTGTTGTGTTGTATTTGTTGCCGTTGATTATTATTTTCCTTCTTCTGCCAATCGGTGAAAAAAATGCTAATTCCCGTGAGATGGTAAGGCCTAGGGGGTTGCAACCCTGTCATGCGACGCCATGGCAATTGGCCATATGGTGGCGCTATAACAAGCTATTCAAAATTAAACTTTGAAAGCTCGATCTCCTTAATATTCCTTTCGAGCTAGAGTCCTAAAATTCGCTATATTCTGTAGGTCACCTTCCTCACAATATAGATTTTTTTTTCTCCAAAAGGACCCATACGTTCCGGTAAATGGCCTTTTTGAATTTTATGAACAACTCTTAAAACGCTTCTCCTTTGCCACCAAATGACCAATCTGCACAAAACTTGATACATGGAATCTATGGACCAAGCTCTCACCAATTATGTTTTTCCAAGATAGCATCTCAAACAACATGGCTGTGTCGTGGACCTACAACACGGGACACTCTTAAGTCAATATTAAATTAATCGGTCTTTGTCAGCAAGCTGGAGAGGTCACAGTCAACCTTAGATACACAAAGTCCCGGTCTGATGTGCTCTCTAGGGAGTTCCTTACATATAGAGGCTTATATACTGCTATCTAAACCTACATAAACATCATTCATTGGTTCCTACACGTGTCTCCCCATATTAACTTAGAGGACATATTCTGGGCGTTCTGACAGATGGTCCTGAGGAGGTCATGACGCCTCCCCTCATGTCTGAAACACTCCTTGGTTACTGCCTGTGCTTGGTAATGACACCAAAGACAAGATAATATTCTAATATTCAAGGCTGTCTCTTCAACATTTTCTTCACAGCTGCTACTGACCAATAAATATTCATGTGGGCGAGGTCTGGCACATAAATGCATATAAGTCCAACACGGATATTCATCATATTTCAGCACTGTCGAGACTCAACAAATCGAACACTCAGAGGCGCTATAACGGCCACATGTTTATCTCTCTTGATATGTTCATCTCAGGGATGAAATGTGGCAAACGTGCTCAGGGATATGAGTCCGGCTTACCTGTTAAATATGGTTTTGGACACTGTTTATTTTTTTAAACCAATAAATCCAGAGTTTTCCCAGCCCAAAATAAATTGAGGTGTGCAAGCATAAATGAATCAATGACTTCCTCCCACCCTCTTCCCAGGTGTGGCGCTGGTGCGTGTCCTACCACACCAGGAAGTTCCGTGACAGCCTGGCTCCAAACTACTACGAGACCTTACTGGGTGTGGCCAGAGACAAGCCTAATCCCGCCTCCAAACAGATAGAGCTTGACCTGCTGAGGACCTTACCTAACAACAAACACTACTCCTCCCCCGGCGCCGACGGAATACAGAAACTACGTAATGTCCTGCTAGCCTTCTCCTGGAGGAACCCTGACATAGGATACTGCCAGGGACTCAACAGGTACATGACTACTGCAGTACGACTACCATTCTATTACTACAGCTATAGGGCTATATGTCATACTACTAGTATATAGGGCTATATGTCATACTACTAGTATATAGGGCTATAGGGCTATATGTCATACTACTAGTATATAGGGCTATATGTCATACTACTAGTATATAGGGTTATATGTCATACTGCTAGTATATAGGGTTATATGTCATACTACTAGTATATAGGGCTGTATGTCATACTACTAGTATATAGGGCTATAGGGCTATATGTCATACTACTAGTATATAGGGCTATATGTCATACTACTAGTATATAGGGCTATAGGGCTATATGTCATACTACTAGTATATAGGGCTGTATGTCATACTACTAGTATATAGGGCTGTATGTCATACTACTAGTATATAGGGCTGTATGTCATACTACTAGTATATAGGGCTGTATGTCATACTACTAGTATATAGGGCTGTATGTCATACTACTAGTATATAGGGCTGTATGTGGACATACAGCCCTATATGGACATCAGAACAGCGATTACTCACCACGAACTGGCAGAAGCTTTTTTTTTCTTTAATGAGTCCGATGAGCCCGACGTGAAGGACATTCTGCTTTCCCGGGAACAGGCCCAAACCCCGTAATTTGCGTGAAGAGAAGACAGAGAAATAGAGGGTGGAGGTCGGGGTGACTTCTGAGGATTCGTAGGCTATCGAATAAACTACCTTCCGATCTACTAGCTAACATGAAATCATTGGAAAATAAAATCCACAACCTATAAGGAAGATTAAACTACCAACAAGACATTAAAAACTGTAAAATCTTGTGCTTCACGGAGTCGTGGCTGAACGATGATATTATCAACATACAGCTGGCAGGTTAAACGCTGTATAGAGGATAGGATAGAACAGCGGCGTCTGGTAAGACAAGGGGTGGTGGACTATGTATTGTTGTAAATAACAGTTGCTGCATGATATCTAAGGAAGTCTCGAGGTTTTGTTCGCCTGAGGTAGAGTATCTCATGATAAGCTGTAGACCACATCTGTATTTTTCGTAGCTGTCTACATACCACCGCAGACCGATGCTGGCACTAAGACCGCACTCAATGAGCTGTGTTCTGCCATAAGGAAACATGTAAATGCTCATCCAGAGGTGTCGCCCCTAGTGGCCGGGGACTTTAATGCAGGGAAATTTAAATTCGCTTGACAAAATTTCTATCAGCATGTTAAAAATGCAACCAGAGGAAAAAGAACTCTGGACCACCTTTACTCCACACACAGAGTACAAAGCTCTTCCTCGCCCTCCATTTGGCAAATGGACCATAATTCTATCCTCCTGATTCCTGCTTACAATCAAAAATTAAAGCAGGAAGCACCAGTGATTCGGTCAATAAAAAAGTGGTCAGATGAAGCAGATGCTAAGCTACAGGACTGTTTTGCTATCACAGACTGGAACATGTTCCCGGATTCTTCCTATGGCATTAAGGAGTACACCACATCAGTCACTGGCTTTATCAATAAGTGCATCAAGGACGTCATTCCCCACAGTGACTGTACGTACAGGCAACATTCTCACTGAGCTAAAGGCTTGAGCTGCCACTATTAAAGAAGCGGTACTCTAACCCAGACACTTGTAAGAAATCCTGCTATGCCCACCGACGAACTATCAAAGCCCCTGTGGCAGGGCTTGCAAACTATTACAGACTACAAAGGGAAGCACAGGAGCGAGCTTCCCAGTGACACGGGCCTACCAGACGAGCTAAATTACTTCTATGCTCGCTTCGAGGCAAGCAACACTGAAGCATGCATGAGAGCATCAGCTGTTCCGGACGACTGTGTGATCACGCTCTCCGTACCACTCCAGATAACTAGAGGTGCTACTATATATGTTGTTTTCAACACCGCAGCTGACCCTGTGCTGTTCCCAACCTGTTGTTTTCCCTAATCTTCTGTCAGTGCTATGATCATCAGTGTTCTCATCTTCCAGGCTGGCAGCCATAGCTCTGCTGTACCTGGACCAGGAGGATGCTTTCTGGTGTCTAATCACTATCGTGGAGGTCTTCATGCCCCAGGACTACTACACCAAGACCCTGCTGGGATCACAGGTACACTACTATACCACTACTATACCACTACTATACCACTACTACACCACTACTATACCACTACTACACCAAGACCCTGCTGGGATCACAGGTACATTACTATACCACTACTATATCACTACTACACCACTACTATACCACTACTACACCACTACTACACCAAGACCCCGAGTGTGTGTATGTGCGTATCCCACAACTGTTGAGAAGGAGTAAAAGATGTTAGTGACAATAGAGGATGATTCACAACAATTGTTTGCTAATATAATAATAACTTGCAATAATGTAATTTTGGTAATGGCGAGACTGGTGAGAGGTAAAATCCTTTTTATAAAATGCCTACATTACTACAAATATGAATAGCTAATTATGGAAAATAAGAAACAGGATTCTTAAAATATATATATATTCTTTTGATGGCTGTATATAATACAAATCGAGGTGAGGGCGATGGAAATGCGTATGGCGGTTCATCTACTTCTGTTCTGTAAATGGCACTGTGTGCTCTTTTCGAAGGATGGATCCCGGTCTCTTCAGGGCTCTGGGATCCGGGGGGTCGGGGGTGGTCTGCCGGGCATTGGGATGACAACCCAACTCGGGATGAGGAGGGGTTTTAGCGGGTGGAATAGTGGGGACCAATTGGAGGTTTACTTAGTAGCAATGCAAATATAATGGTACAGCTATATAGATACTCAGTCATCATGTTGTTTTTTAATGGTACGTTTACAAACATATATTTTGATAAATAGAATTGAAAGTTGTGTCTCATTATGGTAAGTGGTGAAATAAGTATAGCCAGTTAAAATTGAAAAGGCGATCAGTATTTACCTGGCTAAAAGAGAAGGATTATAATATCTATTGTTTACAGGAAACTCATTCAACAATTTTAAATGAAGTTTTGTGGAAAAAGGACTGGGGGGTGAATATATTTCTCCCATGGGCGAAGAAACTCAAATGGGGTGATGGTTTTAATTAACAGTAATGTTGATCCAAATGTGCAAATTGTCCAAACAGATCAAGGTAGATCAGATATGGCTTATTAACCTATACGGTCCGAATAATGATGATCCAAGCTTCTTTGAAAATATATATAAGAATCTATCAACTCTACAAGCAACTCTAGACTCTATTATTATGGTGGGAGATTTTAATATGGTCTTAAATACCTCTATGGACCGGAAAGGAAATCACACTACAAACTATCACCCTCAGGCACTTAAGGAAATCACACTACAAACTATCACCCTCAGGCACTTAAGGAAATCACACTACAAACTATCACCCTCAGGCACTTAAGGAAATCACACTACAAACTATCACCCTCAGGCTCTTAAGGAAATCACACTACAAACTATCACCCTCAGGCTCTTAAGGAAATCACACTACAAACTATCACCCTCAGGCTCTTAAGGAAATCACACTACAAACTATCACCCTCAGGCACTTAAGGAAATCACACTACAAACTATCACCCTCAGACACTTAAGGAAATCACACTACAAACTATCACCCTCAGGCTCTTAAGGAAATCACACTACAAACTATCACCCTCAGGCTCTTAAGGAAATCACACTACAAACTATCACCCTCAGGCACCTAAGGAAATCACACTACAAACTATCACCCTCAGGCTCTTAAGGAAATCACACTACAAACTAACACCATCAAGCTCTTAAGGAAATCACACTACAAACTATCACCCTCAGGCTCTTAAGGAAATCACACTACAAACTATCACCCTCAGGCACTTAAGGAAATCACACTATAAACTATCACCCTCAGACACTTAAGGAAATCACACTACAAACTATCACCCTCAGGCTCTTAAGGAAATCACACTACAAACTATCACCCTCAGGCTCTTAAGGAAATCACACTACAAACTATCACCCTCAGGCACCTAAGGAAATCACACTACAAACTATCACCCTCAGGCACTTAAGGAAATCACACTACAAACTATCACCCTCAGGCACTTAAGGAAATCACACTACAAACTATCACCCTCAGGCACTTAAGGAAATCACACTACAAACTATCACCCTCAGGCACTTAAGGAAATCACACTACAAACTATCACCCTCAGGCACTTAAGGAGATCACACTACAAACTATCACCCTCAGGCACTTAAGGAAATCACACTACAAACTATCACCCTCAGGCACTTAAGGAAATCACACTACAAACTATCACCCTCTGGCACTTCAGGAAATCACACTACAAACTATCACACTCAGGCACCTAAGGAAATCACACTACAAACTATCACCCTCAGGCTCTTAAGGAAATCACACTACAAACTATCACCCTCAGGCTCTTAAGGAAATCACACTACAAACTATCACCCTCAGGCACCTAAGGAAATCACACTACAAACTATCACCCTCAGGCACTTAAGGAAATCACACTACAAACTATCACCCTCAGGCACTTAAGGAAATCACACTACAAACTATCACCCTCAGGCACTTAAGGAAATCACACTACAAACTATCACCCTCAGGCACTTAAGGAAATCACACTACAAACTATCACCCTCAGGCACTTAAGGAAATCACACTACAAACTATCACCCTCAGGCACTTAAGGAAATCACACTACAAACTATCACCCTCAGGCACTTAAGGAGATCACACTACAAACTATCACCCTCAGGCACTTAAGGAAATCACACTACAAACTATCACCCTCAGGCACTTAAGGAAATCACACTACAAACTATCACCCTCAGGCACTTAAGGAAATCACACTACAAACTATCACCCTCAGGCACTTAAGGAAATCACACTACAAACTATCACCCTCAGGCACTTAAGGAAATCACACTACAAACTATCACCCTCAGGCACTTAAGGAAATCACACTACAAACTATCACCCTCAGGCACTTAAGGAAATCACACTACAAACTATCACCCTCAGACACTTAAGGAAATCACACTACAAACTATCACCCTCAGGCTCTTAAGGAAATCACACTACAAACTATCACCCTCAGGCTCTTAAGGAAATCACACTACAAACTATCACCCTCAGGCACCTAAGGAAATCACACTACAAACTATCACCCTCAGGCTCTTAAGGAAATCACACTACAAACTAACACCATCAAGCTCTTAAGGAAATCACACTACAAACTATCACCCTCAGGCTCTTAAGGAAATCACACTACAAACTATCACCCTCAGGCACTTAAGGAAATCACACTATAAACTATCACCCTCAGACACTTAAGGAAATCACACTACAAACTATCACCCTCAGGCTCTTAAGGAAATCACACTACAAACTATCACCCTCAGGCTCTTAAGGAAATCACACTACAAACTATCACCCTCAGGCACCTAAGGAAATCACACTACAAACTATCACCCTCAGGCACTTAAGGAAATCACACTACAAACTATCACCCTCAGGCACTTAAGGAAATCACACTACAAACTATCACCCTCAGGCACTTAAGGAAATCACACTACAAACTATCACCCTCAGGCACTTAAGGAAATCACACTACAAACTATCACCCTCAGGCACTTAAGGAGATCACACTACAAACTATCACCCTCAGGCACTTAAGGAAATCACACTACAAACTATCACCCTCAGGCACTTAAGGAAATCACACTACAAACTATCACCCTCTGGCACTTCAGGAAATCACACTACAAACTATCACACTCAGGCACCTAAGGAAATCACACTACAAACTATCACCCTCAGGCTCTTAAGGAAATCACACTACAAACTATCACCCTCAGGCTCTTAAGGAAATCACACTACAAACTATCACCCTCAGGCACCTAAGGAAATCACACTACAAACTATCACCCTCAGGCACTTAAGGAAATCACACTACAAACTATCACCCTCAGGCACTTAAGGAAATCACACTACAAACTATCACCCTCAGGCACTTAAGGAAATCACACTACAAACTATCACCCTCAGGCACTTAAGGAAATCACACTACAAACTATCACCCTCAGGCACTTAAGGAAATCACACTACAAACTATCACCCTCAGGCACTTAAGGAAATCACACTACAAACTATCACCCTCAGGCACTTAAGGAGATCACACTACAAACTATCACCCTCAGGCACTTAAGGAAATCACACTACAAACTATCACCCTCAGGCACTTAAGGAAATCACACTACAAACTATCACCCTCAGGCACTTAAGGAAATCACACTACAAACTATCACCCTCAGGCACTTAAGGAAATCACACTACAAACTATCACCCTCAGGCACTTAAGGAAATCACACTACAAACTATCACCCTCAGGCACTTAAGGAAATCACACTACAAACTATCACCCTCTGGCACTTCAGGAAATCACACTACAAACTATCACACTCAGGCACCTAAGGAAATCACACTACAAACTATCACCCTCAGGCACTTAAGGAAATCACACTACAAACTATCACCCTCAGGCACTTAAGGAAATCATGAATGTCATGGATATATTGGAATTAGTGGATATATGGAGGCTTAAATACCCTGACCTAGTGAGATATACATGGAGGAGGTTTAATATCCTGACCTAGTGAGATATACATGGAGGAGGTTTAATATCCTGACCTAGTGAGATATACATGGAGGAGGCTTAAATACCCTGACCTAGTGAGATATACATGGAGGAGGTTTAATATCCTGACCTAGTGAGATATACATGGAGGAGGTTTAATATCCTGACCTAGTGAGATATACATGGAGGAGGTTTAATATCCTGACCTAGTGAGATATACATGGAGGAGGTTTAATACCCTGACCTAGTGAGATATACATGGAGGAGGTTTAATACCCTGACCTAGTGAGATATACATGGAGGTTTAATATCCTGACCTAGTGAGATATACATGGAGGAGGTTTAATACCCTGACCTAGTGAGATATACATGGAGGAGGTTTAATACCCTGACCTAGTGAGATATACATGGAGGAGGTTTAATATCCTGACCTAGTGAGATATACATGGAGGAGGTTTAATATCCTGACCTAGTGAGATATACATGGAGGTTTAATATCCTGACCTAGTGAGATATACATGGAGGTTTAATATCCTGACCTAGTGAGATATACATGGAGGAGGTTTAATATCCTGACCTAGTGAGATATACATGGAGGAGGTTTAATATCCTGACCTAGTGAGATATACATGGAGGAGGTTTAATACCCTGACCTAGTGAGATATACATGGAGGAGGTTTAATATCCTGACCTAGTGAGATATACATGGCGGAGGTTTAATATCCTGACCTAGTGAGATATACATCGAGGAGGTTTAATACCCTGACCTAGTGAGATATACATGGAGGAGGTTTAATACCCTGACCTAGTGAGATATACATGGAGGAGGTTTAATACCCTGACCTAGTGAGATATACATGGAGGAGGTTTAATACCCTGACCTAGTGAGATATACATGGAGGAGGTTTAATATCCTGACCTAGTGAGATATACATGGAGGAGGTTTAATACCCTGACCTAGTGAGATATACATGGAGGAGGTTTAATACCCTGACCTAGTGAGATATACATGGAGGTTTAATATCCTGACCTAGTGAGATATACATGGAGGTTTAATATCCTGACCTAGTGAGATATACATGGAGGTTTAATATCCTGACCTAGTGAGATATACATGGAGGTTTAATACCCTGACCTAGTGAGATATACATGGAGGAGGTTTAATATCCTGACCTAGTGAGATATACATGGAGGAGGTTTAATACCCTGACCTAGTGAGATATACATGGAGGTTTAATATCCTGACCTAGTGAGATATACATGGAGGTTTAATATCCTGACCTAGTGAGATATACATGGAGGTTTAATACCCTGACCTAGTGAGATATACATGGAGGAGGTTTAATATCCTGACCTAGTGAGATATACATGGAGGTTTAATATCCTGACCTAGTGAGATATACATGGAGGTTTAATATCCTGACCTAGTGAGATATACATGGAGGAGGTTTAATATCCTGACCTAGTGAGATATACATGGAGGTTTAATACCCTGACCTAGTGAGATATACATGGAGGTTTAATATCCTGACCTAGTGAGATATACATGGAGGAGGTTTAATATCCTGACCTAGTGAGATATACATGGAGGTTTAATACCCTGACCTAGTGAGATATACATGGAGGAGGTTTAATATCCTGACCTAGTGAGATATACATGGAGGAGGTTTAATATCCTGACCTAGTGAGATATACATGGAGGTTTAATATCCTGACCTAGTGAGATATACATGGAGGAGGTTTAATATCCTGACCTAGTGAGATATACATGGAGGAGGTTTAATATCCTGACCTAGTGAGATATACATGGAGGTTTAATATCCTGACCTAGTGAGATATACATGGAGGAGGTTTAATATCCTGACCTAGTGAGATATACATGGAGGTTTAATACCCTGACCTAGTGAGATATACATGGAGGAGGTTTAATATCCTGACCTAGTGAGATATACATGGAGGAGGTTTAATATCCTGACCTAGTGAGATATACATGGAGGTTTAATACCCTGACCTAGTGAGATATACATGGAGGAGGTTTAATATCCTGACCTAGTGAGATATACATGGAGGAGGTTTAATATCCTGACCTAGTGAGATATACATGGAGGTTTAATATCCTGACCTAGTGAGATATACATGGAGGAGGTTTAATATCCTGACCTAGTGAGATATACATGGAGGAGGTTTAATATCCTGACCTAGTGAGATATACATGGAGGTTTAATATCCTGACCTAGTGAGATATACATGGAGGAGGTTTAATATCCTGACCTAGTGAGATATACATGGAGGAGGTTTAATATCCTGACCTAGTGAGATATACATGGAGGTTTAATATCCTGACCTAGTGAGATATACATGGAGGAGGTTTAATACCCTGACCTAGTGAGATATACATGGAGGAGGTTTAATACCCTGACCTAGTGAGATATACATGGAGGTTTAATATCCTGACCTAGTGAGATATACATGGAGGAGGTTTAATATCCTGACCTAGTGAGATATACATGGAGGTTTAATATCCTGACCTAGTGAGATATACATGGAGGAGGTTTAATATCCTGACCTAGTGAGATATACATGGAGGAGGTTTAATACCCTGACCTAGTGAGATATACATGGAGGAGGTTTAATACCCTGACCTAGTGAGATATACATGGAGGAGGTTTAATATCCTGACCTAGTGAGATATACATGGAGGAGGTTTAATACCCTGACCTAGTGAGATATACATGGAGGAGGTTTAATATCCTGACCTAGTGAGATATACATGGAGGAGGTTTAATATCCTGACCTAGTGAGATATACATGGAGGAGGTTTAATACCCTGACCTAGTGAGATATACATGGAGGTTTAATACCCTGACCTAGTGAGATATACATGGAGGAGGTTTAATACCCTGACCTAGTGAGATATACATGGAGGAGGTTTAATATCCTGACCTAGTGAGATATACATGGAGGAGGTTTAATACCCTGACCTAGTGAGATATACATGGAGGAGGTTTAATACCCTGACCTAGTGAGATATACATGGAGGTTTAATATCCTGACCTAGTGAGATATACATGGAGGAGGTTTAATACCCTGACCTAGTGAGATATACATGGAGGTTTAATACCCTGACCTAGTGAGATATACATGGAGGTTTAATATCCTGACCTAGTGAGATATACATGGAGGTTTAATATCCTGACCTAGTGAGATATACATGGAGGTTTAATATCCTGACCTAGTGAGATATACATGGAGGAGGTTTAATATCCTGACCTAGTGAGATATACATGGCGGAGGTTTAATATCCTGACCTAGTGAGATATACATGGATGAGGTTTAATATCCTGACCTAGTGAGATATACATGGAGGAGGTTTAATATCCTGACCTAGTGAGATATACATGGAGGAGGTTTAATACCCTGACCTAGTGAGATATACATGGAGGAGGTTTAATATCCTGACCTAGTGAGATATACATGGAGGAGGTTTAATACCCTGACCTAGTGAGATATACATGGAGGAGGTTTAATACCCTGACCTAGTGAGATATACATGGAGGAGGTTTAATACCCTGACCTAGTGAGATATACATGGAGGAGGTTTAATACCCTGACCTAGTGAGATATACATGGAGGAGGTTTAATACCCTGACCTAGTGAGATATACATGGAGGAGGTTTAATACCCTGACCTAGTGAGATATACATGGAGGAGGTTTAATACCCTGACCTAGTGAGATATACATGGAGGAGGTTTAATACCCTGACCTAGTGAGATATACATGGAGGTTTAATACCCTGACCTAGTGAGATATACATGAAGGTTTAATACCCTGACCTAGTGAGATATACATGGAGGAGGTTTAATACCCTGACCTAGTGAGATATACATGGAGGAGGTTTAATATCCTGACCTAGTGAGATATACATGGAGGAGGTTTAATATCCTGACCTAGTGAGATATACATGGAGGAGGTTTAATATCCTGACCTAGTGAGATATACATGGAGGTTTAATATCCTGACCTAGTGAGATATACATGGAGGTTTAATATCCTGACCTAGTGAGATATACATGGAGGAGGTTTAATATCCTGACCTAGTGAGATATACATGGAGGAGGTTTAATACCCTGACCTAGTGAGATATACATGGAGGAGGTTTAATATCCTGACCTAGTGAGATATACATGGAGGAGGTTTAATATCCTGACCTAGTGAGATATACATGGAGGAGGTTTAATATCCTGACCTAGTGAGATATACATGGAGGAGGTTTAATATCCTGACCTAGTGAGATATACATGGAGGAGGTTTAATATCCTGACCTAGTGAGATATACATGGAGGAGGTTTAATATCCTGACCTAGTGAGATATACATGGAGGAGGTTTAATATCCTGACCTAGTGAGATATACATGGAGGTTTAATATCCTGACCTAGTGAGATATACATGGAGGAGGTTTAATATCCTGACCTAGTGAGATATACATGGAGGAGGTTTAATATCCTGACCTAGTGAGATATACATGGAGGTTTAATATCCTGACCTAGTGAGATATACATGGAGGAGGTTTAATATCCTGACCTAGTGAGATATACATGGAGGAGGTTTAATATCCTGACCTAGTGAGATATACATGGAGGTTTAATATCCTGACCTAGTGAGATATACATGGAGGAGGTTTAATACCCTGACCTAGTGAGATATACATGGAGGAGGTTTAATACCCTGACCTAGTGAGATATACATGGAGGTTTAATATCCTGACCTAGTGAGATATACATGGAGGAGGTTTAATATCCTGACCTAGTGAGATATACATGGAGGTTTAATATCCTGACCTAGTGAGATATACATGGAGGAGGTTTAATATCCTGACCTAGTGAGATATACATGGAGGAGGTTTAATACCCTGACCTAGTGAGATATACATGGAGGAGGTTTAATACCCTGACCTAGTGAGATATACATGGAGGAGGTTTAATATCCTGACCTAGTGAGATATACATGGAGGAGGTTTAATACCCTGACCTAGTGAGATATACATGGAGGAGGTTTAATATCCTGACCTAGTGAGATATACATGGAGGAGGTTTAATATCCTGACCTAGTGAGATATACATGGAGGAGGTTTAATACCCTGACCTAGTGAGATATACATGGAGGTTTAATACCCTGACCTAGTGAGATATACATGGAGGAGGTTTAATACCCTGACCTAGTGAGATATACATGGAGGAGGTTTAATATCCTGACCTAGTGAGATATACATGGAGGAGGTTTAATACCCTGACCTAGTGAGATATACATGGAGGAGGTTTAATACCCTGACCTAGTGAGATATACATGGAGGTTTAATATCCTGACCTAGTGAGATATACATGGAGGAGGTTTAATACCCTGACCTAGTGAGATATACATGGAGGTTTAATACCCTGACCTAGTGAGATATACATGGAGGTTTAATATCCTGACCTAGTGAGATATACATGGAGGTTTAATATCCTGACCTAGTGAGATATACATGGAGGTTTAATATCCTGACCTAGTGAGATATACATGGAGGAGGTTTAATATCCTGACCTAGTGAGATATACATGGCGGAGGTTTAATATCCTGACCTAGTGAGATATACATGGATGAGGTTTAATATCCTGACCTAGTGAGATATACATGGAGGAGGTTTAATATCCTGACCTAGTGAGATATACATGGAGGAGGTTTAATACCCTGACCTAGTGAGATATACATGGAGGAGGTTTAATATCCTGACCTAGTGAGATATACATGGAGGAGGTTTAATACCCTGACCTAGTGAGATATACATGGAGGAGGTTTAATACCCTGACCTAGTGAGATATACATGGAGGAGGTTTAATACCCTGACCTAGTGAGATATACATGGAGGAGGTTTAATACCCTGACCTACTGAGATATACATGGAGGAGGTTTAATACCCTGACCTAGTGAGATATACATGGAGGAGGTTTAATACCCTGACCTAGTGAGATATACATGGAGGAGGTTTAATACCCTGACCTAGTGAGATATACATGGAGGAGGTTTAATACCCTGACCTAGTGAGATATACATGGAGGTTTAATACCCTGACCTAGTGAGATATACATGAAGGTTTAATACCCTGACCTAGTGAGATATACATGGAGGAGGTTTAATACCCTGACCTAGTGAGATATACATGGAGGAGGTTTAATATCCTGACCTAGTGAGATATACATGGAGGAGGTTTAATATCCTGACCTAGTGAGATATACATGGAGGAGGTTTAATATCCTGACCTAGTGAGATATACATGGAGGTTTAATATCCTGACCTAGTGAGATATACATGGAGGTTTAATATCCTGACCTAGTGAGATATACATGGAGGAGGTTTAATATCCTGACCTAGTGAGATATACATGGAGGAGGTTTAATATCCTGACCTAGTGAGATATACATGGAGGAGGTTTAATATCCTGACCTAGTGAGATATACATGGAGGTTTAATATCCTGACCTAGTGAGATATACATGGAGGAGGTTTAATATCCTGACCTAGTGAGATATACATGGAGGAGGTTTAATACCCTGACCTAGTGAGATATACATGGAGGAGGTTTAATACCCTGACCTAGTGAGATATACATGGAGGAGGTTTAATACCCTGACCTAGTGAGATATACATGGAGGAGGTTTAATACCCTGACCTAGTGAGATATACATGGAGGTTTAATACCCTGACCTAGTGAGATATACATGAAGGTTTAATACCCTGACCTAGTGAGATATACATGGAGGAGGTTTAATACCCTGACCTAGTGAGATATACATGGAGGAGGTTTAATATCCTGACCTAGTGAGATATACATGGAGGAGGTTTAATATCCTGACCTAGTGAGATATACATGGAGGAGGTTTAATATCCTGACCTAGTGAGATATACATGGAGGTTTAATATCCTGACCTAGTGAGATATACATGGAGGTTTAATATCCTGACCTAGTGAGATATACATGGAGGAGGTTTAATATCCTGACCTAGTGAGATATACATGGAGGAGGTTTAATATCCTGACCTAGTGAGATATACATGGAGGAGGTTTAATATCCTGACCTAGTGAGATATACATGGAGGTTTAATATCCTGACCTAGTGAGATATACATGGAGGAGGTTTAATATCCTGACCTAGTGAGATATACATGGAGGAGGTTTAATACCCTGACCTAGTGAGATATACATGGAGGTTTAATATCCTGACCTAGTGAGATATACATGGAGGAGGTTTAATATCCTGACCTAGTGAGATATACATGGAGGAGGTTTAATACCCTGACCTAGTGAGATATACATGGAGGAGGTTTAATACCCTGACCTAGTGAGATATACATGGAGGAGGTTTAATACCCTGACCTAGTGAGATATACATGGAGGAGGTTTAATACCCTGACCTAGTGAGATATACATGGAGGAGGTTTAATACCCTGACCTAGTGAGATATACATGGAGGAGGTTTAATACCCTGACCTAGTGAGATATACATGGAGGAGGTTTAATACCCTGACCTAGTGAGATATACATGGAGGAGGTTTAATACCCTGACCTAGTGAGATATACATGGAGGTTTAATACCCTGACCTAGTGAGATATACATGAAGGTTTAATACCCTGACCTAGTGAGATATACATGGAGGAGGTTTAATACCCTGACCTAGTGAGATATACATGGAGGAGGTTTAATATCCTGACCTAGTGAGATATACATGGAGGAGGTTTAATATCCTGACCTAGTGAGATATACATGGAGGAGGTTTAATATCCTGACCTAGTGAGATATACATGGAGGTTTAATATCCTGACCTAGTGAGATATACATGGAGGTTTAATATCCTGACCTAGTGAGATATACATGGAGGAGGTTTAATATCCTGACCTAGTGAGATATACATGGAGGAGGTTTAATATCCTGACCTAGTGAGATATACATGGAGGAGGTTTAATATCCTGACCTAGTGAGATATACATGGAGGTTTAATATCCTGACCTAGTGAGATATACATGGAGGAGGTTTAATATCCTGACCTAGTGAGATATACATGGAGGAGGTTTAATACCCTGACCTAGTGAGATATACATGGAGGAGGTTTAATACCCTGACCTAGTGAGATATACATGGAGGAGGTTTAATACCCTGACCTAGTGAGATATACATGGAGGAGGTTTAATACCCTGACCTAGTGAGATATACATGGAGGTTTAATACCCTGACCTAGTGAGATATACATGAAGGTTTAATACCCTGACCTAGTGAGATATACATGGAGGAGGTTTAATACCCTGACCTAGTGAGATATACATGGAGGAGGTTTAATATCCTGACCTAGTGAGATATACATGGAGGAGGTTTAATATCCTGACCTAGTGAGATATACATGGAGGAGGTTTAATATCCTGACCTAGTGAGATATACATGGAGGTTTAATATCCTGACCTAGTGAGATATACATGGAGGTTTAATATCCTGACCTAGTGAGATATACATGGAGGAGGTTTAATATCCTGACCTAGTGAGATATACATGGAGGAGGTTTAATATCCTGACCTAGTGAGATATACATGGAGGAGGTTTAATATCCTGACCTAGTGAGATATACATGGAGGTTTAATATCCTGACCTAGTGAGATATACATGGAGGAGGTTTAATATCCTGACCTAGTGAGATATACATGGAGGAGGTTTAATACCCTGACCTAGTGATATATACATGGAGGAGGTTTAATACCCTGACCTAGTGAGATATACATGGAGGAGGTTTAATATCCTGACCTAGTGAGATATACATGGAGGAGGTTTAATATCCTGACCTAGTGAGATATACATGGAGGAGGTTTAATATCCTGACCTAGTGAGATATACATGGAGGAGGTTTAATACCCTGACCTAGTGAGATATACATGGAGGTTTAATATCCTGACCTAGTGAGATATACATGGAGGAGGTTTAATATCCTGACCTAGTGAGATATACATGGAGGAGGTTTAATACCCTGACCTAGTGAGATATACATGGAGGAGGTTTAATACCCTGACCTAGTGAGATATACATGGAGGAGGTTTAATACCCTGACCTAGTGAGATATACATGGAGGAGGTTTAATACCCTGACCTAGTGAGATATACATGGAGGAGGTTTAATACCCTGACCTAGTGAGATATACATGGAGGAGGTTTAATACCCTGACCTAGTGAGATATACATGGAGGAGGTTTAATACCCTGACCTAGTGAGATATACATGGAGGAGGTTTAATACCCTGACCTAGTGAGATATACATGGAGGTTTAATACCCTGACCTAGTGAGATATACATGAAGGTTTAATACCCTGACCTAGTGAGATATACATGGAGGAGGTTTAATACCCTGACCTAGTGAGATATACATGGAGGAGGTTTAATATCCTGACCTAGTGAGATATACATGGAGGAGGTTTAATATCCTGACCTAGTGAGATATACATGGAGGAGGTTTAATATCCTGACCTAGTGAGATATACATGGAGGTTTAATATCCTGACCTAGTGAGATATACATGGAGGTTTAATATCCTGACCTAGTGAGATATACATGGAGGAGGTTTAATATCCTGACCTAGTGAGATATACATGGAGGAGGTTTAATACCCTGACCTAGTGAGATATACATGGAGGAGGTTTAATACCCTGACCTAGTGAGATATACATGGAGGAGGTTTAATACCCTGACCTAGTGAGATATACATGGAGGAGGTTTAATACCCTGACCTAGTGAGATATACATGGAGGTTTAATACCCTGACCTAGTGAGATATACATGAAGGTTTAATACCCTGACCTAGTGAGATATACATGGAGGAGGTTTAATACCCTGACCTAGTGAGATATACATGGAGGAGGTTTAATATCCTGACCTAGTGAGATATACATGGAGGAGGTTTAATATCCTGACCTAGTGAGATATACATGGAGGAGGTTTAATATCCTGACCTAGTGAGATATACATGGAGGTTTAATATCCTGACCTAGTGAGATATACATGGAGGTTTAATATCCTGACCTAGTGAGATATACATGGAGGAGGTTTAATATCCTGACCTAGTGAGATATACATGGAGGAGGTTTAATATCCTGACCTAGTGAGATATACATGGAGGAGGTTTAATATCCTGACCTAGTGAGATATACATGGAGGTTTAATATCCTGACCTAGTGAGATATACATGGAGGAGGTTTAATATCCTGACCTAGTGAGATATACATGGAGGAGGTTTAATACCCTGACCTAGTGAGATATACATGGAGGAGGTTTAATACCCTGACCTAGTGAGATATACATGGAGGAGGTTTAATATCCTGACCTAGTGAGATATACATGGAGGAGGTTTAATATCCTGACCTAGTGAGATATACATGGAGGAGGTTTAATACCCTGACCTAGTGAGATATACATGGAGGAGGTTTAATACCCTGACCTAGTGAGATATACATGGAGGAGGTTTAATACCCTGACCTAGTGAGATATACATGGAGGTTTAATATCCTGACCTAGTGAGATATACATGGAGGTTTAATATCCTGACCTAGTGAGATATACATGGAGGTTTAATACCCTGACCTAGTGAGATATACATGGAGGAGGTTTAATACCCTGACCTAGTGAGATATACATGGAGGAGGTTTAATACCCTGACCTAGTGAGATATACATGGAGGAGGTTTAATATCCTGACCTAGTGAGATATACATGGAGGTTTAATACCCTGACCTAGTGAGATATACATGGAGGAGGTTTAATATCCTGACCTAGTGAGATATACATGGAGGAGGTTTAATATCCTGACCTAGTGAGATATACATGGAGGAGGTTTAATATCCTGACCTAGTGAGATATACATGGAGGAGGTTTAATATCCTGACCTAGTGAGATATACATGGAGGAGGTTTAATATCCTGACCTAGTGAGATATACATGAAGGTTTAATACCCTGACCTAGTGAGATATACATGGAGGAGGTTTAATACCCTGACCTAGTGAGATATACATGGAGGAGGTTTAATATCCTGACCTAGTGAGATATACATGGAGGAGGTTTAATATCCTGACCTAGTGAGATATACATGGAGGAGGTTTAATATCCTGACCTAGTGAGATATACATGGAGGTTTAATATCCTGACCTAGTGAGATATACATGGAGGTTTAATATCCTGACCTAGTGAGATATACATGGAGGAGGTTTAATATCCTGACCTAGTGAGATATACATGGAGGAGGTTTAATATCCTGACCTAGTGAGATATACATGGAGGAGGTTTAATATCCTGACCTAGTGAGATATACATGGAGGTTTAATATCCTGACCTAGTGAGATATACATGGAGGAGGTTTAATATCCTGACCTAGTGAGATATACATGGAGGAGGTTTAATACCCTGACCTAGTGAGATATACATGGAGGAGGTTTAATACCCTGACCTAGTGAGATATACATGGAGGAGGTTTAATACCCTGACCTAGTGAGATATACATGGAGGAGGTTTAATACCCTGACCTAGTGAGATATACATGGAGGTTTAATACCCTGACCTAGTGAGATATACATGAAGGTTTAATACCCTGACCTAGTGAGATATACATGGAGGAGGTTTAATACCCTGACCTAGTGAGATATACATGGAGGAGGTTTAATATCCTGACCTAGTGAGATATACATGGAGGAGGTTTAATATCCTGACCTAGTGAGATATACATGGAGGAGGTTTAATATCCTGACCTAGTGAGATATACATGGAGGTTTAATATCCTGACCTAGTGAGATATACATGGAGGTTTAATATCCTGACCTAGTGAGATATACATGGAGGAGGTTTAATATCCTGACCTAGTGAGATATACATGGAGGAGGTTTAATATCCTGACCTAGTGAGATATACATGGAGGAGGTTTAATATCCTGACCTAGTGAGATATACATGGAGGTTTAATATCCTGACCTAGTGAGATATACATGGAGGAGGTTTAATATCCTGACCTAGTGAGATATACATGGAGGAGGTTTAATACCCTGACCTAGTGAGATATACATGGAGGAGGTTTAATACCCTGACCTAGTGAGATATACATGGAGGAGGTTTAATATCCTGACCTAGTGAGATATACATGGAGGAGGTTTAATATCCTGACCTAGTGAGATATACATGGAGGAGGTTTAATACCCTGACCTAGTGAGATATACATGGAGGAGGTTTAATACCCTGACCTAGTGAGATATACATGGAGGAGGTTTAATACCCTGACCTAGTGAGATATACATGGAGGTTTAATATCCTGACCTAGTGAGATATACATGGAGGTTTAATATCCTGACCTAGTGAGATATACATGGAGGTTTAATACCCTGACCTAGTGAGATATACATGGAGGAGGTTTAATACCCTGACCTAGTGAGATATACATGGAGGAGGTTTAATACCCTGACCTAGTGAGATATACATGGAGGAGGTTTAATATCCTGACCTAGTGAGATATACATGGAGGTTTAATACCCTGACCTAGTGAGATATACATGGAGGAGGTTTAATATCCTGACCTAGTGAGATATACATGGAGGAGGTTTAATATCCTGACCTAGTGAGATATACATGGAGGAGGTTTAATATCCTGACCTAGTGAGATATACATGGAGGAGGTTTAATATCCTGACCTAGTGAGATATACATGGAGGAGGTTTAATATCCTGACCTAGTGAGATATACATGGAGGAGGTTTAATACCCTGACCTAGTGAGATATACATGGAGGTTTAATATCCTGACCTAGTGAGATATACATGGAGGAGGTTTAATATCCTGACCTAGTGAGATATACATGGAGGAGGTTTAATACCCTGACCTAGTGAGATATACATGGAGGAGGTTTAATACCCTGACCTAGTGAGATATACATGGAGGAGGTTTAATATCCTGACCTAGTGAGATATACATGGAGGAGGTTTAATATCCTGACCTAGTGAGATATACATGGAGGAGGTTTAATATCCTGACCTAGTGAGATATACATGGAGGAGGTTTAATATCCTGACCTAGTGAGATATACATGGAGGAGGTTTAATATCCTGACCTAGTGAGATATACATGGAGGAGGTTTAATACCCTGACCTAGTGAGATATACATGGAGGTTTAATATCCTGACCTAGTGAGATATACATGGAGGAGGTTTAATACCCTGACCTAGTGAGATATACATGGAGGTTTAATACCCTGACCTAGTGAGATATACATGGAGGAGGTTTAATATCCTGACCTAGTGAGATATACATGGAGGTTTAATATCCTGACCTAGTGAGATATACATGGAGGAGGTTTAATATCCTGACCTAGTGAGATATACATGGAGGTTTAATACCCTGACCTAGTGAGATATACATGGAGGAGGTTTAATATCCTGACCTAGTGAGATATACATGGAGGAGGTTTAATACCCTGACCTAGTGAGATATACATGGAGGTTTAATATCCTGACCTAGTGAGATATACATGGAGGAGGTTTAATATCCTGACCTAGTGAGATATACATGGAGGAGGTTTAATACCCTGACCTAGTGAGATATACATGGAGGAGGTTTAATATCCTGACCTAGTGAGATATACATGGAGGAGGTTTAATACCCTGACCTAGTGAGATATACATGGAGGAGGTTTAATACCCTGACCTAGTGAGATATACATGGAGGAGGTTTAATACCCTGACCTAGTGAGATATACATGGAGGAGGTTTAATACCCTGACCTAGTGAGATATACATGGAGGAGGTTTAATACCCTGACCTAGTGAGATATACATGGAGGAGGTTTAATACCCTGACCTAGTGAGATATACATGGAGGTTTAATACCCTGACCTAGTGAGATATACATGGAGGAGGTTTAATATCCTGACCTAGTGAGATATACATGGAGGAGGTTTAATATCCTGACCTAGTGAGATATACATGGAGGAGGTTTAATACCCTGACCTAGTGAGATATACATGGAGGAGGTTTAATACCCTGACCTAGTGAGATATACATGGAGGAGGTTTAATACCCTGACCTAGTGAGATATACATGGAGGAGGTTTAATATCCTGACCTAGTGAGATATACATGGAGGAGGTTTAATACCCTGACCTAGTGAGATATACATGGAGGAGGTTTAATATCCTGACCTAGTGAGATATACATGGAGGAGGTTTAATATCCTGACCTAGTGAGATATACATGGAGGAGGTTTAATATCCTGACCTAGTGAGATATACATGGAGGAGGTTTAATATCCTGACCTAGTGAGATATACATGGAGGAGGTTTAATACCCTGACCTAGTGAGATATACATGGAGGAGGTTTAATACCCTGACCTAGTGAGATATACATGGAGGTTTAATATCCTGACCTAGTGAGATATACATGGAGGAGGTTTAATACCCTGACCTAGTGAGATATACATGGAGGAGGTTTAATACCCTGACCTAGTGAGATATACATGGAGGAGGTTTAATATCCTGACCTAGTGAGATATACATGGAGGAGGTTTAATACCCTGACCTAGTGAGATATACATGGAGGAGGTTTAATATCCTGACCTAGTGAGATATACATGGAGGAGGTTTAATATCCTGACCTAGTGAGATATACATGGAGGAGGTTTAATATCCTGACCTAGTGAGATATACATGGAGGAGGTTTAATATCCTGACCTAGTGAGATATACATGGAGGAGGTTTAATACCCTGACCTAGTGAGATATACATGGAGGTTTAATATCCTGACCTAGTGAGATATACATGGAGGAGGTTTAATATCCTGACCTAGTGAGATATACATGGAGGAGGTTTAATACCCTGACCTAGTGAGATATACATGGAGGAGGTTTAATATCCTGACCTAGTGAGATATACATGGAGGAGGTTTAATATCCTGACCTAGTGAGATATACATGGAGGAGGTTTAATACCCTGACCTAGTGAGATATACATGGAGGAGGTTTAATATCCTGACCTAGTGAGATATACATGGAGGAGGTTTAATACCCTGACCTAGTGAGATATACATGGAGGAGGTTTAATACCCTGACCTAGTGAGATATACATGGAGGAGGTTTAATATCCTGACCTAGTGAGATATACATGGAGGAGGTTTAATACCCTGACCTAGTGAGATATACATGGAGGAGGTTTAATATCCTGACCTAGTGAGATATACATGGAGGAGGTTTAATATCCTGACCTAGTGAGATATACATGGAGGAGGTTTAATACCCTGACCTAGTGAGATATACATGGAGGAGGTTTAATACCCTGACCTAGTGAGATATACATGGAGGAGGTTTAATATCCTGACCTAGTGAGATATACATGGAGGAGGTTTAATACCCTGACCTAGTGAGATATACATGGAGGAGGTTTAATATCCTGACCTAGTGAGATATACATGGAGGAGGTTTAATATCCTGACCTAGTGAGATATACATGGAGGAGGTTTAATATCCTGACCTAGTGAGATATACATGGAGGAGGTTTAATATCCTGACCTAGTGAGATATACATGGAGGAGGTTTAATACCCTGACCTAGTGAGATATACATGGAGGTTTAATATCCTGACCTAGTGAGATATACATGGAGGAGGTTTAATATCCTGACCTAGTGAGATATACATGGAGGAGGTTTAATACCCTGACCTAGTGAGATATACATGGAGGAGGTTTAATATCCTGACCTAGTGAGATATACATGGAGGAGGTTTAATATCCTGACCTAGTGAGATATACATGGAGGAGGTTTAATACCCTGACCTAGTGAGATATACATGGAGGAGGTTTAATATCCTGACCTAGTGAGATATACATGGAGGAGGTTTAATACCCTGACCTAGTGAGATATACATGGAGGAGGTTTAATACCCTGACCTAGTGAGATATACATGGAGGAGGTTTAATATCCTGACCTAGTGAGATATACATGGAGGAGGTTTAATACCCTGACCTAGTGAGATATACATGGAGGAGGTTTAATATCCTGACCTAGTGAGATATACATGGAGGAGGTTTAATATCCTGACCTAGTGAGATATACATGGAGGAGGTTTAATATCCTGACCTAGTGAGATATACATGGAGGAGGTTTAATATCCTGACCTAGTGAGATATACATGGAGGAGGTTTAATATCCTGACCTAGTGAGATATACATGGAGGAGGTTTAATATCCTGACCTAGTGAGATATACATGGAGGTTTAATATCCTGACCTAGTGAGATATACATGGAGGAGGTTTAATATCCTGACCTAGTGAGATATACATGGAGGAGGTTTAATACCCTGACCTAGTGAGATATACATGGAGGAGGTTTAATACCCTGACCTAGTGAGATATACATGGAGGAGGTTTAATACCCTGACCTAGTGAGATATACATGGAGGAGGTTTAATACCCTGACCTAGTGAGATATACATGGAGGAGGTTTAATACCCTGACCTAGTGAGATATACATGGAGGAGGTTTAATACCCTGACCTAGTGAGATATACATGGAGGAGGTTTAATATCCTGACCTAGTGAGATATACATGGAGGAGGTTTAATATCCTGACCTAGTGAGATATACATGGAGGAGGTTTAATACCCTGACCTAGTGAGATATACATGGAGGAGGTTTAATATCCTGACCTAGTGAGATATACATGGAGGAGGTTTAATATCCTGACCTAGTGAGATATACATGGAGGAGGTTTAATATCCTGACCTAGTGAGATATACATGGAGGAGGTTTAATATCCTGACCTAGTGAGATATACATGGAGGAGGTTTAATATCCTGACCTAGTGAGATATACATGGAGGAGGTTTAATATCCTGACCTAGTGAGATATACATGGAGGTTTAATATCCTGACCTAGTGAGATATACATGGAGGAGGTTTAATATCCTGACCTAGTGAGATATACATGGAGGAGGTTTAATATCCTGACCTAGTGAGATATACATGGAGGAGGTTTAATATCCTGACCTAGTGAGATATACATGGAGGAGGTTTAATATCCTGACCTAGTGAGATATACATGGAGGAGGTTTAATACCCTGACCTAGTGAGATATACATGGAGGAGGTTTAATACCCTGACCTAGTGAGATATACATGGAGGAAGTTTAATACCCTGACCTAGTGAGATATACATGGAGGAGGTTTAATACCCTGACCTAGTGAGATATACATGGAGGAGGTTTAATACCCTGACCTAGTGAGATATACATGGAGGAGGTTTAATACCCTGACCTAGTGAGATATACATGGAGGAGGTTTAATATCCTGACCTAGTGAGATATACATGGAGGAGGTTTAATACCCTGACCTAGTGAGATATACATGGAGGAGGTTTAATACCCTGACCTAGTGAGATATACATGGAGGAGGTTTAATACCCTGACCTAGTGAGATATACATGGAGGAGGTTTAATACCCTGACCTAGTGAGATAGACATGGAGGAGGTTTAATACCCTGACCTAGTGAGATATACATGGAGGAGGTTTAATACCCTGACCTAGTGAGATATACATGGAGGTTTAATATCCTGACCTAGTGAGATATACATGGAGGTTTAATACCCTGACCTAGTGAGATAGACATGGAGGAGGTTTAATACCCTGACCTAGTGAGATATACATGGAGGAGGTTTAATACCCTGACCTAGTGAGATATACATGGAGGTTTAATATCCTGACCTAGTGAGATATACATGGAGGAGGTTTAATACCCTGACCTAGTGAGATATACATGGAGGAGGTTTAATATCCTGACCTAGTGAGATATACATGGAGGTTTAATATCCTGACCTAGTGAGATATACATGGAGGAGGTTTAATACCCTGACCTAGTGAGATATACATGGAGGTTTAATACCCTGACCTAGTGAGATATACATGGAGGTTTAATATCCTGACCTAGTGAGATATACATGGAGGAGGTTTAATACCCTGACCTAGTGAGATATACATGGAGGAGGTTTAATACCCTGACCTAGTGAGATATACATGGAGGAGGTTTAATACCCTGACCTAGTGAGATATACATGGAGGTTTAATACCCTGACCTAGTGAGATATACATGGAGGAGGTTTAATATCCTGACCTAGTGAGATATACATGGAGGAGGTTTAATACCCTGACCTAGTGAGATATACATGGAGGAGGTTTAATACCCTGACCTAGTGAGATATACATGGAGGTTTAATATCCTGACCTAGTGAGATAGACATGGAGGAGGTTTAATACCCTGACCTAGTGAGATATACATGGAGGTTTAATATCCTGACCTAGTGAGATATACATGGAGGAGGTTTAATACCCTGACCTAGTGAGATATACATGGAGGAGGTTTAATATCCTGACCTAGTGAGATATACATGGAGGTTTAATACCCTGACCTAGTGAGATATACATGGAGGAGGTTTAATACCCTGACCTAGTGAGATATACATGGAGGTTTAATACCCTGACCTAGTGAGATATACATGGAGGAGGTTTAATATCCTGACCTAGTGAGATATACATGGAGGTTTAATACCCTGACCTAGTGAGATATACATGGAGGAGGTTTAATACCCTGACCTAGTGAGATATACATGGAGGAGGTTTAATACCCTGACCTAGTGAGATATACATGGAGGAGGTTTAATACCCTGACCTAGTGAGATATACATGGAGGAGGTTTAATATCCTGACCTAGTGAGATATACATGGAGGAGGTTTAATACCCTGACCTAGTGAGATATACATGGAGGAGGTTTAATACCCTGACCTAGTGAGATATACATGGAGGAGGTTTAATACCCTGACCTAGTGAGATATACATGGAGGAGGTTTAATACCCTGACCTAGTGAGATATACATGGAGGAGGTTTAATACCCTGACCTAGTGAGATATACATGGAGGAGGTTTAATACCCTGACCTAGTGAGATATACATGGAGGAGGTTTAATACCCTGACCTAGTGAGATATACATGGAGGAGGTTTAATACCCTGACCTAGTGAGATATACATGGAGGAGGTTTAATATCCTGACCTAGTGAGATATACATGGAGGAGGTTTAATATCCTGACCTAGTGAGATATACATGGAGGAGGTTTAATACCCTGACCTAGTGAGATATACATGGAGGAGGTTTAATACCCTGACCTAGTGAGATATACATGGAGGAGGTTTAATACCCTGACCTAGTGAGATATACATGGAGGTTTAATATCCTGACCTAGTGAGATATTCATGGAGGAGGTTTAATATCCTGACCTAGTGAGATATACATGGAGGAGGTTTAATACCCTGACCTAGTGAGATATACATGGAGGTTTAATACCCTGACCTAGTGAGATATACATGGAGGTTTAATACCCTGACCTAGTGAGATATACATGGAGGTTTAATATCCTGACCTAGTGAGATATACATGGAGGTTTAATATCCTGACCTAGTGAGATATACATGGAGGAGGTTTAATACCCTGACCTAGTGAGATATACATGGAGGAGGTTTAATATCCTGACCTAGTGAGATATACATGGAGGAGGTTTAATATCCTGACCTAGTGAGATATACATGGAGGAGGTTTAATACCCTGACCTAGTGAGATATACATGGAGGAGGTTTAATACCCTGACCTAGTGAGATATACATGGAGGTTTAATACCCTGACCTAGTGAGATATACATGGAGGAGGTTTAATATCCTGACCTAGTGAGATATACATGGAGGAGGTTTAATATCCTGACCTAGTGAGATATACATGGAGGAGGTTTAATATCCTGACCTAGTGAGATATACATGGAGGAGGTTTAATACCCTGACCTAGTGAGATATACATGGAGGAGGTTTAATACCCTGACCTAGTGAGATATACATGGAGGTTTAATACCCTGACCTAGTGAGATATACATGGAGGAGGTTTAATACCCTGACCTAGTGAGATATACATGAAGGTTTAATATCCTGACCTAGTGAGATATACATGGAGGAGGTTTAATACCCTGACCTAGTGAGATATACATGGAGGAGGTTTAATACCCTGACCTAGTGAGATATTCATGGAGGAGGTTTAATACCCTGACCTAGTGAGATATACATGGAGGTTTAATATCCTGACCTAGTGAGATATACATGGAGGAGGTTTAATATCCTGACCTAGTGAGATATACATGGAGGAGGTTTAATACCCTGACCTAGTGAGATATACATGGAGGAGGTTTAATACCCTGACCTAGTGAGATATACATGGAGGAGGTTTAATACCCTGACCTAGTGAGATATTCATGGAGGAGGTTTAATACCCTGACCTAGTGAGATATACATGGAGGAGGTTTAATACCCTGACCTAGTGAGATATACATGGAGGAGGTTTAATACCCTGACCTAGTGAGATATACATGGAGGAGGTTTAATACCCTGACCTAGTGAGATATTCATGGAGGAGGTTTAATACCCTGACCTAGTGAGATATACATGGAGGAGGTTTAATACCCTGACCTAGTGAGATATACATGGAGGTTTAATACCCTGACCTAGTGAGATAGACATGGAGGAGGTTTAATACCCTGACCTAGTGAGATATACATGGAGGAGGTTTAATATCCTGACCTAGTGAGATATACATGGAGGTTTAATACCCTGACCTAGTGAGATATTCACTACTATAATACTTATTTTCCACCATCATTTGAAAATAAATACATTAAAAATCCTACAATGTGATTTTCTGGATTTCTTTTTCTCATTTTGTCTGTCATAGTTGAAGTGTACCTATGATGAAAATTACAGGCCTCTCTCATCTTTTTAAGTGGGAGAACTTGCACAATTGGTGGCTGACTAAATACTTTTTTGCCCCACTGTATATATTTATTGGAATTGGAATGGATGCAGACAATTACATTGATGGAAGCAACATTCTTTCTGCAATATTAAACTGATCCTCCCCTTAAATAAAAACAAATATTTATATATATTTTTTTAAAGCCCTTAATTGTCTTCGTTATTCATTAGTATTTTATTATTATACAAATTATTTCGATACATATTCAGAGGCAAACATCAACCCAACTTACCTTAACTGTTGTTCCTTGATGAAGGTTTCTTGATGGAGGTTCCTTGATGAACCCCACTTCCTAAGAAGTTATTTGAAGAACCTTCTGGGGCTGTTTTTTCATTGCCAAGAACCCTAAGGTTCTTCGAGGATCTCAGAAGAACACCAGTTGAACCCCTAATGTTTAGTGTAAGCACAATTTAACCACTACACTAGAGCATCCAGAGGGTATTTTATTAGGATCCACCTTAGCTGTTCCATAAGCAGCAGCTCTTCCACACAAACATAATACAGAATGACATAATACAGAACATCAATAGACAAGAACAGCTCAAAGACAGAACTACATAAAAACAATTAGCCTACATATCAATACATACACACAAACTATCTGGGTCAAATAAGGGAGAGGCGTTGTGCCGTGAGGTGTTGCTTTATCTGTTTTCTGAAACCAGGTTTGCTGTTTATTTGAGCAATATGAGATGGAAGGGAGTTCCAATAATCATGTCTCTATATAATAGTGTACGGTTTCTTGAATTTGTTCTTGATTTGGGGACTGTGAAAAGACGCCTGGTGGCATGTCTGGTGGGATAAGTGTGTGTGTCAGAGCTGTGTGTAAGTTGACTATGCAAACAATTTGGGATTTTCAACACATGAATGTTTCTTGTAAAAAATAAGTGATGTCTCTCCTCAACTCTTAGCCAAGAGAGACTGGCATGCATAGTATTTATATCAGCCCTCTGATTACAATGAAGAGCAAAGGTCTTTCTTAGCAGGACTTGACCACATGACTGGGCAATAATCAAGATAAGATAAACTAGAGTCTGCAGGACTTGCTTCGTGGTGTCCAAAATGCAGACCATCTCTTTGTTACGGTCTTTATAACCACTGAATCTATATGTTTTTACCATGACAGTTTACAATCTAAGATAACAACAAGTAGGTCTAGAGGTCTATAACTAAGGGAATGATTTGTACCAAATAAAATGCTCTTAGTTTTAGAGATGTTCAGGACCAGTTTATTACTGGCCACCCAAAACAGACTGCAACTCTTTGTTGTAAGGGTTTCAGTGACTTCATTAGCTGTGGTTGCTGATGGGTATATGGTCGAATCATCAGCAAACATGGACACACATGCTGTGTTTAATGCCAGTGGGTCTGTGCAGCTGGCTGAACGTTTGATGTCTGTATGTTCTCTGTCCTCTCTGAGGACCACCGAGTGTTCAAGGACCTGCTGAATTATTGTTGGGGTTAGGGACTGAGGTGACCCCTGTGTGTTATTTCACCTCTAGGTGGACCAGCGTGTTTTTAAGGACCTGCTGAGTGAGAAGCTGCCCAGACTCCACGCCCACTTTGACCTCTACAAGGTTGACTCCTCCCTCATTACCTTCAACTGGTTCCTGGTCCTCTTCGTAGACTCAGTGAACTCTGACCTCCTCTTCAAGATCTGGGATGCCTTCCTGTACGAGGGACCCAAGGTAGGCTGGATAACATGGTAGAATGGTTAACAACGTAAGATGATAGGATGGTTAACCTCTCTGGGATATGTGGGACGCTGGCCAACATCCAGTGAAAATGCAGAGCGTCAAATTCAAATAAATTACTATAAAAAATTTAACTTTCATGAAATCACACATGCAATACACCAAATTAAAGCTACACTTTTTGTGAATCCAGCCAATATGTCAGATTTCAAAAAGGCTTTACGGCAAAAGCAAACGATGCTAAAACACCGGTTCCAACTTGCGCAACGTGACTACAAAATATCTCATAAGTTACCTGTAAGCTTTGTCCAAACATTTCAAACTACTTTCCTAATACAACTTTAGCTTTTTTTTTAACGTAAATAATCAATCAAATTGAAGACGGGATGATCTGTTCTTCAATTCCGGAGGAAAACAAAGGGTAGCCAGCTTTCAGGGTTAGAATTAGCGTTAATCTGCCATAGGAAGCTGACTTGGGTGTCATTTTACAGTGACTTTCATGGCTATGTCGCTCCACAGATCATCTTCCGCTTCGCCCTCGCTCTCTTCAAGTACAAGGAGGAAGAGTTTCTGAAGCTTCAGGACTCCATGGCCATCTTCAAGTACCTCCGCTATTTCACCATAACTATCCTGGACTGGAGGTACAGTACTCTCAACCTACCGAATTCTCTCTGCGTATTGAGTCATGTCTGTCTCTCTGCGTATTGAGTAATGTCTGTCTGCGTATTGAGTCATGTCTGTCTCTCTGCGTATTGAGTCATGTCTGTCTCTCTGCGTATTGAGTCATGTCTGTCTCTCTGCGTATTGAGTAATGTCGGTCTCTCTGCGTATTGAGTCATGTCTGTCTCTCTGCGTATTGAGTCATGTCTGTCTCTCTGCGTATTGAGTCATGTCTGTCTCTCTGCGTATTGAGTCATGTCTGTCTCTCTGCGTATTGAGTAATGTCTGTCTGTCTGCATATTGAGTCATGTCTGTCTCTCTGCGTATTGAGTCATGTCTGTCTCTCTGCGTATTGAGTCATGTCTGTCTCTCTGCGTATTGAGTCATGTCTGTCTCTCTGCGTATTGAGTCATGTCTGTCTCTCTGCGTATTGAGTCATGTCTGTCTCTCTGCGTATTGAGTCATGTCTGTCTGACTCATTAGAATGACCCGTAATACTGTGTTTACTGTAGATGCTGATCAAGTCTAATGTTGACTTTCTTGACAAATATGAAAACTAATTTGAAGTCTGTTGTGTGTCTGTGTATCTGTGTGCGTCTCTCTCCCTCCCTGCAGGAAGTTGATGAGCATAGCGTTTGTGGACATGAATCCGTTCCCCCTGAGACAGATCCTTAACCGCAGGACCTTCCATCTGGAGAAGGTTAGACTAGAGCTGACAGAGCTTGAGGCCATCAGACAAACCTTCCTCAGAGAGAGAGACACACACACCGACGCACGCACGCTGTGTAGCGACGATGAGGAGGACAACTAGCCAATCAGGGCCCAGGCCAACTAGCACATCAGTAGAGAGACTGACCACGGCCCCCGACGCACGCACGCAAGCTTTGTAGCGACAACTAGCACACAGCCTGTCAGGGTGCAGTGCCTGCAGACTCCAGCCAATCAGGATCCAGGTCTGTGTGATTCTATCGTATCACCAGCCAATCAGGGCCCTAGCCTGGCTATCCCGCCCACCTTCAGACCAAACAGACGCTGTCATGAGTAATGACCCACCATGATGACCAGTAATATATATATCCACATACTCCCCACTCTCTGCTACGCTGGACCTGTCACCTCCATGTTCTCCACATGCTGAACCCTGTGGCTTGGACCTGTCACCTCCATGTTCTCCACATGCTGAACCCTGTGGCTTGGACCTGTCACCTCCATGTTCTCCACATGCTGAACCCTGTGGCTTGGACCTGTCACCTCCATGTTTTCCACATGCTGAACCCTGTGGCTTGGACCTGTCACCTCCATGTTCTCCACATGCTGAACCCTGTGGCTTGGACCTGTCACCTCCATGTTCTCCACATGCTGAACCCTGTGGCTTGGACCTGTCACCTCCATGTTCTCCACATGCTGAACCCTGTGGCTTGGACCTGTCACCTCCATGTTCTCCACATGCTGAACCCTGTGGCTTGGACCTGTCACCTCCATGTTCTCCACATGCTGAACCCTGTGGCTTGGACCTGTCACCTCCATGTTCTCCACATGCTGAACCCTGTGGCTTGGACCTGTCACCTCCATGTTCTCCACATGCTGAACCCTGTGGCTTGGACCTGTCACCTCCATGTTCTCCACATGCTGAACCCTGTGGCTTGGACCTGTCACCTCCATGTTCTCCACATGCTGAACCCTGTGGCTTGGACCTGTCACCTCCATGTTCTCCACATGCTGAACCCTGTGGCTTGGACCTGTCACCTCCATGTTCTTCACATGCTGAACCCTGTGGCTTGGACCTGTCACCTCCATGTTCTCCACATGCTGAACCCTGTGGCTTGGACCTGTCACCTCCATTTTTTCCACATGCTGAACCCTGTGGCTTGGACCTGTCACCTCCATGTTCTCCACATGCTGAACCCTGTGGCTTGGACCTGTCACCTCCATGTTCTCCACATGCTGAACCCTGTGGCTTGGACCTGTCACCTCCATGTTCTCCACATGCTGAACCCTGTGGCTTGGACCTGTCACCTCCATGTTCTCCACATGCTGAACCCTGTGGCTTGGACTTGTCAGCTCCATGTTCTCCACATGCTGAACCCTGTGGCTTGGACCTGTCACCTCCATGTTCTCCACATGCTGAACCCTGTGGCTTGGACCTGTCACCTCCATGTTCTCCACATGCTGAACCCTGTGGCTTGGACTTGTCAGCTCCATGTTCTCCATATGCTGAACCCTGTGGCTTGTTGTGGATCAAAGCACTCTTGGCCAAATGTTTTTTCAATTACTTCCAATCTTTTGTAAACGTGTTAATCTGTTTGTTGTGGCTGAGGGACATTGAGCTGAGAGATTGACATGACAACCACAGTGTTATTCTGTCCCACAGCCATACAGCTGTGATTGCAGAGCTGGATCATGCCAATCTGAATCAGTATTTTTCTAATAAATCATTGTGCTCTTTTGGAGAGGAGGGACTGATTTGTATTCGTAGATAACCTGACTGCTATAGCCCTCTCAAAGTATAGGTAGGTGTGTTTCTTGTTTCCAGTTTGGTTTGTAGGACTATGCTGCTGCAGTATACTGTAACCAGTAACCAGTAACCGTAACAGTAACCAGCAAGCCTTGTTGGTAGCCCCTGTCTGTCTACGAAGCACTTGAACCACTTTTACCAAAACGTCTATTGATTGGCGCTTTACATAGAAACCTTGGACCAATAATAGTCCATCATTCCAGACTCCAGTACATTTCCAGAAATGCTGTCCCTCCCCTTCCCGTTGAACGAAGGATGAGGAACAGAGGCAGAACCCGGATTCACCTCAACCCTGTCACAGGGCAGGAGTTATTGTACTCTGCACAGCTTCAAGTCCCTCTGCGGTAACATACTGTCATATCACCATCACGTGGTGTTAATAAGGGGACATTTTATGAGGGAATCTACTAGTCTGAGTATCACCTGTCTTTCTCTTCCTGTTTACATTTTCCCTTGACTTTTTCTTCACTTATATTTGTGCTTTCCAGACCCATCAAATGTTGTTTCTTCGATATTTGTTCTGAAATGTTTCGGCACATCTACACTGACTAGACCGAACATTAGGAACCAGTTTCTAATATTGAGTTGCATCCCCACCCCCCTGTTGCCCTCAGAACAGCCTCACATGGTTGGGGCATAGACTCTACAAGGTGTCTAAAGCGTTCCACAGGGATGCTGGTCCATGTTGACTTCTACAAGGTGCCGAAAGTGTTCCACAGGGATGCTGGTCCATGTTGACTCCGATGCTTACCCACAGTTGTGTCAAGTTGGCTGGATGTCCTTTGGGTGGTGGACCATTCCGGATACACACAGGAAACTGTTGAGCGTGAAAAACCCATCAGTGTTGCAGTTCTTGAAACAAACTGGTGCGCTTGGCACCTACTACCATACCCCGTTCAAAGGCACTTCAATATTTTGTCTTCCCTATTGATCCTCTGAATGGCACACACACACAATCCATGTCTCAATTGTCTCAAGGCTTAAAAATCCTTCTTTAACCTGTCTCCTCCCCTTCATCTACACTGATTGAAGTGGATTTAACAGGTGACATCAATTAGTGATCATAGCTTTCACCTGGATTGTCTGTCATGGAAAGATCAGGTGTTCCTAATGTTTTGTCCCCTCAGTGAATGTTTCCACTTAATTTAGTATTAGATTATTGAGTGGCCAACTATATCGAATGTGACTTTTTTTTTATACAAATGGAGAATTGTGGTGTCGCACAATGCAATATAAACAATGAAATGTTGTCTTACTGTACTGTGAGAGGTGTGTTTTCTCTGAGAGCTGGTCTCTCTAGGAACCATCTGATGTCGAGTTGAGTGCTGTACCCATCCATCATGTTACCATGGTTTCACTTACCTATATAGGTTTATTGTTTGACAGGATTGCACCCAGCATTAAAAACACAGGTTATACTCACTTTAACTTCACACACTTCCTGTTGACCAATCAATTTAACTTCACACCATAGCCTTCCTGTTAACCAATCACTTTAACTCCATACCCTTCCTGTTGACCAATCACTTTTTGTATTTGTTCCAATGTTCATTTCTTTGATCAAGTATTGTATCACCTTGTATCTCAGCTGGTTTCTTTCTGTATTCCATAAGCTATCCCACTCCCTTGTTATTGCTGTTGTAAGGATGGAGGTGTGTCTAACCCTGTGCATGACCACTCCTCAATCCTAACACTCTTTTTAAAGCAACACACACAATCATCTAGTGCCATTTGCAACCTTCCACAAAACCGTCAGGACACTTTCTCTTGTATCTATGAATATTGAATATCATTTCCACAGAATTCTTATTCAACTGATCGTGACCGAAATGGCCCACTATCAACACAAATATTTTATATGAGTTGTATGATCATCATCACCTAATAAACATTGTTATAGCTTACTGTGCACATTTGTCTTAATGCTGTTATGTACTTTCTACAGAGAAAGGATCCTTGACTTTTCCACATTTTGTCTCTGGCCTAAACACAATGTCAAAGTGGAATTGTGTTTTTTACAAATGAATAAAAATGAAAAGCTGTAATGTTTTGAGTCAATAAGTATTCAACCCTTTTGTTACATCAAGCCTAAATCAGTTCAGGAGTACAAATGTGTCACATAAGTTGCATGTACTCACTCTGTGTGAAATAATAGTGTTTAACATGATTTTTTGAATGACTACCTCATATCTGTAAGGTACCTCAGTCAGGCAGTGAATTTCAAGCACAGATTCAACCACAAAGACCAGGGAGGTTTTCCAATGCCTCACAAAGAAGGGCACTTATTGGTAGATGGTTAAATATATTTTTTAAAGCAGACATTGAATATCCCTTTGAGCATGGTGAAGTTGTTAATTACACTTTGGATGGTGTATCGATACAGGCCTCATTCCTAACTCAGTTGCCAGAGAGGAAAGAAACTGCTCAGGGATTTCACTATGAGACCAATGGTGACTTTAAAACGGTTACAGGAGAAAACTTAGGATGGATCAACATTGTAGTCACTCCACAATTGACAGAGTGAAAAGAAGAAAGCCTGTACAGAATAAAAAAAACATGCATCCAGTTTACAAGGAACTAAAGAAAAACTGCACAAAATGTGGCAAAGCAATTCACTTTTTGTCCTGAACACAGTGTTATGTTTGCTACAAACCCAACACATCACTGAGTACCACTTCATATTTGCAAGCATAGTGGTGGCTGCAGCATCTTACAGGTTTTGCTTGTCATCGTTAAGGGTGGGAGTTTTTCAGGATAAAAATAAACAGAATGGCGCCAAGCACCGGCAAATCCTAGAGGAAAACCTGGTTCAGTCTGTTTCAGCATGCACAACGCCCCATACACAAAGCGAGGTCCAGAGAAATGGTTTGTCAAGATCGGTGTGGACGAACTTCACTGGCCTGCACAGAGCACTGACCTCAACCCCATCGAACACATTTGGGATGAATTGGAATGCCTACTGTGAGCCAGGCCTAATCGCATAACATCAGTGCCCCGACCTCACTAATGCTTCCATTCAGCCACAGCAACATGTCCCCACAGCAATGTTCCCAGAAGAGTGGAGGCTGTTATAGCAGCAAAGGGGGGCCCATTCCATATTAATGACTTCTCAGAAGAGTTTAGGCTGTTATAGCAGCAAAGGGGGGACCAACTCCAAATGAATAATGCCCATGATTTTGGAATGAGATGTTCGACGAGCAGGTGTCCACATCATTTTGGTAATGTAGTGTATCAGAGGTGTGGACTGTAGTAGCTTGATGCATTGCTACAGTACCACTTACCACAACAACGGCAGAATATAGTATGATCCATTGCAGTCATAAGCGGCAGGTTGCCTCGTCGTTAAGAGCATTGGGCCAGTAACCGAGAGGTTGCTGGATTGAGTCCTTGAGGCGACTAGGTGAGAAAAGTGTCAATGTGCTCTTGATCCTGTAAGTGGAGCTGGATAAGTCATTCCCATTCAAGTCCAGGTTCTAGTTGTAACTCTGCCCATCTCTTCAGCCGTGGCACAGGAAGCACAGCGTTGTCAAATAAGGTTGTGTTGCAGCGCTGTTCAGTGCCGCTAATGCCAGTGGTGTTACTACTACTGCTCTAATAGCCAGGTGGTGTTACTACTACTGCTCTAATAGCCAGGTGGTGTTACTACTACTGCTCTAATAGCCAGGTGGTGCTACTACTACTGCTCTAATAGCCAGGTGGTGTTACTACTACTGCTCTAATAGCCAGGTGGTGTTACTACTACTGCTCTAATAGCCAGGTGGTGTTACTACTACTGCTCTAATAGCCAGGTGGTGTTACTACTACTGCTCTAATAGCTAGGTGGTGTTACTACTACTGCTCTAATAGCCAGGTGGTGTTACTACTACTGCTCTAATAGCCAGGTGGTGTTACTACTACTGCTCTAATAGCCAGGTGGTGTTACTACTACTGCTCTAATAGCCAGGTGGTGTTAGTACTACTGCTCTAATAGCTAGGTGGTGCTACTACTACTGCTCTAATAGCCAGGTGGTGTTACTACTACTGCTCTAATAGCCAGGTGGTGTTACTACTACTGCTCTAATAGCCAGGTGGTGTTACTACTACTGCTCTAATAGCCAGGTGGTGTTACTACTACTGACTGCTCTAATAGCTAGGTGGTGTTACTGCTCTAATAGCCAGGTGGTGTTACTACTACTGCTATAATAGCTAGGTGGTGTTACTACTACTGCTCTAATAGCCAGGTGGTGTTACTACTACTGCTCTAATAGCCAGGTGGTGTTACTACTACTGCTCTAATAGCCAGGTGGTGTTACTACTACTGCTCTAATAGCCAGGTGGTGTTACTACTACTGCTCTAATAGCCAGGTGGTGTTACTACTACTGCTCTAATAGCCAGGTGGTGTTACTACTACTGACTGCTCTAATAGCCAGGTGGTGTTACTACTACTGCTCTAATAGCCAGGTGGTGTTACTACTACTGCTCTAATAGCCAGGTGGTGTTACTACTACTGCTCTAATAGCTAGGTGGTGTTACTACTACTGCTCTAACAGCCAGGTGGTGTTACTACTACTGCTCTAATAGCTAGGTGGTGTTACTGCTCTAATAGCCAGGTGGTGTTACTACTACTGCTCTAATAGCTAGGTGGTGTTACTACTACTGCTCTAATAGCTAGGTGGTGTTACTACTACTGCTCTAATAGCCAGGTGGTGTTACTACTACTGCTCTAATAGCCAGGTGGTGTTACTACTACTACTCTAATAGCTAGGTGGTGTTACTGCTCTAATAGCCAGGTGGTGTTACTACTACTGCTCTAATAGCCAGGTGGTGTTACTACTACTGCTCTAATAGCCAGGTGGTGTTACTACTACTGCTCTAATAGCCAGGTGGTGTTACTACTACTGCTCTAATAGCCAGGTGGTGTTACTACTACTGCTCTAATAGCCAGGTGGTGTTACTACTACTGCTCTAATAGCTAGGTAGTGCTACTACTACTGCTCTACTAGCCAGGTGGTGCTACTACTACTGCTCTAATAGCCAGGTGGTGCTACTACTACTGCTCTAATAGCCAGGTGGTGTTACTACTACTGCTCTAATAGCCAGGTGGTGTTACTACTACTGCTCTAATAACCAGGTGGTGTTACTACTACTGCTCTAATAGCCAGGTGGTGTTACTACTACTGCTCTAATAGCCAGGTGGTGTTACTACTACTACTCTAATAGCTAGGTGGTGTTACTGCTCTAATAGCCAGGTGGTGTTACTACTACTGCTCTAATAGCCAGGTGGTGTTACTACTACTGCTCTAATAGCCAGGTGGTGTTACTACTACTGCTCTAATAACCAGGTGGTGTTACTACTACTGCTCTAATAGCCAGGTGGTGTTACTGCTCTGATAGCCAAGTGGTGTTACTACTACTGCTCTAATAGCCAGGTGGTGTTACTACTACTGCTCTAATAACCAGGTGGTGTTACTACTACTGCTCTAATAGCCAGGTGGTGTTACTACTACTGCTCTAATAGCTAGGTGGTGTTACTACTACTGCTCTACTAGCCAGGTGGTGTTAGTACTACTGCTCTAATAGCTAGGTGGTGCTACTACTACTGCTCTAATAGCCAGGTGGTGTTACTACTACTGCTCTAATAGCCAGGTGGTGTTACTACTACTGCTCTAATAGCCAGGTGGTGTTACTACTACTGCTCTAATAGCCAGGTGGTGTTACTACTACTGCTCTAATAGCCAGGTGGTGTTACTACTACTGCTCTAATAGCCAGGTGGTGTTACTACTACTGCTCTAATAGCCAGGTGGTGATATTACTACTGCTGGTGGTTGGTTGGAGTACCAGGTAATAACATGGTTATATACAGGAAGTACCAGGTAATAACATGACTATATACAGAGAGTACCAGGTAATAACATGGTTATATACAGAGAGTACCAGGTAATAACATGACTATATACAGGGAGGTAATAACATGGCTATATACAGGGAGTACCGGGTAATAACATGGTTATATACAGGGAGTACCAGGTAATAACATGACTATATACAGGGAGGTAATAACATGGTTATATACAGGGAGTACCAGGTAATAACATGGTTATATACAGGGAGTACCAGGTAATAACATGACTATATACAGGGAGGTAATAACATGATTATATACAGGGAGTACCAGGTAATAACATGGCTATATACAGGGAGTACCAGGTAATAACATGGTTATATACAGGGAATACCAGGTAATAACATGGTTATATACAGGGAGGTAATAACATGGCTATATACAGGGAATACCAGGGAATAACATGACTATATACAGGGAGGTAATACCATGATTATATACAGAGAGTACCAGGTAATAACATGGTTATATACAGAGAGTACCAGGTAATAACATGGTTATATACAGGGAGTACCCGGTAATAACATGGCTATATACAGGGAGGTAATACCATGATTATATACAGGAAGTACCAGGTAATAACATGGTTATATTCAGAGAGTACCAGTACTGAGTATAGCCATGTTACTTTTACTCGTTATTGTTATTCACTGTATATTTAGTCTTCATATCACTATGTAATTTATTTTGATGTGAACTCAGCATTGTTGGAAAAGGACCCGTAAGTATGTATTTTATTGTCCGTCTACTCCTGTTGTTTGCAAAGCGTGTGCCAAATAAAATTGGATTTGATTTAGATTTGCTATTGCCACATTCTCTAGCCAGCTGGGTTCACTCACACTTTGCTTGTGTTGGAACATTGTGTGTCTGTCTGTAGTAACAGGAAAAGCATATGAATGTATAACCTACATCATACACTAATGATCTTTTGAGAAACCACTAAAGCTTTATCTAAAAGGCAGAATAAAATTTCAAGACTATTTCTGATCATCACTTTCTTTTTCTCAAACCCCCACATCGTGTGGGCTTCCTCAATGTCACAGTGCTGTTTCGTGTATAGCCAACAGATGGCATCATTTTCAGACTTATACATGTGTGTCTGCTTGGAGCGACAGACCAGTGTGTGTCTGTGCTTGGAGGGGACAGTCACAGCACACTGAAAACACTGCAGTCAAGAGTCACAGACAGGAGTAGTATGACTTACTACAGCAATAAGACCAGCTATTTACTTTGATATCGTATAAGGTAAGAACGTCAAGTACTTTGTTATAGCTTACCTAGTGGAGTTGGTACATTGTTCTGACAAGGAAACTGTCCCTTCACGTTGTAATGTTGTTACAGCTCTTATTGATACATTGGGTGGAGAACGTTTGTTCAACTCTTAAAGGCAACTTGAAAATCATTCATTATTCTTTCAATGATCATGATTATAGTTTGACGTGTTCAATCTTCAGTAAATTCTGTAATTCTTTGCTTTTGAATATTCAGGGTTGATCCTTGTTAATGCTGTTAATTTGGCATTCAAAATCAGGCTTGCCTAATACTGAAGCCCTGTTATACCAACAGTGGCATTTAGATTCAGGCTTAGTGTTTCCAGGCTCCTTGACTAAAATGTTGTGAAAGAAAGGCAAACTGGGACACTATTCCTATTGTAGTACACTGCTTAGTAGACCCATGAGACCCACAGAGAGACCCATAGGGAGACCCATAGGTCTATAGGGAGGCCCATAGGACCCATAGGGAGACCCATGAGACTCATAGGGAGGCCCATAGGTAGACCTATCAGACCCATAGGGAGGCCCATAGGGAGACCCATAGAGAGGCCCATAGGGAGACCCATAGGGAGGTCTATAGGGAGACCCATAGGGATGCCTGTAGGGAGACCCATAGGGAGGCCTGTAGGGAGACCCGTATGGAGACCCATAAGGAGACCTATAGGGAGATCCATGAGACCCATAGGGAGGTCTATAGGGAGGCCTATAGGGAGGCCCATAGGACCCATAGGGAGACCCATGAGACTCATAGGGAGACCCATGAGACCCATAGAGAGGTCTATAGGGAGACCCATAGGCAGGTCTATAGGGATGCCCATAGGGAGACCCATGAGGCCCATAGTGAGACCAATAGGGAGACCCATAGGGAATCCCATAGGGAGACCCATAGGGAGGCCCATGAGATCCATAGGGAGACCCATAGGGAGACCCATAGGGAGGCCCATGAGACCCATAGGGAGACCCATAGGGAGGCCCATAGGGAGGCCCATATGGAGACCTGTAGGGAGGCCCATAGGGAGACCTGTAGGGAGGCCCATAGGGAGGCCCATAGGGAGACCCATAGGGAGACCCATAGGGAGACCCGTAAGGAGACCCATGAGACCCACAGGGAGACACATAGGGAGACCCATAGGTCTATAGAGAGGCCTATAGGGAGGCCCATAGGACCCATAGGGAGACCCATAGGGAGACCCATAGGTCTATAGGGAGGCCTATAGGGAGGCCCATAGGACCCATAGGGAGACCCATGAGACCCATAGGGAGGCCCATAGGTAGACCTATGAGACCCATAGGGAGGCCCATAGGGAGGTCTATAGGGAGACCCATAGGGAGGCCCATAGGGAGGTCTATAGGGAGGACCATAGGGAGGCCCATGAGACCCACAGGGAGACCCATAGGGAGACCCATAGGGAGGTCTATAGGGAGGTCTATAGGGAGGTCCATAGGGAGGTCCATATGGAGGTCTATAGGGAGGCCCATAGGGAGACCCATGAGGCGCATAGGGAGACCAATAGGGAGACCCATAGGTTATCCCATAGGGAGACCCGTAGGGAGACCCATAGGGAGGCCCATAGGGAGGCCCATAGGGAGACCCATGAGACCCATAGGGAGGCCCATAGGGAGACCCATAGGGAGGCCCATAGGGAGACCCATAGGGAGGTCTATAGGGAGGCCCATAGGGAGACCTGTAGGGAGGCCCATAGGGAGGCCCATAGGGAGACCCATGAGACCCACAGGGAGACCCATAGGGAGACCCATGAGCCCCATAGGGAGGCCCATAGGGAGGCCCATAGGGAGGTCTATAGGGAGGTCCATAGGGAGATCCATAGGGAGGTCTATAGGGAGGCCCATAGGGAGACCCATGAGGCCCATAGGGAGATCAATAGGTAGGCCCATAGGGAGACCCATAGGTAGGCCCATAGGGAGACCCATAGGGAGACCCATAGGGAGGCCCATTGGGAGGCCCATAGGGAGGCCCATAGGGAGACCCATAGGGAGGCCTGTAGGGAGACCCATAGGGAGGCCTGTAGGGAGACCCGTATGGAGACCCATAAGGAGACCCATAAGGAGACCTATAGGGAGATCCATGAGACCCATAGGGTCAGCCCTCAGAATGATCCTATCCTGGCTCAGCCCTCAGAATGATCCTATCCTGGCTCAGCCCTCAGAAGGATCCTATACTGGCTCAGCCTTCAGAATGATCCTTATCTGGCTCAGCCCTCAGAAGGATCCTTTCCTGGCTTAGCCCTCAGAATGATCCTATCCTGGCTCAGCCCTCAGAATGATCCTATCCTGGCTCAGCCCTCAGAATGATCCTATCCTGGCTCAGCCCTCAGAAGGATCCTATTCTGGCTCAGCCCTCAGAATGATCCTTATCTGGCTCAGCCCTCAGAATGATCATATCCTGGCTCAGCCCTCAGAAGGATCCTATTCTGGCTCAGCCCTCAGAATGATCCTATCCTGGCTCAGCCCTCAGAAGGATCCTATTCTGGCTCAGCCCTCAGAAGGATCCTCTCCTGGCTCAGCCCTCAGAAGGATCCTCTCCTGGCTCAGCCCTCAGAATGATCCTATCCTGGCTTATGGAACACATGGAGTTGCACCTCCTTTTTGTTTGAGCTGGAATGTAGTGCAGCATGCTGGGACATGTGGGTAGAGATGTCAGTCCTCATCTCACAATCGCTCGTCATTGCGTTGCTGCGCTGCTCTCATTCTGCTCTCATTCTCTCTTGTTTTGTTGCTCAGAACTGAACAGGCAATTCTCTCTCGTTGTGTCACTGAAGACAGAGTTACATGTTTATCGTTTACGAGGACGTATCGACCCTCAATGAGGACATTGGGCATGGCTGTTTTCAAGCAACAGAGAGTAGAGGACTTCTATGAGATTGGTGAAGAGCTGGGGAGGTGAGTGTGTTGCTGTTTCTCCTGAACTGTTATTACTGTTTTATGAGCTCTTATAGACCTGTTATGTAGCTCTATGCTCTGTGTTCTGTATGTAGATTATAATGTACTGTATGTCATTATTATGAGCTGTTATATACATCTTATTTAGCTCTAAGATCAGTGTTTGTGTATTTAGTCTTTATAATGACTTAGTGTTAATCCCAGCCCCACATGTTGACTGGCCAGCCTGCCTGATCCTGGGGAGTGCTGTAAAGGAGGACAACAGAGAAATGCAAACAGCTGGCTTGTTGATGTGTATAGGACAGGAGCTAGTTACAGTTTACAGCAAGTTAAATATTGGACAGGATAATGGTGTTAACCATAAGACAGGATGATGGAGAAAACATGCTATATGATAATGGACATAAACACAGGACAGGATAATGGAGATAAACATACTATATGATAATGGACATAAACACAGGACAGGATCATGGAGATAACATGCTATATGATAATGGACATAAACACAGGACAGGATAATGGAGATAAACATACTATATGATAATGGACATAAACACAGGACATGATAATGGAGATAAACATACTATATGATAATGGACATAAACCCAGGACAGGATAATGGAGATAAACATACTATATGATAATGGGACATAATAGTTAAGGTGATTTCCCAAACTGTTTATTACCATGTTATTCAACTTTCTCAACCTGTCTTCGGGTAGTCTATTTTCAGCCAATGTGGAAATGAACCTGTAGAAACCCCAATCTCTGGTTCAAAACTGTCCCCTCAACGGGCCCTATAGGCAGACTAACCTCCCAGTAAGGAACTGCTGTTATAGAGAACATATAGGGGAAATCCTTCTAAGGAAGTATACAATAATTCAAAAGAGGTTAGGAATGTGTTCAGCAGGAAGTTCATTAAGTCACGTGTGGGACAGACGGATAGTATTGGAGGGTTCCAGGAGAAGGCCAACAGCACTTCTACACAGACAACAGGACTTGAAATATGATCTGTGGTCTACCACATTATAGTAACTTCCTGTTCTGGTATTTTCTGCGACACAACCTGCTAGGAGTTAACTTTGTTCTCTTTAACACTGGGTTCAGTTCAGATGGCTCTTGCCTCTATATTTGAATGCTGGTTATTGGAACATTCAGCTGTTACTGGGGAGATGGCTTTATTGTGATCAATAGGGATTGTTTAGGACACACAAGACTTCACGAGTGGTTAGATTTGCATGTGTATGTGTTGAACCCCCAGACACAAGGACAGCAACAAGACTGGGCTGGGAAGCCTCAGACAACTGTAATGAAAGAGGAAGGACTGTGTGTGTGTGTGCGTGTGTGTGTTTGCGTGTGTGTGTGTGTGTGTGTGTCACAGAAGTGTGTGAGAGTTTCCTCAACACCTCAGCAGCTGCTGTGTCAGTTATTAGAGAGAGAGGGGGGGGGGGGGAGAGAGGGAGGAGAGGGAGACTGTCAAAGAGAGCGAGATCATAGGGAGAGAGATTGGTGGAGAGAGAGAGAGAGGTGGAGAGAGAGAGAGGGGTGGAGAGAGAGAGAGGGATAGAGAGGGAGGAGAGGGAGACGGGTCGAAGAGAGAGAGAGATCATAGGGAGAGAGATTGGTGGAGAGAGAGAGAGGGGGGAGAGAATAGTTTCAACTTGAGCAGCAGCTGCTGAAAAAAATGAGCTCCTACAAATATTGAAATTAGCATGGTTTTTAGAGTGAAGTACATTGGAAAAAACAAAAGACAACTGAATGTGAGACAAAACAAGCAACAAATGAAGAAGATAGGCCTATAAGATTGTGCAGTTAGCTTAGCTAGCTGGGTTGTTACGCAGTTGTAAGGGACTTTCCTAAAAGAAGATAGTTAGCTATCAAAAAACGAGCTAGTTAACAACTCAATAAAAAGACAGAAGACAAAGGACATCAAAGTAAAGCAGTTCTCTAAAGACTCTAATACAAGAAACAACGCTGTTTTGGAAAAGCTAGGCTTCTATTAGAACGTTATAGCTATGCTATGCTAAGCTATGGACATTGTTTACACACCACACATCCAGATGGAGAAAGCTAAGAAAAGTTTCAAAGGCTTGATAATGGGACAGAACCATATGCTGAGGTAACCTCTGGCAAAAGAGCCCTTAGAACTACTAGAGATTGGAGAGGTGTGCCAACTACTGTATATAATATGCAGACTACTGGACTAGACAGACCCTTTAATTCACACAACATATAACACAAACACTAAATTCTTTATTTGAATCCACATATCAATTTACAAAAAAAGGATCCCAGACAGATCCCTGTCTGCATGGCACTCAAGGGTACAGAAAGCACTTCCTTCCTTAAACAGCTAGGCTGCCCACTACAGCTGAAACAGAGCAGTAACCTAGCCAACTGCTTTGCCCTAGTCCCACTACAGCTGAAACAGAGCAGTACCTAGCCAACTGCTTTGCCCTAGTCCCACGACAGCTGAAACAGAGCAGTAACCTAGCTAACTGCTTTGCCCTAGTCCCACGACAGCTGAAACAGAGCAGTAACCTAGCTAACTGCTTTGCCCTAGTCTCACTACAGCTGAAACAGAGCAGTACCTAGCCAACTGCTTTGCCCTAGTCCCATGACAGCTGAAACAGAGCAGTATCCTAGCTAACTGCTTTGCACCTAGTCCCACGACAGCTGAAACAGAGCAGTAACCTAGCTAACTGCTTTGCACCTAGTCCCACTACAGCTGAAACAGAGCAGTAACCTAGCTAACTGCTTTGCACCTAGTCCCACGACAGCTGAAACAGAGCAGTAACCTAGCTAACTGCTTTGCACCTAGTCCCACTACAGCTGAAACAGAGCAGTAACCTAGCTAACTGCTTTGCCCTAGTCCCACTACAGCTGAACAGAGCAGTAACCTAGCTAACTGCTTTGCACCTAGTCCCACTACAGCTGAAACAGAGCAGTAACCTAGCTAACTGCTTTGCACCTAGTCCCACGACAGCTGAAACAGAGCAGTAACCTAGCTAACTGCTTTGCACCTAGTCCCACTACAGCTGAAACAGAGCAGTAACCTAGCTAACTGCTTTGCCCTAGTCCCACTACAGCTGAACAGAGCAGTAACCTAGCTAACTGCTTTGCCCTAGTCCCACGACAGCTGAAACAGAGCATTACCTAGCTAACTGCTTTGCCCTAGTCCCACTACAGCTGAACAGAGCAGTAACCTAGCTAACTGCTTTGCCCTAGTCCCACGACAGCTGAAACAGAGCAGTAACCTAGCTAACTGCTTCGCCCTAGTCCCACGACAGCTGAAACAGAGCAGTACCTAGCTAACTGCTTTGCCCTAGTCCCACTACAGCTGAAACAGAGCAGTAAGCTAGCCAACTGCTTTGCCCTAGTCCCATGACAGCTGAAACAGAGCAGTAACCTAGCCAACTGCTTTGCCCTAGTCCCACTGCAGCTGAAACAGAGCAGTACCTAGCTAACTGCTTTGCCCTAGTCCCACTACAGCTGAAACAGAGCAGTAACCTAGCTAACTGCTTTGCACCTAGTCCCACGACAGCTGAAACAGAGCAGTAACCTAGCTAACTGCTTTGCACCTAGTCCCACTACAGCTGAAACAGAGCAGTAACCTAGCTAACTGCTTTGCCCTAGTCCCACTACAGCTGAACAGAGCAGTAACCTAGCTAACTGCTTTGCACCTAGTCCCACTACAGCTGAAACAGAGCAGTAACCTAGCTAACTGCTTTGCACCTAGTCCCACGACAGCTGAAACAGAGCAGTAACCTAGCTAACTGCTTTGCACCTAGTCCCACTACAGCTGAAACAGAGCAGTAACCTAGCTAACTGCTTTGCCCTAGTCCCACTACAGCTGAACAGAGCAGTAACCTAGCTAACTGCTTTGCCCTAGTCCCACGACAGCTGAAACAGAGCATTACCTAGCTAACTGCTTTGCCCTAGTCCCACTACAGCTGAACAGAGCAGTAACCTAGCTAACTGCTTTGCCCTAGTCCCACGACAGCTGAAACAGAGCAGTAACCTAGCTAACTGCTTCGCCCTAGTCCCACGACAGCTGAAACAGAGCAGTACCTAGCTAACTGCTTTGCCCTAGTCCCACTACAGCTGAAACAGAGCAGTAAGCTAGCCAACTGCTTTGCCCTAGTCCCATGACAGCTGAAACAGAGCAGTAACCTAGCCAACTGCTTTGCCCTAGTCCCACTACAGCTGAAACAGAGCAGTACCTAGCTAACTGCTTTGCCCTAGTCCCACTACAGCTGAAACAGAGCAGTACCTAGCTAACTGCTTTGCCCTAGTCCCACGAAAGCTGAAACAGAGCAGTACCTAGCTAACTGCTTTGCTCTAGTCCCACGACAGCTGAAACAGAGCAGTAACCTAGCTAACTGCTTTGCCCTAGTCCCACGACAGCTGAAACAGAGCAGTAACCTAGCCAACTGCTTTGCCCTAGTCCCACGACAGCTGAAACAGAGCAGTAACCTAGCTAACTGCTTTGCCCTAGTCCCACGACAGCTGAAACAGAGCATTACCTAGCTAACTGCTTTGCCCTAGTCCCACGACAGCTGAAACAGAGCAGTAACCAAGCTAACTGTTTTGCCCTAGTCCCACGACAGCAGAAACAGAGCAGTAACCTAGCTAACTGCTTAGCCCTAGTCCCACGACAGCTGAAACAGAGCAGTAACCTAGCCAACTGCTTTGCCCTAGTCCCACTACAGCTGAACAGAGCAGTAACCTAGCTAACAGCTTTGCCCTAGTCCCACAACAGCTGAACAGAGCATTATCTAGCTAACTGCTTTGCCCTGGTCCCACGACAGCTGAAACAGAGCAGTAAGATAGCCAACTGCTTTGCCCTAGTCCCACAACAGCTGAAACAGAGCAGTAACCTAGCCAACTGCTTTGCCCTAGTCCCACTACAGCTGAACAGAGCAGTAACCTAGCTAACTGCTTTGCTCTAGTCCCACTACAGCTGAAACAGAGCAGTACATAGCCAACTGTTTTGCCCTAGTCCCACTACAGCTGAAACAGAGCAGTACCTAGCTAACTGCTTTGCCCTAGTCCCACGACAGCTGAACAGAGCAGTACCTAGCTAACTGCTTTGCTCTAGTCCCACGACAGCAGAAACAGAGCAGTAACCTAGCTAACTGCTTTGCCCTAGTCCCACGACAGCTGAAACAGAGCAGTACCTAGCCAACTGCTTTGCCCTAGTCCCACGACAGCTGAAACAGAGCATTACCTAGCTAACTGCTTTGCCCTAGTCCCACGACAGCTGAAACAGAGCAGTAACCTAGCTAACTGCTTTGCCCTAGTCCCACTACAGCTGAAACAGAGCAGTAACCTAGCCAACTGCTTTGCCCTAGTTTCTGTCAGGCTACACAGAACAAGCCTGTGTACGTGGCCGAGACTGCCGAATAACGGCGCGACCAGCTGACACATACACCCGTGGATGTCCAAGGGTGCCACGAGGGGCTGGTACTTAAGCAGCTTCCAGGGAACGGCCTGCTCCATTTAGCCATCAAATGAGCAGCCCACTTGCACAATGAGCACCTCCCCCTGACCTCCCCCCATCAACAACAATATCTGGTGTATTTGGCTCACAGGAAAACACATCAACATCATACCAGCTTCCCCTTACACAACAATGTTCATGCGTGTGTGTTGTTGGTGAAACCTCCTCGCTGGTCAACAAGCCAGCAATGTACAAATCCATGTATGAACAGGAACCATTCACAACACGGGCAATGGACTCCGTTACATTTGACTCACTGTTGGTTCACTAGTCCAGCATTACTGCACTGTTGGTTCACTAGTCCAGCCTACTGCACTGTTGGTTCACTAGTCCAACCTTACTGCACTGTTGGTTCACTAGTCCAACCTTACTGCACTGTTGGTTCACTAGTCCAACCTTACTGCACTGTTGGTTCACTAGTCCAGCATTACTGCACTGTTGGTTCACTAGTCCAACCTACTGCACTGTTGGTTCACTAGTCCAGCCTACTGCACTGTTGGTTCACTAGTCCAACCTACTGCACTGTTGGTTCACTAGTCCAGCCTACAGCACTGTTGGTTCACTAGTCCAGCCTACTGCACTGTTGGTTCACTAGTCCAACCTTACTGCACTGTTGGTTCACTAGTCCAGCCTACTGCACTGTTGGTTCACTAGTCCAGCCTACTGCACTGTTGGTTCACTAGTCCAGCCTACTGCACTGTTGGTTCACAAGTCCAGCCTACTGCACTGTTGGTTCACTAGTACAACCTTACTGCACTGTTGGTTCACTAGTCCAGCCTACTGCACTGTTGGTTCACTAGTCCAACCACTATACAGAGACTGATACACTATACTGAGACTGAGACACTATACAGAGACTGATACACTATATAGAGACTGATACACTATATAGAGACTGAGACACTACACAGAGACTGATACACTATACAGAGACTGATACACTATACAGAGACTGATACAGTGACACGATACAGAGACTGAGACACTACACAGAGACTGAGACACTACACAGAGACTGAGACACTATACAGAGACTGAGACACTATACAGAGACTGATACACTATACAGATACTGATACAGTGACACGATACAGAGACTGAGACACTACACAGAGACTGAGACACTATACTGAGACTGAGACTATACAAAGACTGATACACTATACAGAGACTGAGACACTACACAGAGACTGAGACACTATACAGAGACTGAGACACTATACAGAGACTGAGACACTACACAGAGACTGATACAGTGACACTATACAGAGACTGATACACTATACAGAGACTGATACACTATACAGAGAACGAGACACTATACAGAGACTGAGACACTATACAGAGACTGAGACACTATACAGAGACTGATACAGTGACACTATACAGAGACTGAGACAGTGACACTATACAGAGACTGATACACTATACAGAGACTGATACACTATACAGAGACTGAGACACTATACAGAGGATGAGACACTATACAGAGACTGATACACTATACAGAGACTGAGACAGTATACAGAGACTGAGACACTATACAGAGACTGATACACTATACAGAGAATGATACACTATACAGAGACTGATACAGTGGCACGATACAGAGACTGAGACACTACACATAGACTGAGACACTATACTGAGACTATACAGAGACTGAGACACTACACAGAGACTGAGACACTACACAGAGACTGAGACACTATACAGAGACTGAGACACTATACAGAGACTGAGACACTACACAGAGACTGATACAGTGACACTATACAGATACTGATACACTATACAGAGAACGAGACACTATACAGAGACTGAGACACTATACAGAGACTGAGACACTATACAGAGACTGATACAGTGACACTATACAGAGACTGAGACAGTGACACTATACAGAGACTGAAACACTATACAGAGACTGATACACTATACAGAGACTGAGACACTATACAGAGACTGAGGCACTATACAGAGACTGAGACAGTGACACTATACAGAGACTGAAACACTATACAGAGACTGATACACTATACAGAGAATGAGACACTATACAGAGACTGTTACAGTGACACTATACAGAGACTGAGACACTATACAGAGACCGATACACTATACAGAGAATGAAACAGTGACACTATACAGAGACGGATACACTATACAGAGACTGATACACTATACAGAGACTGATACACTATACAGAGAATGATACACTATACAGAGACTGATACAGTGACACTATACAGAGACTGAGACACTATAAAGAGACTGAGACACTATACAGACATTGATACACTATACAGAGAGACTGATACACTATACAGAGACTGATACACTATACAGAGACTGAGACACTATACAGAGACTGAGACAGTGACACTATACAGAGACTGAGACACTATACAGAGACTGATACACTATACAGTGACTGATACACTATACAGAGACTGATACACTACAAAGAGACTGATACACTATACAGAGACTGAGGCACTATACAGAGACTGATACAGTGACACTATACAGAGACTGAGACACTATACAGCACATATGTCAGAGTCAAGGCCCGCGGGCCACATCCGGCCCGCAAGAAGGTTTTTTACGGCCCCTGGGATGATCTTGATTTATTATTAGAACCGGCCCGCAGCAAGCCGGCAGCCCGCAGATCTTTTACACGCACCAATACTACATTTCCCACAATGCAAAGGTGACGCACCGAGCAGTAGGCTGCTTCATTTCAATATTTATTGGCACAGCAGTCGTCAGCATCACAGTAAAATTAACTTTCAGATACCCATCAAAAATGGCAAAACGGAAGGTGGATACTGAGAACCGGGGGTTTCAAACAAGGTGGGAGTCGGAGTATATGTTCACGAAGGTAGCTGGAAAACCTGTGTGTCTTCTGTGTGGAGAAAGTGTGGCGGTACTGAAAGAGTATAATCTGAGACGACATTATGAAACGAAACACGCGGACACACACGCGGACGCAACTGTCAAGGCCAGTTTTATTTTGGCAGAAGAGATCGCTAAATCAGCCCGGCCATTTACGGAGGGGGATTTCATCAAAAACTGCATGATTAAAGTTTGTGACGAAGTTTGCCCAGAAAAAAGGCAACTCTTTTTAAATGTGAGTCTGAGCAGAAACACCATTGCCGAGAGAGTAGACCAGTTGTCCATCAATCTAAAAGAGCAGCTTGTGAAAAAGGGAAAAGATTTTATTGCATATTCCTTGGCTGTGGATGAGAGCACCGACATTTCTGACATTGCCCAGTTGTCAATTTTCATCCGCGGAGTGGACTCCAACCTAAGCGTGACAGAGGAGTTTTTGGCTTTACGTCCTATGCATGGCACAACTACGGGGCATGATTTGTATGAAGAGGTGTCAAGATGTGTAAATGAGATGGAGCTGCCTTGGGAAAAACTCGTGGGTTTGACAACCGACGGAGCACCTGCGATGTGTGGACACAGGAGCGGACTGGTGGCGAAGATACGGGAAAAGATGCAAGAGGAAAACGCGACAGGTGAGCTGACAGCTTATCATTGTATCATACACCAGGAAGCGTTGTGCGGTAAAGCCTTGAAAATGGAGCATGTAATGAGCATCATCACGCGCACAGTTAACTTTATCAGAGCCAAAGGTTTGAATCACCGCCAGTTCAAGGCATTTCTGACGGAGTTAGAAACGGAGCATGGTGATTTGCCTTATCACACAGAGGTGCGATGGCTAAGCCAGGGAAAGGTGCTTCAAAGATGTTTCGAGCTTCGTGAGGAGATTTGTCTGTTCTTGGACAGCAAAGGGAAAGACACAACACAACTCCGAGACGAAATGTTTCTGTGTGAAATGGCTTTTCTGTGTGACATTACGAGTCATCTGAATGCAATAAACTTGCAGCTGCAGGGTCGGGATCGTGTCATCTCTGATATGTACAGTACAGTGAAGGCATTTAAAACCAAACTGACTCTGTGGGAGACGCAGATGCGGAAAGAAAATTTGAGCCACTTTCCCAGCTGCCAGACCATGAAAGAGAAGCTCTCTACCAGTGCGTTCCCGAGCACACAGTTGGCTGATAAAATAGGTATGCTTGCCGCTGACTTTCGACGCCGATTTGCTGACTTTGAAGCACAAAAAAGCAGGTTGGAACTGCTCGGTAACCCATTTGCTGTTGACGTGGAAAGCTCACCACCAAACCTCCAAATGGAGTTGATTGACCTCCAATGCAATGATGCACTGAGGGCAAAATATGCGGCAGTGGGTGCTGCGGAGTTCGCCCGTTTCCTCCCCGGCACAATGCCCCAGCTGCGCATCCAGGCTGCTCAAACGTTGTCTATGTTTGGCAGCACATACCTGTGTGAACAACTGTTTTCTTTGATGAACCTGAACAAAACATCACACAGAAGTCGACTTACTGCTGAACACCTCCACTCAATTCTGAGGATTTCTTCAGCTCAGAGCCTTACCCCGAACATTGATGAACTTGTGGAAAAGATGGGACACCACCAAGTATCACCCTCAACCTCAAACAAGTGAACATTACTGTGCAATCACATATTTAGAGTTTTTACTCAGTTCAAGTTTAAAAGTTAAAATTTAATATTTGTTTTCACTGCATGTTACTTCTCCTTAAACAAAGTGTTGTTTTTGATTAATAGATTTTTGCACTTTATTTTTTTGTATTTCAATCCAATTATATTTTAAAAATATTTCAGTTGAGTGGATGATAGAAAATTGCTATTATTGTTTTTTCTTTGAAGTAAATTTAGCCCACTTTTGCTAAAATAGAAAATATAGTCTACTGATGGTGCCTTGAATACCGGTTTCTTTCATTTAATGTTCATGTTATGGGGATATTTATATAAAGGAAATTTGTCTTTTGTGTCTGTTGAAAATTAAAGATTACTGACAGAGCCATAAGAAAATATTGCTTTATTTATCTGATCATATTGTAATATATTTGTTAGGTTTTCAGTAGGTTCAATTAGGTTCACTAGACTATATGCGTCATTTAAAAATTTTTCAATGAACATTCGAACAGTCCGGCCCTCGTCTTGTAGCTGATTTTTTTATTTGGCCCTCCGTCCATTTGACTTTGACACCCCTGCTATACAGATACTGAGACACTATACAGAGATTGATACACTATACAGAGACTGAGACACTATACAGAGACTGATACACTATATAGAGACTGAGACAGTGACACTATACAGAGACTGAGACATTATACAGAGACTGATAAACTATACAGAGACTGATACACTATACAGATACTGATACACTATACAGAGACTGATACACTATACAGAGACTGAGACACTATACAGAGACTGAGACACTATACAGAGACTGAGACACTATACAGAGACTGAGACTGAGACACTATACAGAGACTGAGACAGTGACACTATACAGAGACTGAGACACTATACAGAGACTGAGACACTATACAGAGACTGAGACTGAGACACTATACAGAGACTGAGACAGTGACACTATACAGAGACTGAGACACTATACAGAGACTGATACACTATACAGTGACTGATACACTATACAGAGACTGATACACTATACAGAGACTGAGAAACTCTACAGAGACTGAGACACTATACAGAGACTGAGACACTATACAGAGCCTGATACAGTGACACTATACAGAGACTGATACACTATACAGAGACTGATACACTATACAGAGACTGAGACACTATACAGAGACTGATACACTATACAGAGACTGATACACTATACAGAGACTGATACACTATATAGAGACTGAGACACTATACAGAGACTGAGGCACTATACAGAGACTGATACACTATACAGAGAGACTGATACACTATACAGAGACTGATACACTATACAGAGACTGAGACACTATACAGAGACTGATACAGTGACACTATACAGAGACTGAGACACTTTACAGAGACTGATACACTATACAGAGACTGATACACTATACAGAGACTGATACACTATACAGAGACTGAGACACTCTACAGAGACTGATACACTATACAGATACTGATACAGTTACACGAAACAGAGACTGAGACACTACACAGAGACTTATACACTATACAGAGACTGAGACACTATACAGAGACTGATACACTATATAGAGACTGAGACACTATACAGAGACTGATACACTATACAGAGACTGATACACTATACAGAGACTGATACACTATACAGAGACTGATACACTATACACAGACTGAGACACTATACAGAGACTGATACAGTGACACAATACAGAGACTGATACACTATACAGAGACTGATACACTATACAGAGACTGATACACTATACAGAGACTGATACACTATACAGAGACTGATACACTATACAGAGACTGATACACTATACAGAGACTGATACACTATACAGAGACTGATACACTATACAGAGACTGATACACTATACACAGACTGAGACACTATACAGAGACTGATACACTATACAGAGAATGATACACTATACAGAGACTGATACAGTGACACTATACAGAGACTGAGACACTATACAGAGACTGATACAGTGACACTATACAGAGACTGAGACAGTGACACTATACAGAGACTGATACACTATACAGAGACTGATACACTATACAGAGACTGAGACACTATACAGAGGATGAGACACTATACAGAGACTGATACACTATACAGAGACTGAGACAGTATACAGAGACTGAGACACTATACAGAGACTGATACACTATACAGAGAATGATACACTATACAGAGACTGATACAGTGGCACGATACAGAGACTGAGACACTACACATAGACTGAGACACTATACTGAGACTATACAGAGACTGAGACACTACACAGAGACTGAGACACTACACAGAGACTGAGACACTATACAGAGACTGAGACACTATACAGAGACTGAGACACTACACAGAGACTGATACAGTGACACTATACAGATACTGATACACTATACAGAGAACGAGACACTATACAGAGACTGAGACACTATACAGAGACTGAGACACTATACAGAGACTGATACAGTGACACTATACAGAGACTGAGACAGTGACACTATACAGAGACTGAAACACTATACAGAGACTGATACACTATACAGAGACTGAGACACTATACAGAGACTGAGGCACTATACAGAGACTGAGACAGTGACACTATACAGAGACTGAAACACTATACAGAGACTGAAACACTATACAGAGACTGATACACTATACAGAGAATGAGACACTATCACTATACAGAGACTGAGACACTATACAGAGACCGATACACTATACAGAGACTGATACACTATACAGAGACTGAGGCACTATACAGAGAATGAAACAGTGACACTATACAGAGACGGATACACTATACAGAGACTGATACACTATACAGAGACTGATACACTATACAGAGAATGATACACTATACAGAGACTGATACAGTGACACTATACAGAGACTGAGACACTATAAAGAGACTGAGACACTATACAGACATTGATACACTATACAGAGAGACTGATACACTATACAGAGACTGATACACTATACAGAGACTGAGACACTATACAGAGACTGAGACAGTGACACTATACAGAGACTGAGACACTATACAGAGACTGATACACTATACAGTGACTGATACACTATACAGAGACTGATACACTACAAAGAGACTGATACACTATACAGAGACTGAGGCACTATACAGAGACTGATACAGTGACACTATACAGAGACTGAGACACTATACAGAGACTGAGACACTATACAGAGATTGATACACTATACAGAGACTGAGACACTATACAGAGACTGATACACTATATAGAGACTGAGACAGTGACACTATACAGAGACTGAGACATTATACAGAGACTGATAAACTATACAGAGACTGATACACTATACAGATACTGATACACTATACAGAGACTGATACACTATACAGAGACTGAGACACTATACAGAGACTGAGACACTATACAGAGACTGAGACACTATACAGAGACTGAGACTGAGACACTATACAGAGACTGAGACAGTGACACTATACAGAGACTGAGACACTATACAGAGACTGAGACACTATACAGAGACTGAGACTGAGACACTATACAGAGACTGAGACAGTGACACTATACAGAGACTGAGACACTATACAGAGACTGATACACTATACAGTGACTGATACACTATACAGAGACTGATACACTATACAGAGACTGAGAAACTCTACAGAGACTGAGACACTATACAGAGACTGAGACACTATACAGAGCCTGATACAGTGACACTATAAAGAGACTGATACACTATACAGAGACTGATACACTATACAGAGACTGAGACACTATACAGAGACTGATACACTATACAGAGACTGATACACTATACAGAGACTGATACACTATATAGAGACTGAGACACTATACAGAGACTGAGGCACTATACAGAGACTGATACACTATACAGAGAGACTGATACACTATACAGAGACTGATACACTATACAGAGACTGAGCCACTATACAGAGACTGATACAGTGACACTATACAGAGACTGAGACACTTTACAGAGACTGATACACTATACAGAGACTGATACACTATACAGAGACTGATACACTATACAGAGACTGAGACACTCTACAGAGACTGATACACTATACAGATACTGATACAGTTACACGATACAGAGACTGAGACACTACACAGAGACTTATACACTATACAGAGACTGAGACACTATACAGAGACTGATACACTATATAGAGACTGAGACACTATACAGAGACTGATACACTATACAGAGACTGATACACTATACAGAGACTGATACACTATACACAGACTGAGACACTATACAGAGACTGATACAGTGACACAATACAGAGACTGATACACTATACAGAGACTGATACACAATACAGAGACTGATACACTATACAGAGACTGATACACTATACAGAGACTGATACACTATACAGAGACTGATACACTATACAGAGACTGATACACTATACAGAGACTGATACACTATACACAGACTGAGACACTATACAGAGACTGATACACTATACAGAGAATGATACACTATACAGAGACTGATACAGTGACACTATACAGAGACTGAGACACTATAAAGAGACTGAGACACTATACAGACATTGATACACTATACAGAGACTGAGACACTATACAGAGACTGATACACTATACAGAGAGACTGATACACTATACAGAGACTGATACACTATACAGAGACTGAGACACTATACAGAGACTGAGACAGTGACACTATACAGAGACTGAGACACTATACAGAGACTGATACACTACACAGAGACTGATACACTATACAGAGACTGAGGCACTATACAGAGACTGATACAGTGACACTATACAGAGACTGAGACACTATACAGAGACTGAGACACTATACAGAGACTGAGACACTATACAGAGATTGATACACTATACAGAGACTGAGACACTATACAGAGACTGATACACTATATAGAGACTGAGACAGTGACACTATACAGAGACTGAGACATTATACAGAGACTGATACACTATACAGAGACTGATACACTATACAGATACTGATACACTATACAGAGACTGATACACTATACAGAGACTGAGACAGTGACACTATACAGAGACAGTGACACTATACAGAGACTGAGACACAATACAGAGACTGAGACACTATACAGAGACTGAGACTGAGACACTATACAGAGACTGAGACAGTGACACTATACAGAGACTGAGACACTATACAGAGACTTATACACTATACAGTGACTGATACACTATACAGAGACTGATACACTATACAGAGACTGATACACTATACAGAGACTGAGAAACTCTACAGAGACTGAGACACTATACAGAGACTGAGACACTATACAGAGCCTGATACAGTGACACTATACAGAGACTGATACACTATACAGAGACTGATACACTATACAGAGACTGAGACACTATACAGAGACTGATACACTATACAGAGACTGATACACTATACAGAGACTGATACACTATACAGAGACTGATACACTATACAGAGACTGATACACTATACACAGACTGAGACACTATACAGAGACTGATACACTATACAGAGAATGATACACTATACAGAGACTGATACAGTGACACTATACAGAGACTGAGACACTATACAGAGACTGATACAGTGACACTATACAGAGACTGAGACAGTGACACTATACAGAGACTGATACACTATACAGAGACTGATACACTATACAGAGACTGAGACACTATACAGAGGATGAGACACTATACAGAGACTGATACACTATACAGAGACTGAGACAGTATACAGAGACTGAGACACTATACAGAGACTGATACACTATACAGAGAATGATACACTATACAGAGACTGATACAGTGGCACGATACAGAGACTGAGACACTACACATAGACTGAGACACTATACTGAGACTATACAGAGACTGAGACACTACACAGAGACTGAGACACTACACAGAGACTGAGACACTATACAGAGACTGAGACACTATACAGAGACTGAGACACTACACAGAGACTGATACAGTGACACTATACAGATACTGATACACTATACAGAGAACGAGACACTATACAGAGACTGAGACACTATACAGAGACTGAGACACTATACAGAGACTGATACAGTGACACTATACAGAGACTGAGACAGTGACACTATACAGAGACTGAAACACTATACAGAGACTGATACACTATACAGAGACTGAGACACTATACAGAGACTGAGGCACTATACAGAGACTGAGACAGTGACACTATACAGAGACTGAAACACTATACAGAGACTGATACACTATACAGAGAATGAGACACTATACAGAGACTGTTACAGTGACACTATACAGAGACTGAGACACTATACAGAGACCGATACACTATACAGAGACTGATACACTATACAGAGACTGAGGCACTATACAGAGAATGAAACAGTGACACTATACAGAGACGGATACACTATACAGAGACTGATACACTATACAGAGACTGATACACTATACAGAGAATGATACACTATACAGAGACTGATACAGTGACACTATACAGAGACTGAGACACTATAAAGAGACTGAGACACTATACAGACATTGATACACTATACAGAGAGACTGATACACTATACAGAGACTGATACACTATACAGAGACTGAGACACTATACAGAGACTGAGACAGTGACACTATACAGAGACTGAGACACTATACAGAGACTGATACACTATACAGTGACTGATACACTATACAGAGACTGATACACTACAAAGAGACTGATACACTATACAGAGACTGAGGCACTATACAGAGACTGATACAGTGACACTATACAGAGACTGAGACACTATACAGAGACTGAGACACTATACAGAGATTGATACACTATACAGAGACTGAGACACTATACAGAGACTGATACACTATATAGAGACTGAGACAGTGACACTATACAGAGACTGAGACATTATACAGAGACTGATAAACTATACAGAGACTGATACACTATACAGATACTGATACACTATACAGAGACTGATACACTATACAGAGACTGAGACACTATACAGAGACTGAGACACTATACAGAGACTGAGACACTATACAGAGACTGAGACTGAGACACTATACAGAGACTGAGACAGTGACACTATACAGAGACTGAGACACTATACAGAGACTGAGACACTATACAGAGACTGAGACTGAGACACTATACAGAGACTGAGACAGTGACACTATACAGAGACTGAGACACTATACAGAGACTGATACACTATACAGTGACTGATACACTATACAGAGACTGATACACTATACAGAGACTGAGAAACTCTACAGAGACTGAGACACTATACAGAGACTGAGACACTATACAGAGCCTGATACAGTGACACTATACAGAGACTGATACACTATACAGAGACTGATACACTATACAGAGACTGAGACACTATACAGAGACTGATACACTATACAGAGACTGATACACTATACAGAGACTGATACACTATATAGAGACTGAGACACTATACAGAGACTGAGGCACTATACAGAGACTGATACACTATACAGAGAGACTGATACACTATACAGAGACTGATACACTATACAGAGACTGAGACACTATACAGAGACTGATACAGTGACACTATACAGAGACTGAGACACTTTACAGAGACTGATACACTATACAGAGACTGATACACTATACAGAGACTAAGACACTCTACAGAGACTGATACACTATACAGATACTGATACAGTTACACGATACAGAGACTGAGACACTACACAGAGACTTATACACTATACAGAGACTGAGACACTATACAGAGACTGATACACTATATAGAGACTGATACACTATACAGAGACTGATACACTATACAGAGACTGATACACTATACAGAGACTGATACACTATACACAGACTGAGACACTATACAGAGACTGATACAGTGACACAATACAGAGACTGATACACTATACAGAGACTGATACACAATACAGAGACTGATACACTATACAGAGACTGATACACTATACAGAGACTGATACACTATACAGAGACTGATACACTATACAGAGACTGATACACTATACAGAGACTGATACACTATACAGAGACTGAGACACTATACAGAGACTGATACACTATACAGAGAATGATACACTATACAGAGACTGATACAGTGACACTATACAGAGACTGAGACACTATAAAGAGACTGAGACACTATACAGACATTGATACACTATACAGAGACTGAGACACTATACAGAGACTGATACACTATACAGAGAGACTGATACACTATACAGAGACTGATACACTATACAGAGACTGAGACACTATACAGAGACTGAGACAGTGACACTATACAGAGACTGAGACACTATACAGAGACTGATACACTATACAGTGACTGATACACTATACAGAGACTGATACACTACACAGAGACTGATACACTATACAGAGACTGAGGCACTATACAGAGACTGATACAGTGACACTATACAGAGACTGAGACACTATACAGAGACTGAGACACTATACAGAGACTGAGACACTATACAGAGATTGATACACTATACAGAGACTGAGACACTATACAGAGACTGATACACTATATAGAGACTGAGACAGTGACACTATACAGAGACTGAGACATTATACAGAGACTGATACACTATACAGAGACTGATACACTATACAGATACTGATACACTATACAGAGACTGATACACTATACAGAGACTGAGACAGTGACACTATACAGAGACAGTGACACTATACAGAGACTGAGACACAATACAGAGACTGAGACACTATACAGAGACTGAGACTGAGACACTATACAGAGACTGAGACAGTGACACTATACAGAGACTGAGACACTATACAGAGACTTATACACTATACAGTGACTGATACACTATACAGAGACTGATACACTATACAGAGACTGATACACTATACAGAGACTGAGAAACTCTACAGAGACTGAGACACTATACAGAGACTGAGACACTATACAGAGCCTGATACAGTGACACTATACAGAGACTGATACACTATACAGAGACTGATACACTATACAGAGACTGAGACACTATACAGAGACTGATACACTATACAGAGACTGATACACTATGCAGAGACTGACACTATATAGAGACTGAGACACTATACAGAGACTGAGGCACTATACAGAGACTGATACACTATACAGAGAGACTGATACACTATACAGAGACTGAGACACTATACAGAGACTGATACAGTGACACTATACAGAGACTGAGACACTTTACAGAGACTGATACACTATACAAAGACTGATACACTATACAGAGACTGATACACTATACAGAGACTGATACACTATACAGAGACTGATACACTATACAGAGACTGAGAAACTCTACAGAGACTGAGACACTATACAGTGACTGAGACACTATACAGAGACTTATACACTATACAGAGACTGATACACTATACAGAGACTGAGACACTATACAGAGACTGATACACTATACAGAGACTGATACACTATACAGAGACTGACACACTATATAGAGACTGAGACACTATACAGAGACTGAGGCACTATACAGAGACTGATACACTATACAGAGAGACTGATACACTATACAGAGACTGAGACACTATACAGAGACTGATACAGTGACACTATACAGAGACTGAGACACTTTACAGAGACTGATACACTATACAAAGACTGATACACTATACAGAGACTGATACACTATACAGAGACTGAGACACTCTACAGAGACTGATACACTATACAGATACTGATACAGTGACACGATACAGAGACTGAGACACTACACAGAGACTTATACACTATACAGAGACTGAGACACTATACAGAGACTGATACACTATACAGAGACTGATACACTATATAGAGACTGAGACACTATACAGAGACTGATACACTATACAGAGACTGATACACTATACAGAGACTGATACACTATACAGAGACTGATACACTATACACAGACTGATACACTATACAGAGACTGATACAGTGACACAATACAGAGTCTGATACACTATACAGAGACTGATACACTATACAGAGACTGATACATTATACAGAGACTGATACACTATACAGAGACTGATACACTATACAGAGACTGATTCAGTGACACAATACAGAGACTGATACACTATACAGAGACTGATACACTATACAGAGACTGATACACTATACACAGACTGAGACACTATACAGAGACTGATACAGTGACACAATACAGAGACTGATACACTATACAGAGACTGATACACTATACAGAGACTGATACACTTTACAGAGACTGATACACTATACAGCGACTGATACACTATACAGAGACTGATACACTATATAGAGACTGAGACACTATGCAGAGACTTATACACTATACAGAGACTGATACACTATACAGAGACTGATACACTATACAGAGACTGATACAGTGATACTATACAGAGACTGAGACACTATACAGAGACTAATACTCTATACAGAGACTGATACACTATACAGAGAGACGGATAAACTATACAGAGACTGATACACTATACAGAGACTGAGACACTATACAGAGACTGAGACAGTGACACTATACAGAGACTGAGACACTATACAGAGACTGATACACTATACAGTGACTGATACACTATACAGAGACTGATACACTACACAGAGACTGATACACTATACAGAGACTGAGGCACTATACAGAGACTGATTCAGTGACACTATACAGAGACTGAGACACTATACAGAGACTGAGACACTATACAGAGACTGAGACACTATACAGAGATTGATACACTATACAGAGACTGAGACACTATACAGAGACTGATACACTATATAGAGACTGAGACAGTGACACTATACAGAGACTGAGACATTATACAGAGACTGATACACTATACAGAGACTGATACACTATACAGATACTGATACACTATACAGAGACTGATACACTATACAGAGACTGAGACACTATACAGAGACTGAGACAGTGACACTATACAGAGACTGAGACACTATACAGAGACTGAGACACTATACAGAGACTGAGACTGAGACACTATACAGAGACTGAGACAGTGACACTATACAGAGACTGAGACACTATACAGAGACTAATACACTATACAGTGACTGATACACTATACAGAGACTGATACACTATATAGAGACTGAGACACTATACAGAGACTGAGGCACTATACAGAGACTGATACACTATACAGAGAGACTGATACACTATACAGAGACTGATACACTATACAGAGACTGAGACACTATACAGAGACTGATACAGTGACACTATACAGAGACTGAGACACTTTACAGAGACTGATACACTATACAGAGACTGATACACTATACAGAGACTGATACACTATACAGAGACTGAGACACTCTACAGAGACTGATACACTATACAGAGACTGATACAGTGACACAATACAGAGACTGATACACTATACAGAGACTGATACACTATATAGAGACTGAGACAGTGACACGATACAGAGACTGAGACACTACACAGAGACGTATACACTATACAGAGACTGAGACACTATACAGAGACTGATACACTATATAGAGACTGAGACACTATACAGAGACTGATACACTATACAGAGACTGATACACTATACAGAGACTGATACACTATACAGAGACTGATACACTATACACAGACTGAGACACTATACAGAGACTGATACAGTGACACAATACAGAGACTGATACACTATACAGAGACTGATACACTATATAGAGACTGAGACAGTGACACTATACAGAGACTGAGACATTATACAGAGACTGATACACTATACAGAGACTGATACACTATACAGATACTGATACACTATACAGAGACTGATACACTATACAGAGACTGAGACACTATACAGAGACTGAGACAATATACAGAGACTGAGACACTATACAGAGACTGAGACAGTGACACTATACAGAGACTGAGACACTATACAGAGACTTATACACTATACAGTGACTGATACACTATACAGAGACTGATACACTATACAGAGACTGATACACTATACAGAGACTGAGAAACTCTACAGAGACTGAGACACTATACAGAGACTGAGACACTATACAGAGCCTGATACAGTGACACTATACAGAGACTGATACACTATACAGAGACTGATACACTATACAGAGACTGAGACACTATACAGAGACTGATACACTATACAGAGACTGATACACTATACAGAGACTGATACACTATATAGAGACTGAGACACTATACAGAGACTGAGGCACTATACAGAGACTGATACACTATACAGAGAGACTGATACACTATACAGAGACTGATACACTATACAGAGACTGAGACACTATACAGAGACTGATACAGTGACACTATACAGAGACTGAGACACTTTACAGAGACTGATACACTATACAGAGACTGATACACTATACAGAGACTGATACACTATACAGAGACTGAGACACTCTACAGAGACTGATACACTATACAGATACTGATACAGTGACACGATACAGAGACTGAGACGCTACACAGAGACTGATACACTATACACAGACTGAGACACTATACAGAGACTGATACAGTGACACAATACAGAGTCTGATACACTATACAGAGACTGATACACTATACAGAGACTGATACACTATACAGAGACTGATACACTATACAGAGACTGACACACTATACAGAGACTGATACACTATATAGAGACTGAGACACTATACAGAGACTGAGGCACTATACAGAGACTGATACACTATACAGAGAGACTGATACACTATACAGAGACTGATACACTATACAGAGACTGAGACACTATACAGAGACTGATACAGTGACACTATACAGAGACTGAGACAATTTACAGAGACTGATACACTATACAGAGACTGAGACACTCTACAGAGACTGATACACTATACAGATACTGATACAGTGACACGATACAGAGACTGAGACACTACACAGAGACTTATACACTATACAGAGACTGAGACACTATACAGAGACTGATACACTATACACAGACTGAGACACTATACAGAGACTGATACAGTGACACAATACAGAGACTGAGACACTATACAGAGACTGAGACAGTGACACTATACAGAGACTGAGACACTATACAGAGACTGATACACTATACAGAGACTGAGACTGAGACACTATACAGAGACTGAGACAGTGACACTATACAGAGACTGAGACACTATACAGAGACTTATACACTATACAGTGACTGATACACTATACAGAGACTGATACACTATACAGAAACTGATACACTATACAGAGACTGAGAAACTCTACAGAGACTGAGACACTATACAGAGACTGAGACACTATACAGAGCCTGATACAGTGACACTATACAGAGACTGATACACTATACAGAGACTGATACACTATACAGAGACTGAGACACAATACAGGGACTGAGACACTATACAGAGACTGAGGCACTATACAGAGACTGATACACTATACAGAGAGACTGATACACTATACAGAGACTGAGACACTATACAGAGACTGATACAGTGACACTATACAGAGACTGAGACACTTTACAGAGACTGATACACTATACAAAGACTGATACACTATACAGAGACTGATACACTATACAGAGACTGAGACACTCTACAGAGACTGATACACTATACCGATACTGATACAGTGACACGATACAGAGACTGAGACACTACACAGAGACTTATACACTATACAGAGACTGAGACACTATACAGAGACTGATACACTATATAGAGACTGAGACACTATACAGAGACTGATACACTATACAGAGACTGATACACTATACAGAGACTGATACACTATACAGAGACTGATACACTATACACAGACTGAGACACTATACAGAGACTGATACAGTGACACAATACAGAGACTGATACACTATACAGAGACTGATACACAATACAGAGACTGATACACTATACAGAGACTGATACACTATATAGAGACTGAGACACTATACAGAGACTGAGACACTATACAGAGACTGATACACTATACAGAGACTGATACACTATACAGAGACTGATACACTATACAGAGACTGATACACTATACACAGACTGATACACTATACAGAGACTGATACACTATACAGAGACTGATTCAGTGACACAATACAGAGACTGATACACTATACAGAGACTGATACACTATACAGAGACTGATACACTATACACAGACTGAGACACTATACAGAGACAGATACAGTGACACAATACAGAGACTGATACACTATACAGAGACTGATACACTATACAGAGACTGATACACTTTACAGAGACTGATACACTATACAGCGACTGATACACTATACAGAGACTGATACACTAAATAGAGACTGAGACACTATGCAGAGACTTATACACTATACAGAGACTGATACACTATACAGAGACTGATACACTATACAGAGACTGATACAGTGATACTATACAGAGACTGAGACACTATACAGAGACTAATACTCTATACAGAGACTGATACACTATACAGAGAGACGGATACACTATACAGAGACTGATACACTATACAGAGACTGAGACACTATACAGAGACTGAGACAGTGACACTATACAGAGACTGAGACACTATACAGAGACTGATACACTATACAGTGACTGATACACTATACAGAGACTGATACACTACACAGAGACTGATACACTATACAGAGACTGAGGCACTATACAGAGACTGATACAGTGACACTATACAGAGACTGAGACACTATACAGAGACTGAGACACTATACAGAGACTGAGACACTATACAGAGATTGATACACTATACAGAGACTGAGACACTATACAGAGACTGATACACTATATAGAGACTGAGACAGTGACACTATACAGAGACTGAGACATTATACAGAGACTGATACACTATACAGAGACTGATACACTATACAGATACTGATACACTATACAGAGACTGATACACTATACAGAGACTGAGACACTATACAGAGACTGAGACAGTGACACTATACAGAGACTGAGACACTATACAGAGACTGAGACTGAGACACTATACAGAGACTGAGACAGTGACACTATACAGAGACTGAGACACTATACAGATACTTATACACTATACAGTGACTGATACACTATACAGAGACTGATACACTATACAGAGACTGATACACTATACAGAGACTGAGAAACTCTACAGAGACTGAGACACTATACAGAGACTGAGACACTATACAGAGCCTGATACAGTGACACTATACAGAGACTGATACACTATACAGAGACTGATACACTATACAGAGACTGAGACACTATACAGAGACTGATACACTATACAGAGACTGATACACTATACAGAGAACGAGACACTATACAGAGACTGAGACACTATACAGAGACTGAGACACTATACAGAGACTGATACAGTGACACTATACAGAGACTGAGACACTACACAGAGACTTATACACTATACAGAGAGACTGATACACTATACAGAGACTGAGACACTATACAGAGACTGATACAGTGACACTATACAGAGACTGAGACACTTTACAGAGACTGATACACTATACAAAGACTGATACACTATACAGAGACTGATACACTATACAGAGACTGAGACACTCTACAGAGACTGATACACTATACAGATACTGATACAGTGACACGATACAGAGACTGAGACACTACACAGAGACTTATACACTATACAGAGACTGAGACACTATACAGAGACTGATACACTATATAGAGACTGAGACACTATACAGAGACTGATACACTATACAGAGACTGATACACTATACAGAGACTGATACACTATACAGAGACTGATACACTATACACAGACTGAGACACTATACAGAGACTGATACAGTGACACAATACAGAGACTGATACACTATAAAGAGACTGATACACAATACAGAGACTGATACACTATACAGAGACTGATACACTATACAGAGACTGATACACTATACAGAGACTGATACACTATATAGAGACTGAGACACTATACAGAGACTGATACACTATACAGAGACTGATACACTATACAGAGACTGATACACTATACAGAGACTGATACACTATACACAGACTGATACACTATACAGAGACTGATACAGTGACACAATACAGAGTCTGATACACTATACAGAGACTGATACACTATACAGAGACTGATACATTATACAGAGACTGATACACTATACAGAGACTGATACACTATACAGAGACTGATTCAGTGACACAATACAGAGACTGATACACTATACAGAGACTGATACACTATACAGAGACTGATACACTATACACAGACTGAGACACTATACAGAGACTGATACAGTGACACAATACAGAGACTGATACACTATACAGAGACTGATACACTATACAGAGACTGATACACTTTACAGAGACTGATACACTATACAGCGACTGATACACTATACAGAGACTGATACACTATATAGAGACTGAGACACTATGCAGAGACTTATACACTATACAGAGACTGATACACTATACAGAGACTGATACACTATACAGAGACTGATACAGTGATACTATACAGAGACTGAGACACTATACAGAGACTAATACTCTATACAGAGACTGATACACTATACAGAGAGACGGATAAACTATACAGAGACTGATACACTATACAGAGACTGAGACACTATACAGAGACTGAGACAGTGACACTATACAGAGACTGAGACACTATACAGAGACTGATACACTATACAGTGACTGATACACTATACAGAGACTGATACACTACACAGAGACTGATACACTATACAGAGACTGAGGCACTATACAGAGACTGATTCAGTGACACTATACAGAGACTGAGACACTATACAGAGACTGAGACACTATACAGAGACTGAGACACTATACAGAGATTGATACACTATACAGAGACTGAGACACTATACAGAGACTGATACACTATATAGAGACTGAGACAGTGACACTATACAGAGACTGAGACATTATACAGAGACTGATACACTATACAGAGACTGATACACTATACAGATACTGATACACTATACAGAGACTGATACACTATACAGAGACTGAGACACTATACAGAGACTGAGACAGTGACACTATACAGAGACTGAGACACTATACAGAGACTGAGACACTATACAGAGACTGAGACAGTGACACTATACAGAGACTGAGACACTATACAGAGACTAATACACTATACAGTGACTGATACACTATACAGAGACTGATACACTATACAGAGACTGATACACTATATAGAGACTGAGACACTATACAGAGACTGAGGCACTATACAGAGACTGATACACTATACAGAGAGACTGATACACTATACAGAGACTGATACACTATACAGAGACTGAGACACTATACAGAGACTGATACAGTGACACTATACAGAGACTGAGACACTTTACAGAGACTGATACACTATACAGAGACTGATACACTATACAGAGACTGATACACTATACAGAGACTGAGACACTCTACAGAGACTGATACACTATACAGAGACTGATACAGTGACACAATACAGAGACTGATACACTATACAGAGACTGATACACTATATAGAGACTGAGACAGTGACACGATACAGAGACTGAGACACTACACAGAGACGTATACACTATACAGAGACTGAGACACTATACAGAGACTGATACACTATATAGAGACTGAGACACTATACAGAGACTGATACACTATACAGAGACTGATACACTATACAGAGACTGATACACTATACAGAGACTGATACACTATACACAGACTGAGACACTATACAGAGACTGATACAGTGACACAATACAGAGACTGATACACTATACAGAGACTGATACACTATATAGAGACTGAGACAGTGACACTATACAGAGACTGAGACATTATACAGAGACTGATACACTATACAGAGACTGATACACTATACAGATACTGATACACTATACAGAGACTGATACACTATACAGAGACTGAGACACTATACAGAGACTGAGACACTATACAGAGACTGAGACACTATACAGAGACTGAGACAGTGACACTATACAGAGACTGAGACACTATACAGAGACTTATACACTATACAGTGACTGATACACTATACAGAGACTGATACACTATACAGAGACTGATACACTATACAGAGACTGAGAAACTCTACAGAGACTGAGACACTATACAGAGACTGAGACACTATACAGAGACTGATACACTATACAGAGACTGAGACACTATACAGAGACTGATACACTATACAGAGACTGATACACTATACAGAGACTGATACACTATATAGAGACTGAGACACTATACAGAGACTGAGGCACTATACAGAGACTGATACACTATACAGAGAGACTGATACACTATACAGAGACTGATACACTATACAGAGACTGAGACACTATACAGAGACTGATACAGTGACACTATACAGAGACTGAGACACTTTACAGAGACTGATACACTATACAGAGACTGATACACTATACAGAGACTGATACACTATACAGAGACTGAGACACTCTACAGAGACTGATACACTATACAGATACTGATACAGTGACACGATACAGAGACTGAGACGCTACACAGAGACTGATACACTATACACAGACTGAGACACTATACAGAGACTGATACAGTGACACAATACAGAGTCTGATACACTATACAGAGACTGATACACTATACAGAGACTGATACACTATACAGAGACTGATACACTATACAGAGACTGACACACTATACAGAGACTGATACACTATATAGAGACTGAGACACTATACAGAGACTGAGGCACTATACAGAGACTGATACACTATACAGAGAGACTGATACACTATACAGAGACTGATACACTATACAGAGACTGAGACACTATACAGAGACTGATACAGTGACACTATACAGAGACTGAGACAATTTACAGAGACTGATACACTATACAGAGACTGATACACTATACAGAGACTGAGACACTCTACAGAGACTGATACACTATACAGATACTGATACAGTGACACGATACAGAGACTGAGACACTACACAGAGACTTATACACTATACAGAGACTGAGACACTATACAGAGACTGATACACTATACACAGACTGAGACACTATACAGAGACTGATACAGTGACACAATACAGAGACTGAGACACTATACAGAGACTGAGACAGTGACACTATACAGAGACTGAGACACTATACAGAGACTGATACACTATACAGAGACTGAGACTGAGACACTATACAGAGACTGAGACAGTGACACTATACAGAGACTGAGACACTATACAGAGACTTATACACTATACAGTGACTGATACACTATACAGAGACTGATACACTATACAGAAACTGATACACTATACAGAGACTGAGAAACTCTACAGAGACTGAGACACTATACAGAGACTGAGACACTATACAGAGCCTGATACAGTGACACTATACAGAGACTGATACACTATACAGAGACTGATACACTATACAGAGACTGAGACACAATACAGAGACTGATACACTATACAGAGACTGATACACTATACAGAGACTGATACACTATACAGAGACTGATACACTATACAGAGACTGACACACTATATAGAGACTGAGACACTATACAGAGACTGAGGCACTATACAGAGACTGATACACTATACAGAGAGACTGATACACTATACAGAGACTGAGACACTATACAGAGACTGATACAGTGACACTATACAGAGACTGAGACACTTTACAGAGACTGATACACTATACAAAGACTGATACACTATACAGAGACTGATACACTATACAGAGACTGAGACACTCTACAGAGACTGATACACTATACCGATACTGATACAGTGACACGATACAGAGACTGGGACACTACACAGAGACTTATACACTATACAGAGACTGAGACACTATACAGAGACTGATACACTATATAGAGACTGAGACACTATACAGAGACTGATACACTATACAGAGACTGATACACTATACAGAGACTGATACACTATACAGAGACTGATACACTATACACAGACTGAGACACTATACAGAGACTGATACAGTGACACAATACAGAGACTGATACACTATACAGAGACTGATACACAATACAGAGACTGATACACTATACAGAGACTGATACACTATATAGAGACTGAGACACTATACAGAGACTGAGACACTATACAGAGACTGATACACTATACAGAGACTGATACACTATACAGAGACTGATACACTATACAGAGACTGATACACTATACACAGACTGATACACTATACAGAGACTGATACACTATACAGAGACTGATTCAGTGACACAATACAGAGACTGATACACTATACAGAGACTGATACACTATACAGAGACTGATACACTATACACAGACTGAGACACTATACAGAGACTGATACAGTGACACAATACAGAGACTGATACACTATACAGAGACTGATACACTATACAGCGACTGATACACTATACAGAGACTGATACACTATATAGAGACTGAGACACTATGCAGAGACTTATACACTATACAGAGACTGATACACTATACAGAGACTGATACACTATACAGAGACTGATACAGTGATACTATACAGAGACTGAGACACTATACAGAGACTAATACTCTATACAGAGACTGATACACTATACAGAGAGACGGATACACTATACAGAGACTGATACACTATACAGAGACTGAGACACTATACAGAGACTGAGACAGTGACACTATACAGAGACTGAGACACTATACAGAGACTGATACACTATACAGTGACTGATACACTATACAGAGACTGATACACTACACAGAGACTGATACACTATACAGAGACTGAGGCACTATACAGAGACTGATACAGTGACACTATACAGAGACTGAGACACTATACAGAGACTGAGACACTATACAGAGACTGAGACACTATACAGAGATTGATACACTATACAGAGACTGAGACACTATACAGAGACTGATACACTATATAGAGACTGAGACAGTGACACTATACAGAGACTGAGACATTATACAGAGACTGATACACTATACAGAGACTGATACACTATACAGATACTGATACACTATACAGAGACTGATACACTATACAGAGACTGAGACACTATACAGAGACTGAGACAGTGACACTATACAGAGACTGAGACACTATACAGAGACTGAGACTGAGACACTATACAGAGACTGAGACAGTGACACTATACAGAGACTGAGACACTATACAGATACTTATACACTATACAGTGACTGATACACTATACAGAGACTGATACACTATACAGAGACTGATACACTATACAGAGACTGAGAAACTCTACAGAGACTGAGACACTATACAGAGACTGAGACACTATACAGAGCCTGATACAGTGACACTATACAGAGACTGATACACTATACAGAGACTGATACACTATACAGAGACTGAGACACTATACAGAGACTGATACACTATACAGAGACTGATACACTATACAGAGACTGATACACTATATAGAGACTGAGACACTATACAGAGACTGAGGCACTATACAGAGACTGATACACTATACAGAGAGACTGATACACTATACAGAGACTGATACACTATACAGAGACTGAGACACTATACAGAGACTGATACAGTGACACTATACAGAGACTGAGACACTTTACAGAGACTGATACACTATACAGAGACTGATACACTATACACAGACTGAGACACTATACAGAGACTGATACAGTGACACAATACAGAGACTGATACACTATACAGAGACTGATACACAATACAGAGACTGATACACTATACAGAGACTGATACACTATACAGAGACTGATACACTATACAGAGACTGATACACTATATAGAGACTGAGACACTATACAGAGACTGAGACACTATACAGAGACTGATACACTATACAGAGACTGATACACTATACAGAGACTGATACACTATACAGAGACTGATACACTATACACAGACTGATACACTATACAGAGACTGATACAGTGACACAATACAGAGTCTGATACACTATACAGAGACTGATACACTATACAGAGACTGATACATTATACAGAGACTGATACACTATACAGAGACTGATACACTATACAGAGACTGATTCAGTGACACAATACAGAGACTGATACACTATACAGAGACTGATACACTATACAGAGACTGATACACTATACACAGACTGAGACACTATACAGAGACTGATACAGTGACACAATACAGAGACTGATACACTATACAGAGACTGATACACTATACAGAGACTGATACACTTTACAGAGACTGATACACTATATAGAGACTGAGACACTATGCAGAGACTTATACACTATACAGAGACTGATACACTATACAGAGACTGATACACTATACAGAGACTGACACAGTGATACTATACAGAGACTGAGACACTATACAGAGACTAATACTCTATACAGAGACTGATACACTATACAGAGAGACGGATACACTATACAGAGACTGATACACTATACAGAGACTGAGACACTATACAGAGACTGAGACAGTGACACTATACAGAGACTGAGACACTATACAGAGACTGATACACTATACAGTGACTGATACACTATACAGAGACTGATACACTACACAGAGATTGATACACTATACAGAGACTGAGGCACTATACAGAGACTGATACAGTGACACTATACAGAGACTGAGACACTATACAGAGACTGAGACACTATACAGAGACTGAGACACTATACAGAGATTGATACACTATACAGAGACTGAGACACTATACAGAGACTGATACACTATATAGAGACTGAGACAGTGACACTATACAGAGACTGAGACATTATACAGAGACTGATACACTATACAGAGACTGATACACTATACAGATACTGATACACTATACAGAGACTGATACACTATACAGAGACTGAGACACTATACAGAGACTGAGACAGTGACACTATACAGAGACTGAGACACTATACAGAGACTGAGACACTATACAGAGACTGAGACTGAGACACTATACAGAGACTGAGACAGTGACACTATACAGAGACTTATACACTATACAGTGACTGATACACTATACAGAGACTGATACACTATACAGAGACTGATACACTATACAGAGACTGAGAAACTCTACAGAGACTGAGACACTATACAGAGACTGAGAAACTATACAGAGCCTGATACAGTGACACTATACAGAGACTGATACACTATACAGAGACTGATACACTATACAGAGACTGAGACACTATACAGAGACTGATACACTATACAGAGACTGATACACTATACAGAGACTGATACACTATATAGAGACTGAGACACTATACAGAGACTGAGGCACTATACAGAGACTGATACACTATACAGAGAGACTGATACACTATACAGAGACTGATACACTATACAGAGACTGAGACATACAGAGACTGATACAGTGACACTATACAGAGACTGAGACACTTTACAGAGACTGATACACTATACAGAGACTGATACACTATACAGAGACTGATACACTATACAGAGACTGAGACACTCTACAGAGACTGATACACTATACAGATACTGATACAGTGACACTATACAGAGACTGAGACACTATACAGAGACTGATACACTATATAGAGACTGAGACACTATACAGAGACTGATACACTATACAGAGACTGATACACTATACAGAGACTGATACACTATACAGAGACTGATACACTATACACAGACTGAGACACTATACAGAGACTGATACAGTGACACAATACAGAGACTGATACACTATACAGAGACTGATACACAATACAGAGACTGATACACTATACAGAGACTGATACACTATACAGAGACTGATACACTATATAGAGACTGAGACACTATACAGAGACTGAGACACTATACAGAGACTGATACACTATACAGAGACTGATACACTATACAGAGACTGATACACTATACACAGACTGAGACACTATACAGAGACTGATACAGTGACACAATACAGAGTCTGATACACTATACAGAGACTGATACACTATACAGAGACTGATACACTATACAGAGACTGATACACTATACAGAGACTGACACACTATACAGAGACTGATACACTATATAGAGACTGAGACACTATACAGAGACTGAGGCACTATACAGAGACTGATACACTATACAGAGAGACTGATACACTATACAGAGACTGATACACTATACAGAGACTGAGACACTATACAGAGACTGATACAGTGACACTATACAGAGACTGAGACAATTTACAGAGACTGATACACTATACAGAGACTGATACACTATACAGAGACTGATACACTATACAGAGACTGAGACACTCTACAGAGACTGATACACTATACAGATACTGATACAGTGACACGATACAGAGACTGAGACACTACACAGAGACTTATACACTATACAGAGACTGAGACACTATACAGAGACTGATACACTATACACAGACTGAGACACTATACAGAGACTGATACAGTGACACAATACAGAGACTGAGACACTATACAGAGACTGAGACAGTGACACTATACAGAGACTGAGACACTATACAGAGACTGAGACACTATACAGAGACTGAGACTGAGACACTATACAGAGACTGAGACAGTGACACTATACAGAGACTGAGACACTATACAGAGACTTATACACTATACAGTGACTGATACACTATACAGAGACTGATACACTATACAGAGACTGATACACTATACAGAGACTGAGAAACTCTACAGAGACTGAGACACTATACAGAGACTGAGACACTATACAGAGCCTGATACAGTGACACTATACAGAGACTGATACACTATACAGAGACTGATACACTATACAGAGACTGAGACACAATACAGAGACTGATACACTATACAGAGACTGATACACTATACAGAGACTGATACACTATACAGAGACTGACACACTATATAGAGACTGAGGCACTATACAGAGACTGAGGCACTATACAGAGACTGATACACTATACAGAGAGACTGATACACTATACAGAGACTGAGACACTATACAGAGACTGATACAGTGACACTATACAGAGACTGAGACACTTTACAGAGACTGATACACTATACAAAGACTGATACACTATACAGAGACTGATAAACTATACAGAGACTGAGACACTCTACAGAGACTGATACACTATACAGATACTGATACAGTGACACGATACAGAGACTGAGACACTACACAGAGACTTATACACTATACAGAGACTGAGACACTATACAGAGACTGATACACTATATAGAGACTGAGACACTATACAGAGACTGATACACTATACAGAGACTGATACACTATACAGAGACTGATACACTATACAGAGACTGATACACTATACACAGACTGAGACACTATACAGAGACTGATACAGTGACACAATACAGAGACTGATACACTATACAGAGACTGATACACAATACAGAGACTGATACACTATACAGAGACTGATACACTATACAGAGACTGATACACTATACAGAGACTGATACACTATATAGAGACTGAGACACTATACAGAGACTGAGACACTATACAGAGACTGATACACTATACAGAGACTGATACACTATACAGAGACTGATACACTATACAGAGACTGATACACTATACACAGACTGATACACTATACAGAGACTGATACAGTGACACAATACAGAGTCTGATACACTATACAGAGACTGATACACTATACAGAGACTGATACATTATACAGAGACTGATACACTATACAGAGACTGATACACTATACAGAGACTGATTCAGTGACACAATACAGAGACTGATACACTATACAGAGACTGATACACTATACAGAGACTGATACACTATACACAGACTGAGACACTATACAGAGACTGATACAGTGACACAATACAGAGACTGATACACTATACAGAGACTGATACACTATACAGAGACTGATACACTTTACAGAGACTGATACACTATACAGCGACTGATACACTATACAGAGACTGATACACTATATAGAGACTGAGACACTATGCAGAGACTTATACACTATACAGAGACTGATACACTATACAGAGACTGATACACTATACAGAGACTGATACAGTGATACTATACAGAGACTGAGACACTATACAGAGACTAATACTCTATACAGAGACTGATACACTATACAGAGAGACGGATACACTATACAGAGACTGATACACTATACAGAGACTGAGACACTATACAGAGACTGAGACAGTGACACTATACAGAGACTGAGACACTATACAGAGACTGATACACTATACAGTGACTGATACACTATACAGAGACTGATACACTACACAGAGACTGATACACTATACAGAGACTGAGGCACTATACAGAGACTGATACAGTGACACTATACAGAGACTGAGACACTATACAGAGACTGAGACACTATACAGAGACTGAGACACTATACAGAGATTGATACAGTATACAGAGACTGAGACACTATACAGAGACTGATACACTATATAGAGACTGAGACAGTGACACTATACAGAGACTGAGACATTATACAGAGACTGATACACTATACAGAGACTGATACACTATACAGATACTGATACACTATACAGAGACTGATACACTATACAGAGACTGAGACACTATACAGAGACTGAGACAGTGACACTATACAGAGACTGAGACACTATACAGAGACTGAGACACTATACAGAGACTGAGACTGAGACACTATACAGAGACTGAGACAGTGACACTATACAGAGACTGAGACACTATACAGAGACTTATACACTATACAGTGACTGATACACTATACAGAGACTGATACACTATACAGAGACTGATACACTATACAGAGACTGAGAAACTCTACAGAGACTGAGACACTATACAGAGACTGAGACACTATACAGAGCCTGATACAGTGACACTATACAGAGACTGATACACTATACAGAGACTGATACACTATACAGAGACTGAGACACTATACAGAGACTGATACACTATACAGAGACTGATACACTATACAGAGACTGATACACTATATAGAGACTGAGACACTATACAGAGACTGAGGCACTATACAGAGACTGATACACTATACAGAGAGACTGATACACTATACAGAGACTGATACACTATACAGAGACTGAGACACTATACAGAGACTGATACACTATACAGAGACTGATACACTATACAGAGACTGATACACTATACACAGACTGAGACACTATACAGAGACTGATACAGTGACACAATACAGAGACTGATACACTATACAGAGACTGATACACAATACAGAGACTGATACACTATACAGAGACTGATACACTATACAGAGACTGATACACTATACAGAGACTGATACACTATATAGAGACTGAGACACTATACAGAGACTGAGACACTATACAGAGACTGATACACTATACAGAGACTGATACACTATACAGAGACTGATACACTATACACAGACTGAGACACTATACAGAGACTGATACAGTGACACAATACAGAGTCTGATACACTATACAGAGACTGATACACTATACAGAGACTGATACACTATACAGAGACTGATACACTATACAGAGACTGACACACTATACAGAGACTGATACACTATATAGAGACTGAGACACTATACAGAGACTGAGGCACTATACAGAGACTGATACACTATACAGAGAGACTGATACACTATACAGAGACTGATACACTATACAGAGACTGAGACACTATACAGAGACTGATACAGTGACACTATACAGAGACTGAGACACTTTACAGAGACTGATACACTATACAGAGACTGATACACTATACAGAGACTGATACACTATACAGAGACTGAGACACTCTACAGAGACTGATACACTATACAGATACTGATACAGTGACACGATACAGAGACTGAGACACTACACAGAGACTTATACACTATACAGAGACTGAGACACTATACAGAGACTGATACACTATACACAGACTGAGACACTATACAGAGACTGATACAGTGACACAATACAGAGACTGATACACTATACAGAGACTGATACACTATACAGAGACTGATACACTATACACAGACTGAGACACTATACAGAGACTGATACAGTGACACAATACAGAGACTGATACACTATACAGAGACTGATACACTATACAGAGACTGATACACTTTACAGAGACTGATACACTATACAGCGACTGATACACTATACAGAGACTGATACACTATATAGAGACTGATACAGTGATACTATACAGAGACTGAGACACTATACAGAGACTAATACTCTATACAGAGAATGATACACTATACAGAGACTGATACACTATACAGAGACTGATACAGTGATACTATACAGAGACTGAGACACTATACAGAGACTAATACTCTATACAGAGACTGATACACTATACAGAGACTGATACACTATACAGAGACTGAGACACTATACAGAGACTGATACACTTTACAGAGACTGATACACTATACAGAGACTGATACACTATACAGAGACTGAGACACTATACAGAGCCTGATACAGTGACACTACACAGAGACTGATACACTATACAGAGACTGATACACTATACAGAGACTGAGACACTATACAGAGACTGATACACTATACAGAGACTGATACACTATACAGAGACTGATACACTATATAGAGACTGAGACACTATACAGAGACTGAGGCACTATACAGAGACTGATACAGTATACAGAGAGACTGATACACTATACAGAGACTGATACACTATACAGAGACTGAGACACTATACAGAGACTGATACAGTGACACTATACAGAGACTGAGACACTTTACAGAGACTGATACACTATACAGAGACTGATACACTATACAGAGACTGATACACTATACAGAGACTGAGACACTCTACAGAGACTGATACACTATACAGATACTGATACAGTGACACGATACAGAGACTGAGACACTACACAGAGACGTATACACTATACAGAGACTGAGACACTATACAGAGACTGATACACTATATAGAGACTGAGACACTATACAGAGACTGATACACTATACAGAGACTGATACACTATACAGAGACTGATACACTATACAGAGACTGATACACTATACACAGACTGAGACACTATACAGAGACTGATACAGTGACACAATACAGAGATTGATACACTATACAGAGACTGATACACAATACAGAGACTGATACACTATACAGAGACTGATACACTATACAGAGACTGATACACTATACAGAGACTGATACACTATACAGAGACTGATACACTATATAGAGACTGAGACACTATACAGAGACTGAGACACTATACAGAGACTGATACACTATACAGAGACTGATACACTATACAGAGACTGATACACTATATACAGACTGAGACACTATACAGAGACTGATACAGTGACACAATACAGAGTCTGTTACACTATACAGAGACTGATACACTATACAGAGACTGATACACTATACAGAGACTGATACACTATACAGAGACTGACACACTATACAGAGACTGATACACTATATAGAGACTGAGACACTATACAGAGACTGAGGCACTATACAGAGACTGATACACTATACAGAGAGACTGATACACTATACAGAGACTGATACACTATACAGAGACTGAGACACTATACAGAGACTGATACAGTGACACTATACAGAGACTGAGACAATTTACAGAGACTGATACACTATACAGAGACTGATACACTATACAGAGACTGATACACTATACAGAGACTGAGACACTCTACAGAGACTGATACACTATACAGATACTGATACAGTGACACGATACAGAGACTGAGACACTACACAGAGACTTATACACTATACAGAGACTGAGACACTATACAGAGACTGATACACTATACACAGACTGAGACACTATACAGAGACTGATACAGTGACACAATACAGAGACTGAGACACTATACAGAGACTGAGACAGTGACACTATACAGAGACTGAGACACTATACAGAGACTGAGACACTATACAGAGACTGAGACTGAGACACTATACAGAGACTGAGACAGTGACACTATACAGAGACTGAGACACTATACAGAGACTTATACACTATACAGTGACTGATACACTATACAGAGACTGATACACTATACAGAGACTGATACACTATACAGAGACTGAGAAACTCTACAGAGACTGAGACACTATACAGAGACTGAGACACTATACAGAGCCTGATACAGTGACACTATACAGAGACTGATACACTATACAGAGACTGATACACTATACAGAGACTGAGACACAATACAGGGACTGATACACTATACAGAGACTGATACACTATACAGAGACTGATTCAGTGACACAATACAGAGACTGATACACTATACAGAGACTGATACACTATACAGAGACTGATACACTATACACAGACTGAGACACTATACAGAGACTGATACAGTGACACAATACAGAGACTGATACACTATACAGAGACTGATACACTATACAGAGACTGATACACTTTACAGAGACTGATACACTATACAGCGACTGATACACTATACAGAGACTGATACACTATATAGAGACTGAGACACTATGCAGAGACTTATACACTATACAGAGACTGATACACTATACAGAGACTGATACACTATACAGAGACTGATACAGTGATACTATACAGAGACTGAGACACTATACAGAGACTAATACTCTATACAGAGACTGATACACTATACAGAGAGACGGATACACTATACAGAGACTGATACACTATACAGAGACTGAGACACTATACAGCGACTGAGACAGTGACACTATACAGAGACTGAGACACTATACAGAGACTGATACACCATACAGTGACTGATACACTATACAGAGACTGATACACTACACAGAGACTGATACACTATACAGAGACTGAGGCACTATACAGAGACTGATACAGTGACACTATACAGAGACTGAGACACTATACAGAGACTGAGACACTATACAGAGACTGAGACACTATACAGAGATTGATACACTATACAGAGACTGAGACACTATACAGAGACTGATACACTATATAGAGACTGAGACAGTGACACTATACAGAGACTGAGACATTATACAGAGACTGATACACTATACAGAGACTGATACACTATACAGATACTGATACACTATACAGAGACTGATACACTATACAGAGACTGAGACACTATACAGAGACTGAGACAGTGACACTATACAGAGACTGAGACACTATACAGAGACTGAGACACTATACAGAGACTGAGACTGAGACACTATACAGAGACTGAGACAGTGACACTATACAGAGACTGAGACACTATACAGAGACTTATACACTATACAGTGACTGATACACTATACAGAGACTGATACACTATACAGAGACTGATACACTATACAGAGACTGAGAAACTCTACAGAGACTGAGACACTATACAGAGACTGAGACACTATACAGAGCCTGATACAGTGACACTATACAGAGACTGATACACTATACAGAGACTGATACACTATACAGAGACTGAGACACTATACAGAGACTGATACACTATACAGAGACTGATACACTATACAGAGACTGATACACTATATAGAGACTGAGACACTATACAGAGACTGAGGCACTATACAGAGACTGATACACTATACAGAGAGACTGATACACTATACAGAGACTGATACACTATACAGAGACTGAGACACTATACAGAGACTGATACAGTGACACTATACAGAGACTGAGACACTTTACAGAGACTGATACACTATACAGAGACTGATACACTATACAGAGACTGATACACTATACAGAGACTGAGACACTCTACAGAGACTGATACACTATACAGATACTGATACAGTGACACGATACAGAGACTGAGACACTACACAGAGACGTATACACTATACAGAGACTGAGACACTATACAGAGACTGATACACTATATAGAGACTGAGACACTATACAGAGACTGATACACTATACAGAGACTGATACACTATACAGAGACTGATACACTATATAGAGACTGAGACACTATACAGAGACTGAGGCACTATACAGAGACTGATACACTATACAGAGAGACTGATACACTATACAGAGACTGATACACTATACAGAGACTGAGACACTATACAGAGACTGATACAGTGACACTATACAGAGACTGAGACAATTTACAGAGACTGATACACTATACAGAGACTGATACACTATACAGAGACTGATACACTATACAGAGACTGAGACACTCTACAGAGACTGATACACTATACAGATACTGATACAGTGACACGATACAGAGACTGAGACACTACACAGAGACTTATACACTATACAGAGACTGAGACACTATACAGAGACTGATACACTATACACAGACTGAGACACTATACAGAGACTGATACAGTGACACAATACAGAGACTGAGACACTATACAGAGACTGAGACAGTGACACTATACAGAGACTGAGACACTATACAGAGACTGAGACACTATACAGAGACTGAGACTGAGACACTATACAGAGACTGAGACAGTGACACTATACAGAGACTGAGACACTATACAGAGACTTATACACTATACAGTGACTGATACACTATACAGAGACTGATACACTATACAGAGACTGATACACTATACAGAGACTGAGAAACTCTACAGAGACTGAGACACTATACAGAGACTGAGACACTATACAGAGCCTGATACAGTGACACTATACAGAGACTGATACACTATACAGAGACTGATACACTATACAGAGACTGAGACACAATACAGGGACTGATACACTATACAGAGACTGATACACTATACAGAGACTGATTCAGTGACACAATACAGAGACTGATACACTATACAGAGACTGATACACTATACAGAGACTGATACACTATACACAGACTGAGACACTATACAGAGACTGATACAGTGACACAATACAGAGACTGATACACTATACAGAGACTGATACACTATACAGAGACTGATACACTTTACAGAGACTGATACACTATACAGCGACTGATACACTATACAGAGACTGATACACTATATAGAGACTGAGACACTATGCAGAGACTTATACACTATACAGAGACTGATACACTATACAGAGACTGATACACTATACAGAGACTGATACAGTGATACTATACAGAGACTGAGACACTATACAGAGACTAATACTCTATACAGAGACTGATACACTATACAGAGAGACGGATACACTATACAGAGACTGATACACTATACAGAGACTGAGACACTATACAGCGACTGAGACAGTGACACTATACAGAGACTGAGACACTATACAGAGACTGATACACCATACAGTGACTGATACACTATACAGAGACTGATACACTACACAGAGACTGATACACTATACAGAGACTGAGGCACTATACAGAGACTGATACAGTGACACTATACAGAGACTGAGACACTATACAGAGACTGAGACACTATACAGAGACTGAGACACTATACAGAGATTGATACACTATACAGAGACTGAGACACTATACAGAGACTGATACACTATATAGAGACTGAGACAGTGACACTATACAGAGACTGAGACATTATACAGAGACTGATACACTATACAGAGACTGATACACTATACAGATACTGATACACTATACAGAGACTGATACACTATACAGAGACTGAGACACTATACAGAGACTGAGACAGTGACACTATACAGAGACTGAGACACTATACAGAGACTGAGACACTATACAGAGACTGAGACTGAGACACTATACAGAGACTGAGACAGTGACACTATACAGAGACTGAGACACTATACAGAGACTTATACACTATACAGTGACTGATACACTATACAGAGACTGATACACTATACAGAGACTGATACACTATACAGAGACTGAGAAACTCTACAGAGACTGAGACACTATACAGAGACTGAGACACTATACAGAGCCTGATACAGTGACACTATACAGAGACTGATACACTATACAGAGACTGATACACTATACAGAGACTGAGACACTATACAGAGACTGATACACTATACAGAGACTGATACACTATACAGAGACTGATACACTATATAGAGACTGAGACACTATACAGAGACTGAGGCACTATACAGAGACTGATACACTATACAGAGAGACTGATACACTATACAGAGACTGATACACTATACAGAGACTGATACACTATACAGAGACTGATACACTATACACAGACTGAGACACTATACAGAGACTGATACAGTGACACAATACAGAGACTGATACACTATACAGAGACTGATACACAATACAGAGACTGATACACTATACAGAGACTGATACACTATACAGAGACTGATACACTATATAGAGACTGAGACACTATACAGAGACTGAGACACTATACAGAGACTGATACACTATACAGAGACTGATACACTATACAGAGACTGATACACTATACACAGACTGAGACACTTTACAGAGACTGATACAGTGACACAATACAGAGTCTGATACACTATACAGAGACTGATACACTATACAGAGACTGATACACTATACAGAGACTGATACACTATACAGAGACTGACACACTATACAGAGACTGATACACTATATAGAGACTGAGACACTATACAGAGACTGAGGCACTATACAGAGACTGATACACTATACAGAGAGACTGATACACTATACAGAGACTGATACACTATACAGAGACTGAGACACTATACAGAGACTGATACAGTGACACTATACAGAGACTGAGACACTTTACAGAGACTGATACACTATACAGAGACTGATACACTATACAGAGACTGATACACTATACAGAGACTGAGACACTCTACAGAGACTGATACACTATACAGATACTGATACAGTGACACGATACAGAGACTGAGACACTACACAGAGACTTATACACTATACAGAGACTGAGACACTATACAGAGACTGATACACTATACACAGACTGAGACACTATACAGAGACTGATACAGTGACACAATACAGAGACTGATACACTATACAGAGACTGATACACTATACAGAGACTGATACACTATACACAGACTGAGACACTATACAGAGACTGATACAGTGACACAATACAGAGACTGATACACTATACAGAGACTGATACACTATACAGAGACTGATACACTTTACAGAGACTGATACACTATACAGCGACTGATACACTATACAGAGACTGATACACTATATAGAGACTGATACAGTGATACTATACAGAGACTGAGACACTATACAGAGACTAATACTCTATACAGAGACTGATACACTATACAGAGACTGATACACTATACAGAGACTGATACAGTGATACTATACAGAGACTGAGACACTATACAGAGACTAATACTCTATACAGAGACTGATACACTATACAGAGACTGATACACTATACAGAGACTGAGCCACTATACAGAGACTGATACACTTTACAGAGACTGATACACTATACAGAGACTGATACACTATACAGAGACTGAGACACTATACAGAGCCTGATACAGTGACACTATACAGAGACTGATACACTATACAGAGACTGATACACTATACAGAGACTGAGACACTATACAGAGACTGATACACTATACAGAGACTGATACACTATACAGAGACTGATACACTATATAGAGACTGAGACACTATACAGAGACTGAGGCACTATACAGAGACTGATACACTATACAGAGAGACTGATACACTATACAGAGACTGATACACTATACAGAGACTGAGACACTATACAGAGACTGATACAGTGACACTATACAGAGACTGAGACACTTTACAGAGACTGATACACTATACAGAGACTGATACACTATACAGAGACTGATACACTATACAGAGACTGAGACACTCTACAGAGACTGATACACTATACAGATACTGATACAGTGACACGATACAGAGACTGAGACACTACACAGAGACGTATACACTATACAGAGACTGAGACACTATACAGAGACTGATACACTATATAGAGACTGAGACACTATACAGAGACTGATACACTATACAGAGACTGATACACTATACAGAGACTGATACACTATACAGAGACTGATACACTATACACAGACTGAGACACTATACAGAGACTGATACAGTGACACAATACAGAGACTGATACACTATACAGAGACTGATACACAATACAGAGACTGATACACTATACAGAGACTGATACACTATACAGAGACTGATACACTATACAGAGACTGATACACTATATAGAGACTGAGACACTATACAGAGACTGAGACACTATACAGAGACTGATACACTATACAGAGACTGATACACTATACAGAGACTAATACACTATACACAGACTGAGACACTATACAGAGACTGATACAGTGACACAATACAGAGTCTGATACACTATACAGAGACTGATACACTATACAGAGACTGATACACTATACAGAGACTGATACACTATACAGAGACTGACACACTATACAGAGACTGATACACTATATAGAGACTGAGACACTATACAGAGACTGAGGCACTATACAGAGACTGATACACTATACAGAGAGACTGATACACTATACAGAGACTGATACACTATACAGAGACTGAGACACTATACAGAGACTGATACAGTGACACTATACAGAGACTGAGACACTTTACAGAGACTGATACACTATACAGAGACTGATACACTATACAGAGACTGATACACTATACAGAGACTGAGACACTCTACAGAGACTGATACACTATACAGATACTGATACAGTGACACGATACAGAGACTGAGACACTACACAGAGACTTATACACTATACAGAGACTGAGACACTATACAGAGACTGATACACTATACACAGACTGAGACACTATACAGAGACTGATACAGTGACACAATACAGAGACTGATACACTATACAGAGACTGATACACTATACAGAGACTGATACACTATACACAGACTGAGACACTATACAGAGACGGATACAGTGACACAATACAGAGACTGATACACTATACAGAGACTGATACACTATACAGAGACTGATACACTTTACAGAGACTGATACACTATACAGCGACTGATACACTATACAGAGACTGATACACTATATAGAGACTGATACAGTGATACTATACAGAGACTGAGACACTATACAGAGACTAATACTCTATACAGAGACTGATACACTATACAGAGACTGATACACTATACAGAGACTGAGACAGTGATACTATACAGAGACTGAGACACTATACAGAGACTAATACTCTATACAGAGACTGATACACTATACAGAGACTGATACACTATACAGAGACTGAGACACTATACAGAGACTGATACACTTTACAGAGACTGATACACTATACAGCGACTGATACACTATACAGAGACTGATACACTATATAGAGACTGATACAGTGATACTATACAGAGACTGAGACACTATACAGAGACTTATACACTATACAGAGACTGATACACTATACAGAGACTGATACACTATACAGAGACTGATACAGTGATACTATACAGAGACTGAGACACTATACAGAGACTAATACTCTATACAGAGACTGATACACTATACAGAGACTGATACACTATACAGAGACTGAGACACTATACAGAGACTGATACACTTTACAGAGACTGATACACTATACAGAGACTGATACACTATACAGAGACTGATACACTATATAGAGACTGAGACACTATACAGAGACTGATACACTATACAGAGACTGATACACTATACAGAGACTGATACACTATACAGAGACTGATACACTTTACAGAGACTGATACACTATACAGAGACTAATACTCTATACAGAGACTGATACACTATACAGAGACTGATACACTATACAGAGACTGATACACTATACAGAGACTGAGACACTATACAGAGACTGATACACTATACAGAGACTGAGACACTATACAGAGACTGAAACACTATACAGAGACTGAGACAGTTACACTATATCACATCTCTCTTTTCATTGGCTAAACGGTGAGGGTGGACTGGAGAGGTGTGGTCCTGAGTGATTCATTTTTCTTCCGTATAATGTATTACATCAACTTTACCAGTTTCAACATTGTTCAATGAAGATCTCTTCTTGTAACCCTTCATTACTGTCAAAGAGAGGTAACACAGTGCTGCAAGTTGTCCAACGTGGAAAGTTTATGACACTAGGGACCCGTGGAACCCTGTCACTGTCGGGGGACAGGTTTAATTATGAAGCAGTCAGGGACAAGGACATGATGACCAGACCGGACACGTCGCGTGCGCGAGCGTCGCAAATCCATGTTATTCAATTAATGCACCCACACTGCTCGCGCGCGTCAACGAGCGTCTGCGATGCCAAGGGCTAAAATAGAAGTCACTCATATTTCTGACGCAGATCGCGCTGAAAGTTCTGCCTCTCCCATCTCCTCATTGGTTTATAGTTGCAGGTACCCACGTGCCATCTCCTCATTGGTTATACCCACGTGGGTGACCTAAAGACGAACTGTTTACCGGTAGTTGTAATACAATGAAAGTGTAGATGCTATCACCATATAAGTTAAACGATGAAAAAGCCTGGAAGGAGGAGAGATGACTAGAAACGATTCGGTTGGCCGTTTTATGTGTGGATTAATTGTCGGAGTAGAGGACCTTGTACATTTCAGGTAAAATAACAACTCAATGTTTATATCCCAGGACAAATTAGCTAGCAAGTACAAGCTAACTAGCTAAATTGCCATACATGTTTAATGACTTTCGACCTGTCCACAAATTAATGTAATTGGTTCCGAGTTTGTTTAGATATTTTAACCTGCGTGTCGTGATCGCGTTTGGTGTGGGGGGACAAAATACATGTATGCACGATGGTGCACACTCGCAACCGGTTTGGGTTCCGTGTCAGGCTTAACCAGCTCGTCAAAGTCCTTATCGGGCTGATAATATGAATAATAGCCTGTATTTAACTTGGTTGCAGATCACTAGAGAGTTAAGACTGAGCTATATCTTGTGTAACATGGAAGTACATGGCGTGAGCAGGCCTAACACAGGCCCCTGTGGTACATTACAGAGTGACTGGCCATTATGGAGCAGGCATGATGCAAGCAGGAGAGGACACTGCATCAGGCATGATGCAAGCAGGACAGGACACTGCAGCAGGCAGGATGCAAGCAGGACAGGAGAGGACACTGCAGCAGGCATGATGCAAGCAGGACAGGAGAGGACACTGCGGCAGGCATGATGCAATCAGGACAGGAGAGGACACTGCAGCAGGCATGATGCAATCAGGACAGGAGAGGACACTGCAGCAGGCATGATGCAAGCAGGACAGGACAGGACACTGCAGCAGGCATGATGCAAGCAGGACAGGAGTGGCAGCAGCCAGCAGGCATCTTTCAAGCAGGACAGGAGTGGCAGCAGCCAGCAGGCATCTTTCAAGCAGGACAGGAGTGGCAGCAGCCAGCAGGCATGATGCAAGCAGGTCAGGAGTGGCAGCAGGCATGATGCAAGCAGGACAGGAGTGCCAGCAGCCAGCAGGCATCTTTCAAGCAGGACAGGAGTGGCAGCAGCCAGCAGGCATGATGCAAGCAGGACAGGAGTGGCAGCAGCCAGCAGGCATGATGCAAGCAGGACAGGAGTGGCAGCAGCCAGCAGGATTAATCAGCTTTGATAGCAGGCCGTCAGTGTCAGGATGATAACTTTCTCAACGCAACAGAATACGGTGTCATCATACCCTGACAGAGACGTCATACGTTGTGTTTACCCTGTAAACATCACTAGGGAACATGTTAAACCTCCTCTTTCTTCCGTGAACATACCAGCTGTGTTAGGCTATGTGATGGGAAATTCAGTCTGTCCTTTATTGCTGCTGTGTTGTAATCTACCCTGTCAATGGGGACACGTTTACACATTCTACGTGAACCACAGTCTCTTGCACTGATGCCCAGTAATTAGGTCCATGTTAGGTAAACTTTTTATTTAACCTTTATTTACCAGGAAGTCATATTGAGACCCAGGTCTCGTTTTGTAAATGAGCCCTGTTGTAAAAATCCTAGACACAATCAGTAAATCCGAACGTTCAATAAAGAAGCTGATGATTTCAGTTGTGGTAGCTATGTCCTGGAACCCTTTACAACCACACATGCGAGAACAATAAGTCTGTTGTAGGAGCTTTGGGAAACACCTCTGTTGTGACCTCTTCTGGAGATTTGGGAGTACGAGGGGTGGTTCAGATATTTGGCAGAACATTTGATGGAGTGGGAGAATAGTTCTCTGGCTGTACTCTGCTCCCATCTGACACAAGCCAAGCTTTGGACTTCCTCCCAAACTCAAAGTCTGTGTTCTTTTATCGTCATAAGTAGTTAGCAGCCGAGCAGGGAAAGCGGTCATCTTTGCTTAAGGTGAAATTGTCCCCCTGAATATCCCGTTGTGGTGCCCCATGGCTTACTGGGAGAGTTAGAGAGGCAGGAAGCTGCACTCTGCCAGCAACTTAGTTAGTTAGGTAAGATGGGAAAGTGGCTTGGCATGAAGCAGACTGGTACAGATCTCTAGTTGCTTCAGCTCTGATCTGATCACGTTGCTACAGCTCTGATCTGATCACGTTGCTACAGCTCTGATCTGATCACGTTGCTACAGCTCTGATCTGATCACGTTGCTACAGATCTCTAGTTGCTTCGGCTCTGATCTGATCACGTTGCTACAGCTCTGATCTGATCACGTTGCTACAGCTCTGATCTGATCACGTTGCTACAGATATCTAGGTTCTACAGCTCTGATCTGGTCACGTTGTTACAGATCTCTAGTTGTTACAGCTCTGATCTGATCACGTTGCTACAGCTCTAAACTGATCACGTTGCTACAGCTCTGATCTGATCATGTTGCTACAGCTCTGATCTGATCACGTTGCTACAGCTCTGATCTGATAACGTTGTTACAGCTCTGATCTGATCACGTTGTTACAGCTCTGATCTGATCACGTTGCTACAGCTCTGATCTGGTCACGTTGCTACAGCTCTGATCTGGTCACGTTGCTACAGCTCTGATCTGGTCACGTTGCTACAGATCTCTAGTTGTTACAGCTCTGATCTGATCACTTTGCTACATCTCTGATCTGATCACGTTGCTACAGCTCTGATCTGATCACGTTGCTACAGATCTCTAGTTGCTACAGCTCTGATCTGATCACGTTGCTACAGCTCTGATCTGGTCACGTTGCTACAGATCTCTAGTTGTTACAGCTCTGATCTGATCACTTTGCTACAGCTCTGATCTGATCACGCTGCTACAGCTCTGATCTGATCACGTTGCTACAGATCTCTAGTTGTTACAGCTCTGATCTGATCACGTTGCTTCAGCTCTGATCTGATCACGTTGCTACAGCTCTGATCTGATCACGTTGTTACAGCTCTGATCTGATCACGTTGCTATAGCTCTGATCTGGTCACGTTGCTACAGATCTGATCTGATCACGTTGCTACAGCTCTGATCTGATCACGTTGTTACAGCTCTGATCTGATCACGTTGCTATAGCTCTGATCTGGTCACATTGCTACAGCTCTGATCTGATCACGTTGCTATAGCTCTGATCTGGTCACGTTGCTACAGCTCTGATCTGATCACGTTGTTACAGCTCTAAAATGATCACGTTGCTACAGCTCTGATCTGGTCACGTTGCTACAGCTCTGATCTGGTCACGTTGCTACAGATCTCTAGTTTCTACATCTCTGATCTGGTCACGTTGCTACAGATCTCTAGTTGCTACAGCTCTGATCTTATCACGTTGCTACAGCTCTGATCTGATCATGTTGCTACAGATCTCTAGTTGCTACAGCTCTGATATGATCACGCTGCTACATCTCTGATCTGATCACGTTGCTACAGATCTGATCTGATCACGTTGCTACAGCTCTGATCTGATCACGTTGTTACAGCTCTGATCTGATCACGTTGTTACAGCTCTGATCTGATCACGTTGCTATAGCTCTGATCTGGTCACGTTGCTACAGCTCTGATCTGATCACGTTGCTACAGATCTCTAGTTGCTACAGCTCTGATCTGGTCACGTTGCTACAGATCTCTAGTTGCTACAGCTCTGATCTGGTCACGTTGCTACAGATCTCTAGTTGCTACAGCTCTGATCTTATCACGTTGCTACAGCTCTGATCTGATCATGTTGCTACAGATCTCTAGTTGCTACAGCTCTGATCTGATCACGTTGCTACAGCTCTGATCTGATCACGTTGCTACAGCTCTGATCTGATCACGTTGCTACAGCTCTGATCTGATCACGTTGCTCAGCTCATCAGACTGTAACTGTTGTTCAACAATCAGACTAACTGTTGTTCAACCATCAGACTGTTGTTCAACCATCAGACTGTTGTTCAACCATCAGACTCTAACTGTTGTTCAACCATCAGACTGTTGTTCAACCATCAGACTGTAACTGTTGTTCAACCATCAGACTGTTGTTCAACCATCAGACTCTAACTGTTGTTCAACCATGTCAGTCCCAAATTCCCCAGACATTCCCAGTCTATTGGATGAGGTCAGAGATGATATCATCCTCTGTGTGCTATGTCAGAGATTTATATTTTCAAATGTACCTTTTTGTGTGTTCTCTGCATCCTTCGTCGTCAATTTGATCCAATGTCATCCTCTTTGTGTGCTCTTTGCATCCTCAGTGGCCAGTTTGCCATCGTGAAGCGTGTCCGGGACAAGTGCTCGGGTCTGGAGTATGCTGCCAAGTTTGTGAAGAAGTGTCAGAGCCGGGCCAGTAGGAGGGGAGTGAGGAGGGAAGACATAGAGAGAGAGGTGGACATCCTACAGCTGATCACACATCCCAACATTGTAGCGTTGCATGATGTCTACGAGACCCGCACTGACGTGGTGCTCATACTGGAACTGTGAGTGAAGAGGGACACGCACGCACGCAAGCATCCATCCAGACAGTCTGGTTGCTGTTCAGCCATTACATTCCACTCTTTCAAATCAAATCAAATTTTATTTGTCACATACACATGGTTAGCAGATGTTAATGCGAGTGTAGCGAAATGCTTGTGCTTCTAGTTCCGACAATGCAGTAATAACCAACGAGTAATCTAACCTAACAATTCCACAACAACTACCTTATACACACAAGTGCAAAGAGATAAAGATGTACATAAAGATATATGAATGAGTGATGGTACAGAACGGCATAGGCAAGATGCAGTAGATGGTATCGAGTACAGTATATACATATGAGATGAGTAATGTAGGGTATGTAAACATTATATTAAGGGGCATTGTTTAAAGTGGCTAGTGATACATTTTTACATCAATGTTTCCATTATTAAAGTGGCTGGAGTTGAGTCAGTATGTTGGCAGCAGCCACTCAATGTCTATTAGACTATTAGACCATCTATTAGACTGGATGTATATATATAATCTATTAGACTGGATAGACAGTATATAGACCATCTATTAGACTGGATAGACAGTATATAGACCATATATTAGACTGGATGTATATATATAATCTATTAGACTGGATGTATATATATAATCTATTAGACTGGATAGACAGTATATAGACCATCTATTAGACTGTTTGTATATATATAATATATTAGACTGGATGTATATATATATATATATATATAATCTATTAGACTGGATGTATATATATAATCTATTAGACTGGATGTATATATATAATCTATTAGACTGGATGTATATATATATAATCTATTAGACTGGATAGACAGTATATAGACCATCTATTAGACTGGATGTATATATATAATCTATTAGACTGGATGTATATATATAATCTATTAGACTGGATGTATATATAGACCATCTATTAGACTGGATGTATATATATAATCTATTAGACTGGATGTGTATATATAATCTATTAGACTGGATATACAGTCTATAGACCATCTATTAGACTGGATATACAGTATATAGACCATCTATTAGACTGGATAGACAGTATATAGACCATCTATTAAACTGGATAGACAGTATATAGACCATCTATTAAACTTATATATCTCTAACACCTGAGAGTCCAGTCTGTGAGAGTCCAGTCTGTGAGAGCCCAGTCTGTGAGAGTCCAGCCTGTGAGAGTCCAGCCTGTGAGAGTCCAGCCTGTGAGAGTCCAGTCTGTGAGAGTCCAGCCTGTGAGAGTCCAGCCTGTGAGAGTCCAGCCTGTGAGAGTCCAGCCTGCGTATGTCCAGCCTGTGAGAGTCCAGCCTGTGAGAGTCCAGCCTGTGAGAGTCCAGCCTGTGAGAGTCCAGCCTGTGAGAGTACAATCTGTTAGAGAAGAGCAGACATTAGTGTGATAAAATCTAGAGAGGATGTTTTGTCCATGGTAATATCAGCTGGCCCTGTCTAACAGAGGATGTGATGTCCATGGTGTTATCAGCTGTCTAAATCAAAATTGAATTTGTCACATCCTTCGTAAACAACAGGTGTAGACTAACAGTGAAATGCTTACAGGTCCTTCCCAACAATGCAGAGAGAAAATTAACAACATGAGGAATAGCTACATTTTCCCCCAGCATCCGACTTCCCATAACAGACTCAATCGGTTAGTTACTAAATCACCTCTAGCCTCAACATTTAAATGGGCTGGGAAATAATGGTAAGTTTTGCAACTAAAGACACCCTTCTAGCTAACTGACCACCGATTTCCAATGCAATTTATGTAAGTTAAGTTGTGAGAGTTTAAAAAGAAAAACAAAATATTTACACATTTTGTGGGACAGGCTGTATATTGTAAAATTGGACTGCGCAACAGACCACACAATTTAATATCCAACTTTTTACCTAACGAATTTCAGGCAAGTCATTTTAAAAACAATTATTTTTACCGGAAGGTCTAGAGAAACCATCAAGTAAACACTTCAGATTTGAGGTTGGTGTCTCTTTTTTGAACAAAATGAAACTAATATATCTTGTGATTGAACAAAATAGTAAGGGGGCCGATAACTGGGGATCGTACGTGTACTACCATTACTACCACTACCAGTACTACTACTACTACTACTACTACCATTACTAATACTACTACTATACTACTACCATTACTACTACTACCACTACCATTACTACTATTACTATTACTACTGCTACCACTACCATTACTACCATTACTACCAGTACTACTGCTACTACTACCATTACTAATACTACTACTACTACCATTACTACTATTACTACTACTACCACTACCATTACTACTATTACTACTACTACCAGTACTACTACTACCATTACTAATACTACTACTACCATTACTACCATTACTACCACTACCAGTACTACTACTAGAATTACTAATACTACTACCACTACCATTACTAATTTGTATTTATTTATTTCACCTTTATTTAACCAGGTAGGCAAGTGGCAACAATTTCGGCAGATCATTTTAGAAAGAAAGTGTCCAGATTGTCTAGCCCGGCTGATTTGTAGGGGTCCAGATTTTGCAGCTCTTTCAGAACATCAGCTGAACGGATTTGGGAGAAGGAGAAATGGGGAAGGCTTGGGCGAGTTGCTGTGGGGGGTGCAGTGCTGTTGACCGGGGTAGGAGTAGCCAGGTGGAAAGCATGGCCAGCCGTAGAAAAATGCTTATTGAAATTCTCAATTATGGTGGATTTATCAGTGGTGACAGTGTTTCCTATCTTCAGTGCAGTGGGCAGCTGGGAGGAGGTGTTCTTATTCTCCATGGACTTTACAGTGTCCCAGAACTTTTTTGAGTTAGTGTTGCAGGAAGCAAATTTCTGCTTGAAAAAGCTTGGCTTTTCTAACTGCCTGTGTATAATGGTTTCTAGCTTCCCTGAACAGCTGCATATCACGGGGGCTGTTCGATGCTAATGCAGAACGCCATAGGATGTTTTTGTGTTGGTTAAGGGCAGTCAGGTCTGGGGAGAACCAAGGGCTATATCTGTTCCTGGTTCTACATTTCTTGAATGGGGAATGTTTATTTAAGATGGTTAGGAAGGCATTTAAACAAAATATCCAGGCATCCTCTACTGACGGGATGAGATCAATATCCTTCCAGGATACCCCGGCCAGGTCGATTAGAAAGGCCTGCTCGCTGAAGTGTTTCAGGGAGCGTTTGACAGTGATGAGTGGAGGTCGTTTGACCGCTGACCCATTACGGATGCAGGCAATGAGGCAGTGATCGCTGAGATCTTGGTTGAAGACAGCAGAGGTGTATTTAGAGGGCAAGTTGGTTAGGATCATCTCTATGAGGGTGCCCGTGTTTAAGGCTTTGGGGAGGTACCTGGTAGGTTCATTGATAATTTGTGTGAGATTGAGGGCATCAAGTTTAGATTGTAGGATGGCTGGGGTGTTAAGCATGTTCCAGTTTAGGTCGCCTAGCAGCACGAGCTCTGAAGATAGATGGGGGGCAATCAGTTCACATATGGTGTCCAGAGCACAGCTGGGGGCAGAGGGTGGTCTATAGCAGGCGGCAACGGTGAGAGACTTGTTTTTAGAGAGGTGGATTTTTAAAAGTAGAAGTTCAAATTGTTTGGGTACAGACCTGGATAGTAGGACAGAACTCTGCAGGCTATCTTTGCAGTAGATTGCAACACCGCCCCCTTTGGCAGTTCTATCTTGTCTGAAAATGTTGTAGTTTGGGATTAAAATTTCAGAATTTTTGGTGGTCTTCCTAAACCAGGATTCAGACACAGCTGACACACAGAACATCCGGGTTGGCAGAGTGTGCTAAAGCAGTGAATAGAACACACTTAGGGAGGAGGCTTCTAATGTTAACATGCATGAAACCAAGGCTATTACGGTTGCAGAAGTCATCAAAAGAGAGCGCCTGGGGAATAGTAGTGGAGCTAGGCACTGCAGGGCCTGGATTCACCTCTACATCGCCAGAGGAACAGAAGAGGAGTAGAATAAGGGTACGGCTAAAAGCAATAAGAATTGGTTGTTTAGAACATCTGGAACAGAGAGTAAAAGGAGGTTTCTGAGGGCGATAAAATAGCATCACGGTATAATATACAGACAAAGGTATGGTAGGATGTGAATACAGTGGAGGTAAACCTAGGTATTGAGTGATGAAGAGAGAGATATTGTCTCTAGAAACATCATTGAAACCAGGAGATGTCATTGCATGTGTGGGTGGTGGAACTAATAGGTTGGATAAGGTATAGTGAGCAGGACTAGAGGCTCTACAGTGAAATAAGCCAATAAACACTAACCAGAACAGCAATGGACAAGGCATATTGACATTAAGGAGAGGCATGCTTAGTCGAGTGATCAAAAGGGTCCAGTGAGTAGAGAGGTTGGTTGGGGGTCACGGCGATTTAGACAGCTAGCCGGGCCATCGGTAGCAAGCTAGCATAGGATGGAGGTCTGTTAATAGCCACCTCTTGCGTTCCGTCAGTAGATTAGTGGGGTTCCTTGTGGTAGAGGGGATTAATCCAAATCACACAACAACAACAAAAAACAATAGATATAGTACCATTACCATTACTACTACTACCATTACTACCATTACTAATACTACTACCACTACTATGGCCTTTCTAGGGAGTTTTTCCTAGCCACCGTGCTTCTACACCTGCATTGCTTGCTGTTTGGGGTTTTAGGCTGGGTTTCTGTACAGCACTTTGAGATATCAGCTGATGTACGAAGGGCTATATAAATACATTTGATTTGATTTGATCTTTGATTTGATTTGATACTACTAACAGTACTACTATTACTACTACTACTACTACTACCATTACTAATACTACTACCACTACCATTACTAATACCACTACCACTACCATTACTACCACTACCAGTACTACTACTACCATTACTACTACTACTACTACTACTACCACTACTACTACTACCATTACTACCACTACCAGTACTACTACTACCATTACTAATACTACTACTACTACCATTAATACCATTACTACAACCACCAGTACTACTACTACAATTACTAATACTACTACTACCATTACTACGATTACTACTACTACTACCACTACCAGTACTACTACTACTACTACTACCATTACTACTACTACTACTACTACTACCATTACTACCATTACTACCAGTACCAGTACTACTACTACTACTACCATTACTAATACTACTACTACTACCATTACTACCACTACCAGTACTACTACTACCACTACTACCAGTACTACTACTACTACTACTACTACCATTACTACCACTACCAGTACTACTACTACCATTACTACCATTACTAATACTACTACTACCATTACTACTACTACTACTACCATTACTACCATTACTGCCACTACCAGTACTACTACTACTACTACCATTACTAATACTACTACTACCATTACTACCACTACCAATACTACTACTACTACTACCATTACTAATACTACTACCACTACCATTACTACCACTATCAGTACTACTACTACTACTACCATTACTAATACTACTACTACTATCATTACTACTATTACTACTACTACTACCACTACCCTTACTAATACTACTACTACTATCATCACTACCATTACTACCACTACCAGTACAACTACTACTACTACTACTACCATTACTACTATTACCACTACTACTACCACTACCATTACTACCATTACTACCACTACCAGTACTACTACTACCATTACTACTACTACTACCACTACCATTACTAATACTACCACTACTACCATTACTACCAGTACTACTACTACCATTACTAATACTACTACTACTACCATTACTACTGCTACTGCCACTACCATTACTACCACTACCAGTACTACTACTACCATTACTAATAATACTACCACTACCATTACTAATACTACTACTACTACCATTACTAATCCTACTACTCTTATTTTCAAATGTCTTTTTACTGTTGTTTTATTTCTTTACCTACACACACACACACACACACACACACACACACACACACACACACACACACACACACACACACACACACACACACACACACACACACACACACAACCTTTTTTTCACACTATTGGTTAGAGCCTGTAAGTAAGCATTTCACTGTACGGTCTACTACACCTGTTGTATTTGGCGCACGTGACAAATAAAGTTTGATTTGATTTGATATGATTTCACTCTGTAATAATAACTAGGCTACTTTTATTTTATTTCAAACAACACCGTTTGAAATTCGACTGAAAAAAAGAGGTGGAAGTATACATTATTCCTCATAAATCATACACATAACTTTACTTTTTAGAAGATGAACTTCCCTGAACATTGTCCACATGATGAAATGAACTATGACCTTTAAAAACAGAGAAGAAGGATAGGAGTACATGTCATTTACTGGTTTTAGAATGTCTGGGGGCATATTTTTCGTTGCTATATCACTGACAACGATTCAAGTGATCCTGCATTGTTGGTTAAAGCGTTTCAAGGTACGATCTAGATATACACCTGTTGGATTCGGTGCATGTGAAAAATAACATTTGATTATATTTTTTATTTTTAAAAAATTGGATTTATGTGGTTTCTATCTCCTATCTGTAATCCATTTTGGGGGGGACAGCCTTTTAGAAAAGTGAATGAATGAATCTGGTTTTTAGAGCCTTTTAGAAAAGTGAATGAATGAATCTGGTTTAAAACTTTAAAATAAGACAACTTTTAATCCTTTTTCATATTGAATTAAGCTTAGTAGATATAGGAGTGGTTTTGTTTACTCAGGAATTGGATCGTAGTGCGGGGGGGAGGAAGGTAGAGGGGAAACAATGGGTATATGAGGGTATTGTGTGAAAATGTTGTCTCTAGGTCTCCTGTTTTTGTTTTGAGTTATTAATGGCACAAACGTTATCTAAAGTACATGTTGTCGGCATTGTATATTACCAACTTCTTCCTATGTTTTGTCAATTCTACTTCTTCCTATGTACTACAGGAATGACAATCTTTGACTCATTTAAATTTACGGCCAGTAGACACAATGCTTTTTCAGAATTTAACATATTTTCATGGAATGTGAAGTGCATGGCATGTCACATTTTAAAAGGAAACACATAATACAAGAAATGAACATGTGACAGCCCTGTTGCAGGAAACTCATTTAATAGGACAAGACATGGAACTAACTAAAAAAAGATTGGGATAAAGAAATATATTAAACATCTTACTCACCCAAAGCAAGGGGAGTGGCAGTGCTGTTCAAGAATACTGTTAAGCACAATAAATACTATAGAGGGCATGGTGCGACAGACAGCCTGTCAGTTAGTGTTATAGAAGGCATGGTGTGACAGACAGCCTGTCAGTTAGTGTTATAGAAGGCATGGTGTGACAGACAGCCTGTCAGTTAGTGTTATAGAAGGCATGGTGTGACAGACAGCCTGTCAGTTAGTGTTATAGAAGGCATGGTGTGACAGACAGCCTGTCAGTTAGTGTTATAGAAGGCATGGTGTGACAGACAGCCTGTCAGTTAGTGTTATAGAAGGCATGGTGTGGCCTGTCAGTAAGTGTTATAGAAGGGCATGGTGTGGCCTGTCAGTAAGTGTTATAGAAGGCATGGTGTGGCCTGTCAGTAAGTGTTATAGAAGGCATGGTGTGACAGACAGCCTGTCAGTAAGTGTTATAGCAGGGCATGGTGTGGCCTGTCAGTTAGTGTTATAGAGGGCATGGTGTGGCCTGTCAGTAAGTGTTATAGAGGGCATGGTGTGGCCTGTCAGTAAGTGTTATAGAAGGCATGGTGTGGCCTGTCAGTTAGTGTTATAGAAGGCATGGTGTGACAGACAGCCTGTCAGTTAGTGTTATAGAAGGGCATGGTGTGACAGACAGCCTGTCAGTTAGTGCTATAGAAGGCATGGTGTGACAGACAGCCTGTCAGTAAGTGTTATAGAAGGCATGGTGCGACAGACAGCCTGTCAGTTAGTGTTATAGAAGGCATGGTGTGACAGACAGCCTGTCAGTTAGTGTTATAGAGGGCATGGTGTGACAGACAGCCTGTCAGTAAGTGTTATAGAAGGGCATGGTGTGACAGGCAGCCTGTCAGTTAGTGTTATAGCTGGGCATGGTGTGACAGACAGCCAGTCAGTAAGTGTTATAGAGGGCATGGTGTGACAGACAGCATGTCAGTAAGTGTTATAGCAGGGAATGGTGTGACAGCCAGCCTGTCAGTAAGTGTTATAGAAGGCATGGTGTGACAGACAGCCAGTCAGTAAGTGTTATAGAGGGCATGGTGTGACAGACAGCCTGTCAGTAAGTGTTATAGAAGGCATGGTGTGACAGGCACTCTGTCAGTTAGTGTTATAGAAGGCATGGTGTGACAGACAGCCTGTCAGTAAGTGTTATAGCAGGGCATGGTGTGACAGACAGCCTGTCAGTAAGTGTTATAGAAGGCCTGGTGTGACAGGCACTCTGTCAATTAGTGTTATAGAAGGCATGGTGTGACAGACAGCCTGTCAGTTAGTGTTATAGAAGGGCATGGTGTGACAGACATTCTGTCAGTAAGTGTTATAGAAGGCATGGTGTGACAGACATTCTGTCAGTACGTGTTATAGAAGGCATGTTGTGACAGACAGCCTGTCAGTAAGTGTTATAGCAGGGCATGGTGTGACAGACAGCCTGTCAGTAAGTGTTATAGAGGGCATGGTGTGACAGACAGCCAGTCAGTTAGTGTTATAGAGGGCATGGTGTGGCCTGTCAGTAAGTGTTATAGCAGGGTATGGTGTGACAGACAGCCTGTCAGTTAGTGTTATAGAAGGGCATGGTGTGACAGACAGCCTGTCAGTAAGTGTTATAGCAGGGCATGGTGTGACAGACAGCCTGTCAGTAAGTGTTATAGAGGGCATGGTGTGACAGACAGCCAGTCAGTAAGTGCTATAGAGGGCATGGTGTGACAGACAGCCAGTCAGTAAGTGTTATAGAAGGGCATGGTGTGACAGACAGCCTGTCAGTAAGTGTTATAGCAGGGCATGGTGTGACAGACAGCCTGTCAGTAAGTGTTATAGAGGGCATGGTGTGACAGACAGCCTGTCAGTAAGTGTTATAGAGGGCATGGTGTGACAGACAGCCTGTCAGTAAGTGTTATAGAGGGCATGGTGTGACAGACAGCCTGTCAGTTAGACAGCCTCACACTGAAAGACACTGAATTCCACAGATCATTTCCCTAATAACCTGCAGCACAGGATCCCTAAAAGTGTGTGTTTGTGTTGCAGGGTGTCTGGAGGAGAGCTGTTTGACTTCCTGGCTCAGAAGGAGTCTCTGAGCGAAGAGGAGGCTACCCAGTTCATCAAACAGATCCTGAACGGAGTCCAGTTCCTCCATGGCAAGAGGATAGCACACTTTGACCTCAAGGTACTTTACATGCTCATGCCGTTTTAGCAATATGGAACCTGTGTGGTGGAGTGGAGCTGTTGGTTAGAAATACTTCCTGCAAGGATTGTTGTGAGCTGTCATCAATGTAGCGTGTCACTAAGTTAGGGCTGTGACCTTATTACTACCACTCAGGCAGTCACGAGTCATGTCTGCAGTCAGTGGTGAACGTTGCGTCATGGTAATATCCTACTATGGGCTCTGTACATGAGCTGATGCGTTGGTACTTCCCAACTCTTTAACAGCCATCTGGTAAAGGCCTGGTGTTCTGTTGTCCCCACTCTGACATCAATCTAAACAGTATCTTTTAAAACTCACTGTTAGGCTACATTTTTGGACCTCACTGTGATCGATCAACAGCAGGTTGAAACTGCACGGAGAACCTGGTCGTTGTGGATCTTGTTTCAAAGCCAAAGCGAAATGGACAGCGCCTTCTAAGGTGATGATTCATTCAAGGCATGTAGAACACCCATATGTCTATTAGAGCGTATGTGTCTACTACATGGGCCCAAAAATCCTGAATTAAAATGATGCTTGTGCCGTTATACAACTACAGGGCATTTGGAAAGTATTCAGACCCTCTGAATTTTTCCACATTTTGTTACGTTACAGCCTTATTCTAAAATATATATATTTTTATTTATCCCTCATCAGTCTACACACAATACCCCATCATGACAAAGCACAAACTGTTTTTTTTTTTAAATGTTTGCAAATATTTTACAAATATTAAACAGTAATACCTTATTTACATAAGTATTTATACCCTTTGCTATGAGACTGTAAATTGAGCTCAGGTGCATCCTGTTTCCATTGATCATCCTTGAGATGTTTCTACAACTTGATTGGAGGTGATTGAACATGATTTGGAAAGTCACACAGTTGACAGTGCATGTCAGAGTAAAAACCATGCCATGAGGTTGAAGGAATTGTCCCTAGAGCTCCGAGACAGGATTGTGTCGAGGCACAGATCTGGGGAAGGGTACCAAAACATTTCTGCAGCATTGAAGTTCACCAAGAACACAGTGGTCTCCATCATTCTTAAATGGAAGATGTTTGGAACCACCAAGACTCTTCCTAGAGTTGGTCGCCCGGCCAAACTGAGCAATCGGGAGAGAAGGGCCTTGGTCAGGGAGTTAACCAAGAACCCGATGCAGCATGGTGAAGCATGGTGGTGGCAGCACCACCCGATGAAGCATGGTGGTGGCAGCACCACCCGATGAAGCATGGTGGTGGCAACATCATGCTGTGGGGATGTTTTTCAGCAGCAGGGACTGGGAGACTAGTCAGGATCATAATGTATATATGCTATATATACAAAAGCGGATGCCAGGAGAACGCTACCTGCCCCAATGAATAGTGCCAACTGTAAAGTTTGGAGGAGGAGGAGGAATAATGGTCTGGGGCTGTTTTTCATGATTCGGGCCCCTTAGTTCCAGTGAAGGGAAATCTTAACGCTTCAGCATACAATGACATTCTAGACAATTCTGTGCTTCCAATTTTGTGGCAAGAGTTTGGTCTTTAATAAAATGGGAAAAACAAGCTTCTTCCCTTCTTCCACTTGCCGTCACCCTTTTCGCAGTAATGCTGCAATCAGTTGGTTGTAATTTTGGATAGAGCAGACACTTCCAGAATATATCAGTTGGTTGTAATTTTGGAAAGAGCAGACACTTCCAGAATATATCAGTTGGTTGTAATTTTGGATAGAGCAGACACTTCCAGAATATATCAGTTGGTTGTAATTTTGGAAAGAGCAGACACTTCCAGAATATATCAGTTGGTTGTAATTTTGGATAGAGCAGACACTTCCAGAATATATCAGTTGGTTGTAATTTTGGAAAGAGCAGACACTTCCAGAATATATCAGTTGGTTGTAATTTTGGATAGAGCAGACACTTCCAGAATATATCAGTTGGTGGTAATTTTGTAAAGAGCAGACACTTCCAGAATATATCAGTTGGTTGTCATTTTGGATAGAGCAGACACTTCCAGAATATATCAGTTGGTTGTAATTTTGGATAGAGCAGACACTTCCAGAATATATCAGTTGGTGGTAATTTTGGATAGAGCAGACACTTCCAGAATATATCAGTTGGTTGTGATTTTGGATAGAGCAGACACTTCCAGAATATATCAGTTGGTTGTAATTTTGGATAGAGCAGACACTTCCAGAATATATCAGTTGGTTGTAATTTTGTAAAGAGCAGACACTTCCAGAATATATCAGTTGGTTGTAATTTTGGATAGAGCAGACACTTCCAGAATATATCAGTTGGTTGTAATTTTGGAAAGAGCAGACACTTCCAGAATATATCAGTTGGTTGTAATTTTGGATAGAGCAGACACTTCCAGAATATATCAGTTGGTTGTAATTTTGGATAGAGCAGACACTTCCAGAATATATCAGTTGGTTGTGATTTTGGATAGAGCAGACACTTCCAGAATATATCAGTGGGTTGTGATTTTGGATAGAGCAGACACTTCCAGAATATATCAGTTGGTTGTAATTTGGAAAGAGCAGACACTTACAGAATATATCAGTTGGTGGTAATTTTGGAAAGAGCAGACACTTCCAGAATATATCAGTTGGTTGTAATTTTGGAAAGAGCAGACACTTCCAGAATATATCAGTTGGTTGTCATTTTGGATAGAGCAGACACTTCCAGAATATATCAGTTGGTGGTAATTTTGGAAAGAGCAGACACTTCCAGAATATATCAGTTGGTGGTAATTTTGGATAGAGCAGACACTTCCAGAATATATCAGTTGGTTGTAATTTTGTAAAGAGCAGACACTTCCAGAATATATCAGTTGGTTGTCATTTTGGATAGAGCAGACACTTCCAGAATATATCAGTTGGTTGTAATTTTGGATAGAGCAGACACTTCCAGAATATATCAGTTGGTTGTAATTTTGGATAGAGCAGACACTTCCAGAATATATCAGTTGGTTGTAATTTTGGATAGAGCAGACACTTCCGGAATATATCAGTTGGTGGTAATTTTGGATAGAGCAGACACTTCCAGAATATATCAGTTGGTTGTAATTTTGGAAAGAGCAGACACTTCCAGAATATATCAGTTGGTTGTAATTTTGGAAAGAGCAGACACTTCCAGAATATATCAGTTGGTTGTCATTTTGGATAGAGCAGACACTTCCAGAATATATCAGTTGGTGGTAATTTTGGAAAGAGCAGACACTTCCAGAATATATCAGTTGGTGGTAATTTTGGATAGAGCAGACACTTCCAGAATATATCAGTTGGTTGTAATTTTGTAAAGAGCAGACACTTCCAGAATATATCAGTTGGTTGTCATTTTGGATAGAGCAGACACTTCCAGAATATATCAGTTGGTTGTAATTTTGGATAGAGCAGACACTTCCAGAATATATCAGTTGGTTGTAATTTTGGATAGAGCAGACACTTCCAGAATATATCAGTTGGTTGTAATTTTGGATAGAGCAGACACTTCCGGAATATATCAGTTGGTGGTAATTTTGGATAGAGCAGACACTTCCAGAATATATCAGTTGGTTGTAATTTTGGAAAGAGCAGACACTTCCAGAATATATCAGTTGGTTGTAATTTTGGAAAGAGCAGACACTTCCAGAATATATCAGTTGGTTGTCATTTTGGATAGAGCAGACACTTCCAGAATATATCAGTTGGTGGTAATTTTGGAAAGAGCAGACACTTCCAGAATATATCAGTTGGTGGTAATTTTGGATAGAGCAGACACTTCCAGAATATATCAGTTGGTTGTAATTTTGTAAAGAGCAGACACTTCCTGAATATATCAGTTGGTTGTCATTTTGGATAGAGCAGACACTTCCAGAATATATCAGTTGGTTGTAATTTTGGATAGAGCAGACACTTCCAGAATATATCAGTTGGTGGTAATTTTGGATAGAGCAGACACTTCCAGAATATATCAGTTGGTTGTAATTTTGGATAGAGCAGACACTTCCAGAATATATCAGTTGGTGGTAATTTTGGATAGAGCAGACACTTCCAGAATATATCAGTTGGTTGTAATTTTGGAAAGAGCAGACACTTCCAGAATATATCAGTTGGTTGTAATTTTGGATAGAGCAGACACTTCCAGAATATATCAGTTGGTTGTAATTTTGGATAGAGCAGACACTTCCAGAATATATCAGTTGGTTGTGATTTTGGATAGAGCAGACACTTCCAGAATATATAAGTTGGTTGTAATTTTGGATAGAGCAGACACTTCCAGAATATATCAGTTGGTTGTAATTTTGGATAGAGCAGACACTTCCAGAATATATCAGTTGGTTGTAATTTTGGATAGAGCAGACACTTCCAGAATATATCAGTTGGTTGTAATTTTGGAAAGAGCAGACACTTCCAGAATATATGACCGGCAGTCATTTACCATGAGACCAGCAGTCACGGTCATTTACCATGAGACCAGCAGTCATTTAACATGAGACCGGCAGTCACAGTCATTTACCATGAGACCAGCAGTCATTTACCATGAGACCGGCAGTCATTTACCATGAGACCAGCAGTCACGGTCATTTACCATGAGACCAGCAGTCATTTACCATGAGACCGGCTGTCACGGTCATTTACCATGAGACCAAGAGTCATTTACCATGAGACCGGCAGTCATTTACCATGAGACCAGCAGTCACGGTCATTTACCATGAGACCAGCAGTCATTTACCATGAGACCAGCTGTCACGGTCATTTACCATGAGACCAGCAGCACAGTAATTTACCATGAGACCAGCAGTCATTTACCATGAGACTAGCTGTCATTTACCATGAGACCAGCAGTCACGGTCATTTACCATGAGACCAGCAGTCACGGTCATTTACCGTGAGACCAGCAGTCATTTACCATGAGACCAGCAGTCACGGTCATTTACCATGAGACCAGCAGTCACGGTCATTTACCATGAGACCAGCAGTCATTTACCATGAGACCAGCTGTCATTTACCATGAGACCAGCTGTCACGGTCATTTACCATGAGACCAGCTGTCACGGCCATTTACCATGAGACCAGCAGTCACAGTCATTTACCATGAGACCAGCAGTCATTTACCATGAGACCAGCAGTCATTTACCATGAGACCAGCAGTCATTTACCATGAGACCAGCAGTCATGGTAATTTACCATGAGACCAGCAGTCATTTACCATGAGACCAGCAGTCACGGTCATTTACCATGAGACCAGCAGTCATTTACCATGAGACCAGCAGTCATTTACCATGAGACCAGCAGTCTTTTACCATGAGACCAGCAGTCACGGTCATTTACCATGAGACCAGCAGTCATTTACCATGAGACCAGCAGTCCCGGTCATTTACCATGAGACCAGCAGTCACGGTCATTTACCATGAGACCAGCTGTCATTTACCATGAGACCAGCTGTCATTTACCATGAGACCAGCTGTCATTTACCATGAGACCAGCTGTCATTTACCATGAGACCAGCAGTCACGGTCATTTACCATGAGACCAGCAGTCATTTACCATGAGACCAGCAGTCACGGTCATTTACCATGAGACCAGCAGTCACGGTCATTTACCATGAGACCAGCAGTCATTTACCATGAGACCAGCAGTCACGGTCATTTACCATGAGACCAGCAGTCACGGTCATTTACCATGAGACCAGCAGTCATTTACCATGAGACCAGCAGTCATTTACCATGAGACCAGCAGTCACGGTCATTTACCATGAGACCAGCAGCACGGTCATTTACCATGAGACCAGCAGTCACAGTCATTTACCATGAGACCAGCAGTCATTTACCATGAGACCAGCAGTCATTTACCGTGAGACCAGCAGTCATTTACCATGAGACCAGCAGTCATTTACCATGAGACCAGCAGTTATTTACCATGAGACCAGCTGTCATTTACCGTGAGACCAGCAGTCATTTACCATGAGACCAGCAGTCATTTACCATGAGACCAGCTGTCACGGTCATTTACTGTGAGACCGGCAGTCATTTGCATGATACCGTCTGACAAAATGTCATGACCGCCACAGCCCTAGTCACTATTTCAATATGATTCATCCTCCCTGACCCGTATCAGACAGACAGACATTCTCCCTGTGCTCTCTGACCTGTAGCAGACAGACAGACATTCTCCCTGTGCTCTCTGACCTGTAGCAGACAGACATTCTCCCTGTGCTCTCTGACCCATAGCAGACAGACAGACATTCTCCCTGTGCTCTCTGACCCGTAGCAGACAGACATTCTCCCTGTGCTCTCTGACCTGTAGCAGACAGACAGACATTCTCCCTGTGCTCTCTGACCTATAGCAGACAGACATTCTCCCTGTGCTCTCTGACCTGTAGCAGACAGACAGACATTCTCCCTGTGCTCTCTGACCCGTAGCAGACAGACATTCTCCCTGTGCTCTCTGACCTGTAGCAGACAGACAGACATTTTCCCTGTGCTCTCTGACCTGTAGCAGACAGACATTCTCCCTGTGCTCTCTGACCTGTAGCAGACAGACATCCTCAACAGACGGTATTTGCATTAATAACATGGCTAACTTAGCTAGCTAACATACATTTTGAGAAAACAAGTTATATCAAGTGGCTAGCTAGCTACCTTTACCAATGTTTGGTGGCCAATGAGACAGCACCAACTAACCATCTGAACTACCAAACAATGTAACATAAGTATAATTTCGAATTTCAAAAATACTCCAACAGTCTGTGAATTTCAGGAATCACCGTAGCAACTACCCCAAGTGCACGGTAATTTAGCTATTTAAAAATGTTGCTACTTATGATGAAAATTGTCCGTTTTGCCATAGCTCTCATGCGTTTGAAACATAAGCCTGTCAGAGGTGTTGGACTCGACGACAGTTGATATCCATTGGAGTGCTGCGATTGGTTGCCCAAGATTCTGGGGCAGGGCTTAGCGAAGGGTCAACTATAATCAGCCTTTCAACTCACTGTACCTCAGCTTTTTATTTTACCTTTATTTAACTAGGCAAGTCAGTTAAGAACAAATTCTTATTTTCAATGACAGCCTAGGAACAGTGGGTGAACTGCCTTGTTCAGGGGCAGAACGACAGATCTCTTCAGCTCAGGGATTTGAACTTGTAACCTTTCGGTTACTAGTCCAAAGCTCTAACCACTAGGCTATGCTAATGTTCTGGTCATCCTGTTATCAACAGGAGCTCTGTAGTACCTAATGTTCTGTAGTACCTAACGTTCTGGTCATCCTGTTTATCAACGGGGGCTCTGTAGTACCTAATGTTCTGGTCATCCTGTTTATCAACAGGAGCTCTGTAGTACCTAATGTTCTGGTCATCCTGTTATCAACAGGGGCTCTGTAGTTCCTAAAGCTAATGTTCTTGTTTTCAGCCTGAGAACATCATGCTGTTGGATAAGAATGTTGATCTGCCGCGCATCAAGCTCATAGACTTTGGTCTGGCTCATAAGATGGATCAGGTCGGGACGGACTTTAAAAAGATCTTTGGGACACCTGAATTTGTGGGTAAGTATTTCAAGGCATTGAGGAGGACGTCATGTTTATGTATACCAGGCTTCATCTACATTTTATTGACTGATATTTGACAATAGACCATGTTGGAGAGAATGTGTAGTGTTGTTTCATTGTGTTGTGTTGTCATTGTGTAGTGTTGTTATTGCGTAGTGTTGTCATTGTGTAGTGTTGTGTCATGTCATTGTGTAGAGTTGTAGTGTTGTCATTGTGTAGTGTTGTCATTGCGTAGTGTTGTCATTGTGTAGTGTTGTGTCATGTCATTGTCTAGAGTTGTAGTGTTGTCATTGTATAGTGTTGTCATTGTGTAGTGTTGTGTCATGTCATTGTGTAGAGCTGTAGTGTTGTCATTGTGTAGTGCCATTGTGTAGAGTTGTTGTGTCATTGTGTAGTGTTGTCATTGTGTAGAGTTGTTGTGTCATTGTGTTGTGTCATTTGCACACTTGGTATTCTCTCAACCAGCTTCACCTGGAATGTCATTGTGTAGTGTTGTGTCATGTCATAGTGTTGTGTCATTGTATAGTGTTGTATGGTGGAGAGACTGTAGTGTGTTGTGTCATAGTGTTGTGTCATGTCATAGTGCTGTGTAGTGGAGAGACTGTAGTGTGTTGTGTCATAGTGTTGTGTCATGTCATAGTGCTGTGTAGTGGAGAGACTGTAGTGTGTTGTGTCATAGTGTTGTGTCATTGTATAGTGTTGTGTAGTGGAGAGACTGTAGTGTGTTGTGTCATGTCATAGTGTTGTGTCATTGTATAGTGCTGTGTCATTGTGCTGTGTCGTGGAGAGACTGTAGTGTGTTGTGTCATGTCATAGTGCTGTGTTGTGGAGAGACTGTAGTGTGTTGTGTCATGTCATAGTGCTGTGTAGTGGAGAGACTGTAGTGTGTTGTGTCATGTCATAGTGTTGTGTCGTGGAGAGACTGTAGTGTGTTGTGTCATGTCATAGTGCTGTGTTGTGAAGAGACTGTAGTGTGTTGTGTCATGTCATAGTGCTGTGTCGTGGAGAGACTGTAGTGTGTTGTGTCATGTCATAGTGCTGTGTCGTGGAGAGACTGTGTAGTGTTGTGTCATGTCATAGTGCTGTGTCATAGTGCTGTGTCGTGGAGAGACTGTGTAGTGTTGTGTCATGTCATAGTGCTGTGTCATAGTGCTGTGTCGTGGAGAGACTGTGTAGTGTTGTGTCATGTCATAGTGCTGTGTCATTGTGCTGTGTCGTGGAGAGACTGTGTAGTGTTGTGTCATGTCATAGTGCTGTGTCATAGTGCTGTGTCGTGGAGAGACTGTGTAGTGTTGTGTCATGTCATAGTGCTGTGTCATAGTGCTGTGTCGTGGAGAGACTGTGTAGTGTTGTGTCATGTCATAGTGCTGTGTCATTGTGCTGTGTCGTGGAGAGACTGTAGTGTGTTGTGTCATGTCATAGTGCTGTGTCATTGTGCTGTGTCGTGGAGAGACTGTAGTGTGTTGTGTCATGTCATAGTGCTGTGTCATAGTGCTGTGTCGTGGAGAGACTGTGTAGTGTTGTGTCATGTCATAGTGCTGTGTCATAGTGCTGTGTCGTGGAGAGACTGTGTAGTGTTGTGTCATGTCATAGTGCTGTGTCATAGTGCTGTGTAGTGGAGAGACTGTAGTGTGTTGTGTCATGTCATAGTGCTGTGTCATTGTGCTGTGTCGTGGAGAGACTGTAGTGTGTTGTGTCATGTCATAGTGCTGTGTCGTGGAGAGACTGTAGTGTGTTGTGATAATATGTATTTCCAGCTCCAGAAGTCGTCAACTATGAGCCTCTGGGTTTAGAAGCAGACATGTGGTAAGAGCTGATAACTACCTCACACGCATTGGTTTAATTTATACAACATGCTTTCACACACACACACACACACACACACACACACACACACACACACACACACACACACACACACACACACACACACACACACACACACACACACACACACACACATACACACACACACACACACACACACACACACACACACACACACACACACACACACACACACACACACACACACACACACACACACACACACACACACACACACACACACACACACACTACCAGTCAAAAGTTTGGACACACCTACTCAATTAAGGGTTTTTCTTTTTTTTATGACTACACTGTAGAATAATAGTGAAGACATCAAAACGATGAAATAACACATATGGAGTCATGTAGGAACCAAAGAAGTGTTAAATAAATCTAAATATTTTTTAGATTCTTCAAAGTAGCCACCATTTGTCTTGATGACAGCTTTGCACACTTGGTATTCTCTCAACCAGATTCACCTGGAATGCTTTTCCAACAGTCTTGAAGGAGTATGCTGAACACTTGTTGGCTGCTTTTCCATCAATCTGCGGTCCAACTCATCCCTAACCATCTCAATTGGGTTGAGGTTGGGTGATTATGGAGGCCAGGTCATCTGATGCAGCACTCCATCACTCTCCTTCTTGATCAAATAGCTCTTACACAGCCTGGAGGTGTGTTGGGTCATTGTCCTGTTGAAAAACAAATAATAGTCCCACTAAGCACAAACCAGATGGGATGGAGTATCGCTGCAGAATACTGTGGTAGCCATGCTGGTTACGTGTGCCTTGAATTCTAAATAAATCACCATCACACCGTATAATAATAATAATTTAATAATAATAATAATAATTTTGCACGCCCAATTTTTCAGTTTTTTTTTTTGTTAAAAAAGTTTGAAATATCCAATAAATGTCGTTCCACTTCATGATTGTGTCCCACTTGTTGTTGATTCTTCACAAAAAAATACAGTTTTATATCTTTATGTTTGAAGCCTGAAATGTGGCAAAAGGTCGCAAAGTTCAAGGGGGCCGAATACTTTCGCAAGGCACTGTATGTAAAGCATTTATTTAGGCTGCAATTTCTGAGTCTGGTAAGTCTAATGAACTTATCCTCTGCAGCAGAGGTAACTCTGGATCTTCCTTTCCTGTGGAGGTCCTCATAAGAGCCAGTTTCATCATAGCACCTGATTATTTTTGCGACTGCACTTGAAGAAACTTTCCAAATTTGACATTTTCCGGACACCTAATAATGGACTGTCGTTTCTCTTTGCTTATTTAAGCTGTTCTTGCAATAACATGGACTTGTTTTTTAACCAAATAGGACTGTCTTCTGTATACCACTCCTACCGTGTCACAACACAACTGATTGGCTCAAACGCATTAAGAAGGAAAGAAATTCCACAAATGAACTTTTAACAAGGCACACCTGTTAATTGAAATGCATTCCAGGTGAATACCTCCTGAAGCTGGTTGACAGAATGCCAAGAGCGTGCAAAGCTGTCATCAAGGCAAAGGGTGTCTACTTTGAAGAATCTCAAATATAAAATATCTTTTGATTTGTTTAACACTTATTTGGTTACTACATGATTCCATATGTGTCATTTCATAGTTTTGATTCTTCACTATTATTCTACAATGCAGAACATAGTAAAAAAATAAAGAAAACCCCTTTTGACTGGTACTGTAGATACACACATAGATACGCACACACAGATATACACACATAGATACAGATACATACACACACAGATACACACACAGATACACACATAGATAGATACACACACACACACACACACACAGATACACACACAGATAGATATACACACATATAGATATACACACAGATAGATACACACACAGATAGATATACACACATATAGATATACACACAGATAGATACACACACAGATAGATATACACAAATAGAAACACACACAGATAATACACACACAGATAGATATACACACGCAGATAGACACACAGATAGACAGAGACACACACACACACACACACAGATAGATAGATAGATAGATAGATAGATAGATACACATAGATAGATAGATACACATAGATAGATACACATAGATAGATAAACACACACACAGATAGATACACACATAGATAGATAAACACACAGATAGATAAACATACAGATAGCTAGATAAACACACAGATCGATAAACACACAGATAGATAGATAAACACACATATACACACACACACACAGATAGATAAACACATAGATAAACACACACATAGATAAACATACATACACCCACTTAGATACACACTCACAGATACACACAGACACACCATGCGTTCCATCCACCAACCTCACTACAGATACAACACCAGGACAGCTGACCGGCTGTGAATCATCTCCGCTGATGAACCTTGTGTTCTCCTCTTCTGTCACAGGAGCATCGGAGTCATCACCTACATACTGTAAGTAGAAACGGTTTAAAGTAGATGGCTTATACATCTATTGATGTGACAGTTTGGACAGTGTCACTAATGACTGTGTGTGTTTTCAGTTTGAGTGGAGCGTCGCCGTTCCTTGGTGACTCGAAGCAGGAGACTCTAGGGAACATCTCAGCCATAGCCTACGAGTTCGATGACGAGTTGTTCAGCAGGACCAGTGAGCTGGCCAAAAGCTTTATACGACAACTACTGGAGAAAGACACCAGGTTAGGGGTTAGAGATACACATAGGTCAAAGGTCAGATGAGAATAAAGACCCGTATGTGGAGTTCTGAGCTAGCCAGCTGCAGAGGAGAGATCTCAACCTTAACACTGGGTGTGTCAGTGCTGAGCGATTCATCAAAATGTAGGTTATCTTTCAGTTTTTAAACAACTAATTGAAATTAAAATTATTTGAATTCAATTTTCTTCAGGGTTTTCCTGTGAGCTCAATGCGCACATTGCGTAGTTTCTCTGGAGATGAATCAGATCAAGCCCAAACTGTGTGATGTAGTAGGGAGTTGTAGTTTCCAACAGGCCAGAAAACATGGTAATTAACTACAATGACCATAATTCATTGCGCGCCTCCTTGTCCGGTCTGTGTGTTTCTTTTAGTGTGGGGCAGACACAGAAAAATGCATGATGGAGAGGGACAGAGGGCAGTTTTTTCACAAGTTATCTTAACCTGAAAATACATAATCCAAGTCATTAATAGTTGCAATTCAGCAGTCATAAAAGTTATGTCTTATTTACTTTGAAGAACTACTAAAATAGTGATTTTGTCAGGCAGCAACTCTATAGAGATGATGACTTGGAAGGAAATAGTATAGGAATCAAATAAAACTAATGTAAGAGTATATACAGTGGGGGAAAAAAGTATTTAGCCAGCCACCAATTGTGCAAGTTCTCCCACTTAAAAAGATGAGAGGCCTGTAATTTTCATCATAGGTACACTTCAACTATGACAGACAAAATGAGAAAAAAAAATCCAGAAAATCACATTGTAGGATTTTTAATGAATTTATTTGCAAATTATGGTGTTTGTTTATTATTGTTAATAAATGATCGTCAGTAATGGGACAGTCACTAAAATCAGGGGACTTTGATTAATTGTTTTATTCTGTTTTGTTACAGCGTTCAACCCACATAATGCATAGCGCATTTCATTATTTAAAAAAAATATACACTGAAAACAAGATTATTTTGAAATAATCCAACCGAAAAGACCTCAAAAAGCACTGATTGCTAGTGTGTGTTACTTAACATCAATCAATCATATTTATTTATGAAGCCCTTCTTACATCAGCTAATATCTCAAAGTGCTGTACAGAAATCCAGCCTAAAACCCCAAACAGCAAGCAATGCAGGTGTAGAAGCACGGTGGCTAGGAAAAACTCCCTAGAAAGGCCAAAACCTAGGAAGAAACCTAGAGAGGAACCAGGCTATGAGGGGTGGCAAGGACAAACTCTCCTAGAAAGGCCAGAACCTAGGAAGAAACCTAGAGAGGAACCAGGCTATGAGGGGTGGCCAGTCCTCTTCTGGCTGTGCCAGGTGGAGATTATAACAGTACATGGCCAAGATGTTCAAATGTTCATAGAAGACCAGCAGGGTCAAATAATAATAATCACAGTGGTTGTAGAGGGTACAGCACCTCAGGAGTAAATGTCAATTGTCTTTTTATACCCGAGCGTTCAGAGTTAGAGACAGCAGGTGCGGTAGAGAGAGAGAGTCAAAAACAACAGGTCCGGGACAAGGTAGCACGTCCGGTGAACAGGTCAGGGTTCCAGGCAGAACAGTTGAAACTGGAGCAGCAGCACAACCAGGTGGACTGGGGACAGCAAGGAGTCATCGGGCCAGGTAGTCCTGATGCATGGTCCTCCATGGGCTCAGGTCCTCCTGGAGGGGAGGGAGAGAGAGAATTAAAGGGAGCATACTTAACAAGGATCCACCCCTTTTTTTATTTTTTTTTACCCAAAATGATATACCCAAATCTAACTGCCTGTAGCTCAGGACTAGCATCCCTCCAGTATTCATCTTTCTTTGTTAAATGATTAGTTACTGGACTTGTTTCCTTGAGAGACAGAGACACAATATCCAGCTGGGTAGGAACCTACAGTACATGCATAACCCAGAGGTTGTCAGTGTCGAGGCAGGATGGGACTTGTTCACTTGCCAACCATCTGTTTTCATAGAGTGACAACACTTCTTTATGTGTGTGTGTACGCGCGTCCCCTCGCTAAGCTAACAAACCTTTACTGTTGTTCTTTGCCTTTCAGAAAACGGTTGACAATCCATGGTGCTCTGAACCATCCCTGGATACAGGTAATGGTTTATTATATCATGTTTTATTTGTTGAACACTTTAAAGCTCGACTATAACATTCTGTTCTGCAGAGATAGAAATGTTGCCACCCTGACTGACTTTTTCCCCCTCATATCATTTTTCGGTGGCTATACACAGCCAGAGATGCAGGAGTCATTTGATTTAGCTATTAAGAACTTCAACGACTGTTATACAGTTAGATATCTTGCTTTCGTAAATTCACTCTGGCTATCTACTCCGATTTCAGAGGACTGCTGAATTTATGAAAGCACAACACCTGCTGAATATGACCGGTGTCAGTAAATGTAGGCACAAAGAAAAGGCCTAATCAGCTCTGCTACGACGAGTAAAAAGTAAAAACCTTAATAGTTAGTAAAGAACTCTCTGGATAACATGTTAACAGCCTAACCAGCTCTGCTACGACGAGTAAAATGGTCAGAGTGGGGTGTTCTCTCACTTGTGTCTGGAAGTAGCTAGCCAACTTTAGCCCGTTAGCTTGGGTGCTTGGTTGGGACAAGCATGCATTGGCAGGCAAGCTGCAGAAGGACGAGGAGGCTACATTTCCCCATTGTTTATCAGTGCAATTTTGACGGCCAACTAGCTGAAAAAGTTTGAGAGGGTTTATCTAAATGTTCCTGCATTAGATTCCTGCATTAGATACTTAATATCACTGGACAGTTTTATCTCCATCTCTTCATTCAAAGACACGATCATGGACACTCTCCTAGCCCCCGTCCCTTCCTTTTGGTAGGCCGTCATTGTAAATAAGAATTTGTCCTTAACTGACTTTCCTAGTTAAATAAATAAAATAAAACATGTTTAATTTATCCTTAGCCTTTGAAGGCGTAGAAGGCCCATTCTTCCCCACTGTGTTTGGGTTAGTACTCATTTTTAGAATGGCTATTTTTTTCACCGCTATGTTGTTCTGAAATATTAACCCAGAAATACTGGACATGTTGAACTCTTATCATGGTGGTGAATTGGACTCACATTATTCTGGTCTTGTCCCCCTCTTCGTCTCGGTTTGCTCCGGTCTTGAATCAGACACAACACTGTTGCTTATACCTAGATTTCCTAGGTATAGATCCCTGTCTTTAACCGTGTGTGTTGTCCCCCTGCAGCCGTTGGACTCCAGACATAACAAACTGACCCTAGCCCCCCGACACATAAACTACTGCAGCATAAATACTGGAGGCTGAGACAGGAGGGGTCAGGAGACACTGTGGCCCCATCCGATGACACCCCCGGACAGGGCCAAACAGGAAGGATAGGATTTCCTAGGTATAGATAGCTGTCTTTAACCATGTGTGTTGTCCCCCTGCAGCCGATGGACTCCAGACAGGCCCTGGTAAAGAGACAGTCTGTGGTCAACCTGGAGAACTTCAGGAGACAATACGCCCGACGCAGGTGGAAGGTAAAACAGACCTTACACGGCAATAGGAGTGTATGGAAAGAAACCTTTTGGGGAATTAATTTATACACTTGGTTGCTCTCCTAATCACAACTGTGTGTCTGCCTCAGGGCCTACATTCCCTCCCAGCTTGGTTTGATTTGTGTAGATGGAGCCTCTTTTCACTCTGAACTCTCCCCCCAACAGCTTTCCTTCAGAATTGTGTCTCTCTGTAACCATTTAACTCGTATGATGAAGAAAGGTCATCCCAAGCTGGCAGACCAGGACGAGGTACGTACAATAGGAGCTCACAGTCTAGTCCACAGGAGGCTGGTGGCACCTTAATTGGGGAGGACAGGCTCGTGGTAATGACTGGATCGGAATGAGTGGAATGGTGTCAAATATATCAAACATGGTTTGATGCCGTTCCATTTGCTCCGTTCCAGCCATTATTATGAGCCGTCCTCCCCTCAGCAGCCTCCACTGCTGTAGTCTACATTTAGATAGTCATCTTATCCAGAGTCATTCATCAGACGCTCTTATCCAGAGTCATTCATCAGACGCTCTTATCCAGAGTCATTCATCAGACGCTCTTATCCAGAGTCATTCATCAGACGCTCTTATCCAGAGTCATTCATCAGACGCTCTTATCCAGAGTCCTTCATCAGACGCTCTTATCCAGAGTCCTTCATCAGACGCTCTTATCCAGAGTCATTCATCAGACGCTCTTATCCAGAGTCATTCATCAGACGCTCTTATCCAGAGTCATTCATCAGACGCTCTTATCCAGAGTCCTTCATCAGACGCTCTTATCCAGAGTCCTTCATCAGACGCTCTTATCCAGAGTCATTCATCAGACGCTCTTATCCAGAGTCCTTCATCAGACGCTCTTATCCAGAGTCATTCATCAGACGCTCTTATCCAGAGTCATTCATCAGACGCTCTTATCCAGAGTCCTTCATCAGACGTTCTTATCCAGAGTCCTTCATCAGACGCTCTTATCCAGAGTCATTCATCAGACGCTCTTATCTAAAGAGTCAAGTTTGATGTTTTTCTACATGAGCTATCACTGGTAGCAACAGATCTATGGGTTAACTAGATCAGTTCTACAGCAGGTATATGGGTTAACTAGATCAGATCTACAGCAGGTTTATGGGTTAACTAGATCAGATCTACAGCAGGTCTATGGGACCGGCAGCATGATTATATTACAGTGTTTAGTATTGTATGTGTTGTTAGCAGTATACAGTAGGCAACAGTACAGTCCCTGTGAAAGGTGTTATAAATATGCCGCCTGGGTACTGTCACGGTGCAGAATGCTGCTTCTGTTTTCCACAGACATGTTATTCTGTTAGTTCTCAAACTAAAATAAGTAATACATAATTAACTCTGTTGATGGTTGCACACTGTACATTCAGTTGTTTTGGGAAGAGAAGTGTGACTGTGTGTGTGACAGACAGTGATGGCATTCTCTGAAAGCAAAATAAACTATATGCTGCAATTTGAGGCATGTTGTTGAGTGGTAAGGGTGGTGCACAACAGTTGTTTCTGGCTCAGGTTAAGGTTACAGCTCGGGTTAAGGGTTTGCAGCTCGGGTTAAGGTTTGCAGCTCGGGTTTGCAGCTCAGGTTAAGGTTACAGCTCAGGTTAAGGTTTGCAGCTCAGGTTTGCAGCTCATGTTCAGGTTTGCAGCTCAGGTTAAGGTTTGCAGCTCAGGTTTGCAGCTCATGTTCAGGTTTGCAGCTCGGGTTTGCAGCTCAGGTTAAGGTTACAGCTCAGGTTAAGGTTTGCAGCTCAGGTTTGCAGCTCATGTTCAGGTTTGCAGCTCAGGTTAAGGTTTGCAGCTCAGGTTTGCAGCTCATGTTCAGGTTTGCAGCTCAGGTTTGCAGCTCAGGTTTGCAGCTCAGGTTTGCAGCTCATGTTAAGGTTTGCAGCTCAGGTTAAGGTTTGCAGCTCAGGTTTGCAGCTCATGTTCAGGTTTGCAGCTCAGGTTTGCAGCTCATGTTAATGTTTGCAGCTCAGGTTAAGGTTTACAGCTCTTGTTAAGGTTTGCAGCTCGGGTTTGCAGCTCTAGTTAAGGTTTGCAGCTCGGGTTAATAAGGTCTGTTGTTTTATCATACTTCCAGAGGGACTGTGAGAGCGACCAGGAGACGGAGATGATCATGAAGAAAAGACCCAGAACCAGGAAGAGAAGCAACACTTCCTGAAGCCTGCCTGTCTTTTCTGATTTGTTGAATGTGTGTCTGTAGCACACATGATTGGTCCAAAAGCAGTCACAGAGACTAATTCAAAAACTGCTGTCCATACAATGTCTTTTATATGTTGCACAGCATTCTAAAAACACATTTTCTGGGGCAATAGATGAAACACGTTGATAGTGTGGATGGAGTGATTTCAGCGCCAACAGAAATGGTATTTGAATCCCTGCCTTCTGTAAAGCTATCTAGATTGTAGAAATGTACATGTGATAGGGGACAGGTTACAAGGTACAGGTTAGGATAGGGTACAGGATAGGGTACAGGTTAGGGTACAGGTTAGGATAGGGTACAGGTTAGGATAGGGTACAGGTTAGGGTTACAGTGGACAGGTTAGGGTTACAGGTTAGGATAGGGGACAAGTTAGGGTACAGGTTAGGATAGGGTACAGGTTAGGATAGGGTACAGGTTAGGATAGGGTACAGGTTAGGATAAGGTACAGGTTAGGATAGGGGACCGGTTAGGATAGGGGACAGGTTGGTACAGGGGACAGGTTAGGATAGGGTACAGGTTAGGATAGGGTACAGGTTAGGATAGGGTACAGGTTAGGATAGGGGATCGGTTAGGATATGGTACAGGTTAGGATAAGGTACAGGTTAGGATAGGGGACCGGTTAGGATAGGGGACAGGTTAGGATAGTGGAAAGGTTAGGGTTACAGGGTACAGGTTAGGACAGGGTACAGGTTAGGGTACAGGTTAGGGTTACAGTTGACAGGTTAGGGTTACAGTGGACAGGTTAGGGTTACAGGGTACAGGTTAGGGTTACAGGGTACAGGTTAGGGTTAGGGTTACAGTGGACAGGTTAGGGTTACAGTGGACAGGTTAGGGTTACAGTGGACAGGTTAGGGTTACAGTTGACAGGTTAGGGTTACAGGGTACAGATTAGGGTTACAGGGTACAGGTTAGGCTGCGGGTTAGGGTTACAGTTGACAGGTTAGGGTTACAGTGGACAGGTTAGGGTTACAGTGGACAGGTTAGGGTTACAGTGGACAGGTTAGGGTTATGGTGGACAGGTTAGGGTTACAGGGTACAGGTTAGGGTTACAGTGGACAGGTTAGGGTTAGGGTTAGGGTTACAATGGACAGGTTAGGGTTAGGGTTACAGTTGACAGGTTTGGGTATATGTTGGGGTACAGGTTAGGCTTACAGTGGAAAGGAAGAGGACAGCTCACAGATAATTCAATGTTGTTATTTAATTGTCTTAAATAACCAACTTCCTCATTCTGCTATTGTCGTCATAATTGACTAACTTCCTCGCTCAGCTGTGGTCCTCATAAATGAACAACCTCCTCATTCTGCTGTTGTCCTCATTCTGCTGTTGTCCTCATAAGTGACTAACTTCCTCATTCTGCTGTTGTCCTCATAAGTGACTAACCTCCTCATTCTGCTCTTGTCCTCATTCTGCTATTGTCGTCATAATTGACTAACTTCCTCGCTCAGCTGTTGTCCTCATAAGTGACTAACTTCCTCATTCTGCTGTTGTCCTCATAAGTGACTAACTTCCTCATTCTGCTCTTGTCCTCATAAGAGACTAACTTCCTCATTCTGCTCTTGTCCCCATAAGTGACTAACCTCCTCATTCTGCTCTTGTCCTCATTCTGCTGTTGTCCCCATAAGTGACTAACTTCCTCATTCTGCTGTTGCCCTCATAAGAGACTAACTTCCTCATTCTGCTGTTGTCCTCATAAGAGACTAACTTCCTCATTCTGCTCTTGTCCTCATTCTGCTGTAGTCCTCATAAGTGACTAACTTCCTCATTCTGCTGTTGTCCTCATAAGAGACTAACTTCCTCATTCTGCTCTTGTCCTCATTCTGCTGTTGTCCTCATAAGAGACTAACTTCCTCATTCTGCTGTTGTCCTCATAAGTGACTAACTTCCTCATTCTGCTGTTGTCCTCATAAGAGACTAACTTCTTCATTCTGCTGTTGTCCTCATTCTGCTGTTGTTCTCATAAGTGACTAACTTCCTCATTCTGCTGTTGTCCTCATAAGTGACTAACTTCATCATTCTGCTCTTGTCCTCATTCTGCTGTTGTCCTCATAAGTGACTAACTTCCTCATTCTGCTGTTGTCCTCATAAGTGACTAACTTCCTCATTCTGCTCTTGTCCTCGTAAGAGACTAACTTCCTCATTCTGCTCTTGTCCTCAATAGTGACTAACTTCCTCATTCTGCTCTTGTCCTCATTCTGCTGTAGTTCTCATAAGTGACTAACTTCCTCATTCTGCTCTTGTCCTCATAAGAGACTAACTTCCTCATTCTGCTCTTGTCCTCATTCTGCTGTAGTCCTCATAAGAGACTAACTTCCTCATTCTGCTCTTGTCCTCATTCTGCTGTAGTCCTCATAAATGACTAACGTCCTCATTCTGCTGTTGTCCTCATTCTGCTGTTGTCCCCATTCTGCTGTTGTCCTCATTCTGCTGTTGTCCTCATTCTGCTCTTGTCCTCATTCTGCTGTTGTCCTCATAAATGAACAACTTCCTCATTCTGCTGTTGTCCTCATAAGTGACTAACTTCCTCATTCTGCTCTTGTCCTCATTCTGTTGTTGTCCTCATAAGAGACTAACTTCCTTATTCTGCTGTTGTCCTCATAAGATACTAACTTCCTCATTCTGCTGTTGTCCTCATAAGAGACTAACTTCCTCATTCTGCTCTTGTCCTCATTCTGCTGTTGTCCTCATTCTGCTGTTGTCCTCATTCTGCTGTTGTCTTCATAAGTGACTAACTTCCCCATTCTGCTGTTGTCCTCATTCTGCTGTTGTCCTTATAAGTGACTAACTTCCTCATTCTGCTGTTGTCCTCATTCTGCTGTTGTCCCCATTCTGCGGTTGTCCTCATTCTGCTGTTGTCCTCATTCTGCTGTTGTCTTCATAAGTGACTAACTTCCCCATTCTGCTGTTGTCCTCATTCTGCTGTTGTCCTCATTCTGCTCTTGTCCTCATTCTGCTGTTGTCCTCATAAGAGACTAACTTCCTCATTCTGCTGTTGTCCTCATAAGATACTAACTTCCTCATTCTGCTGTTATCCTCATAAGAGACTAACTTCCTCATTCTGCTGTTGTCCTCATTCTGCTGTTGTCCTCATAAGAGACTAACTTCCTCATTCTGCTCTTGTCCTCATTCTGCTGTAGTCCTCATAAATGACTAACTTCCTCATTCTGCTGCTGTTCTCATTCTGCTGTTGTCCTCATTCTGCTATTGTCTTCATAAGTGACTAACTTTCCCGTTCTGCTGTTGTCCTCATTCTGCTGTTGTCCTCATAAGTGACTAACTTCCCCATTCTGCTGTTGTCCTCATTCTGCTGTTGTCCTCATTCTGCTCTTGTCCTCATTCTGCTGTTGTCCTCATAAGAGACTAACTTCCTAATTCTGCTGTTGTTCTCATTCTGCTCTTGTCCTCATTCTGCTGTAGTCCTCATAAATGACTAACTTCCTCATTCTGCTGTTGTCCTCATTCTGCTGTTGCCCTCATTCTGCTGTTGTCCTCATTCTGCTATTGTCTTCATAAGTGACTAACTTCCCCGTTCTGCTGTTGTCCTCATTCTGCTGTTGTCCTCATAAGTGACTAACTTCCCCATTCTGCTGTTGTCCTCATTCTGCTGTTGTCCTCATTCTGCTGTTGTCATCATAAGAGACTAACTTCCTCATTCTGCTGTTGTCCTCATTCTGCTGTTGTCCTCATAAGAGACTAACTTCCTCATTCTGCTGTTGTCCTCATTCTGCTGTTGTCCTCATAAGTGACTAACTTGCTCATTCTGCTGTTGTCCTCATAAGAGACTAACTTCCTCATTCTGATGTTGTCCTCATAAGTGACTAACTTCCCCATTCTGCTGTTGTCCTCATTCTGCTGTTGTCCTCATTCTGCTGTTGTCATCATAAGAGACTAACTTCCTCATTCTGCTGTTGTCCTCATTCTGCTGTTGTCCTCATAAGAGACTAACTTCCTCATTCTGCTGTTGTCCTCATTCTGCTGTTGTCCTCATAAGTGACTAACTTCCTCATTCTGCTGTTGTCCTCATAAGAGACTAACTTCCTCATTCTGCTGTTGTCCTCATTCTGCTGTTGTTCTCATTCTGCTGTTGTCCTTATTCTGCTGTTGTCCTCATAAGAGTCTAACTTCCTCATTCTGCTGTTGTCCTCATAAGAGACTAACTTCCTCATTCTGCTGTTGTCCTCATAAGTGACTAACTTCCTCATTCTGCTGTTGTCCTCATTCTGCTGTTGTCCTCATAAGAGACTAACTTCCTCATTCTGCTCTTGTCCTCATTCTGCTGTTGTCCTCATTCTGCTGTTGTCCTCATAAATGACTAACTTCCTCATTCCCATGTACTGTACATCTAAAAAACAGAGTTAGTAAAGATTTGTATTATCTCTCTTGAAAACTGGCCTTACTTTGTATGACTGAAATGTTCAAGTTTTGATATATTTTAATATATTCATGAAATGGGGATTTTGTGTCTTAAGTGAGTCGTGCATGCTGACCACAGCGCTCACATTGCCAAATAAATGTGCACATGCATGTTAATCAATAATTTCATCCAAACTGCTTGCGCACGTCAACGAGCGTCTGCATTGCCAGGCGCTAAAAAATAACTTGGTTCTATTTGTGATGCTGAATGCGCTGCAAGTCCCGCCTCTCCCATCTCCTCATTGGTTTTTAGGAGCATCTACCCACTTGGGTGATTGGAAGCAACTGAGGTCCACACTCCAGTCCAGTTGGTGGTGGTAATGCACCTTAAAGCTGGTTGCCAACCGCCACATAAAGTCTAAGAAGAAAACTGAAGGAGGAGAGATTACTAGAAACTGACTTCCCCTTTTATCTGTGGATTAACTGCCACAGTAGAGAACATTAAAAAAAAATCTATCTAATGTATCTACAGTACAATAGTTCAGTACAATAGTTCTATCTATACAATAGTTCTATCTATTCATTCTGTATCTACAGTACAGTAGTTCTATCTATTCATTCTGTATCTACAGTACAAGTCAAATCAAATCAAATTTATTTATATAGCCCTTCGTACATCAGCTGATATCTCAAAGTGCTGTACAGAAACCCAGCCTAAAACCCCAAACAGCAAGCAATGCAGGTGTAGAAGCACGGTGGCTAGGAAAAACTCCCTAGAAAGGCCAAAACCTAGGAAGAAACCTAGAGAGGAACCAGGCTATGTGGGGTGGCCAGTCCTCTTCTGGCTGTGCCGGGTGGAGATTATAACAGAACATGGCCAAGATGTTCAAATGTTCATAAATGACCAGCATGGTCGAATAATAATAAGGCAGAACAGTTTAAACTGGAGCAGCAGCACGGTCAGGTGGACTGGGGACAGCAAGGAGTCATCATGTCAGGTATTCCTGGGGCATGGTCCTAGGGCTCAGGTCCTCCGAGAGAGAAAAAGAAAGAGAGAATTAGAGAGAGCATATGTGGGATGGCCAGTCCTCTTTTGGCTGTGCCGGGTGGAGATTATAACAGAACATGGCCAAGATGTTCAAATGTTCATAAATGACCAGCATGGTCGAATAATAATAAGGCAGAACAGTTGAAACTGGAGCAGCAGCACAGCCAGGTGGACTGGGGACAGCAAGGAGTCATCATGCCAGGTAGTCCTGGGGCATGGTCCTAGGGCTCAGGTCCTCCGAGAGAGAGAAAGAGAGAAGGAGAGAATTAGAGAACGCACACTTAGATTCACACAGGACACCGAATAGGACAGGAGAAGTACTCCAGATATAACAAACTGACCCTAGCCCCCCGACACATAAACTACTGCAGCATAAATACTGGAGGCTGAGACAGGATGGGTCAGGAAACAACAAAGACCTCCGCCACGGCACAACCCGCGGGGGGGGGGGGGGGGGGCGCCAACCCAGACAGGATGACCACATCAGTGAATCAACCCACTCAGGTGACGCACCCCCTCCAGGGACGGCATTAGAGAGCCCCAGTAAGCCAGTGACTCAGCCCCTGTAATAGGGTTAGAGGCAGAGAATCCCAGTGGAAAGAGGGGAACCGGCCAGGCAGAGACAGCAAGGGCGGTTCGTTGCTCCAGAGCCTTTCCGTTCACCTTCCCACTCCTGGGCCAGACTACACTCAATCATATGACCCACTGAAGAGATGAGTCTTCAGTAGAGACTTAAAGGTTAAAACCGAGTTTGCGTCTCTGACATGGGTAGGCAGACCATTCCATAAAAATGGAGTTCTATAGGAGAAAGCCATGCCTCCAGCTGTTTGCTTAGAAATTCTAGGGACAATTAGGAGGCCTGCGTCTTGTGACCGTAGCGTACGTGTAGGTATGTACGGCAGGACCAAATCAGAGAGATAGGTAGGAGCAAGCCCATGTAATGCTTTGTAGGTTAGCAGTAAAACCTTGAAATCAGCCCTTGCTTTGACAGGAAGCCAGTGTAGAGAGGCTAGCACTGGAGTAATATGATCACATTTTTTGGTTCTAGTCAGGATTCTAGCAGCCGTATTTAGCACTAACTGAAGTTTATTTAGTGCTTTATCCGGGTAGCCGGAAAGTAGAGCATTGCAGTAGTCCAACCTAGAAGTGACAAAAGCATGGATTAATTTTTCTGCATCATTTTTGGACAGAAAGTTTCTGATTTTTGCAATGTTACGTAGATGGAAAAAAGCTGTCCTTGAGATGGTCTTGATATGTTCTTCAAAAGAGAGATCAGGGTCCAGAGTAACGCTGAGGTCCTTCACAGTTTTATTTGAGACGACTGTACAACCATTAAGATTAATTGTCAGATTCAACAGAAGATCTCTTTGTTTCTTGGGACCTAGAACAAGCATCTCTGTTTGGTCCAAGTTTAAAAGTAGAAAGTTTGCAGCCATCCACTTCCTTATGTCTGAAACACATGCTTCTAGCAAGGGCAATTTTGGGGCTTCACCATGTTTCATTGAAATGTACAGCTGTGTGTCATCCGCATAGCAGTGAAAGTTAACATTATGTTTTCGAATAACATCCCCAAGAGGTAAAATATATAGTGAAAACAATAGTGGTCCTAAAACGGAACCTTGAGGAACACCGAAATTTACAGTTGATTTGTCAGAGGACAAACCATTCACAGAGACAAACTGATATCTTTCCGACAGATAAGATCTAAACCAGGCCAGAACTTGTCCGTGTAGACCAATTTGGGTTTCCAATCTCTCCAAAAGAATGTGGTGATCGATGGTATCAAAAGCAGCACTAAGGTCTAGGAGCACGAGGACAGATGCAGAGCCTCGGTCCGATGCCATTAAAATGTAATTTACCACCTTCACAAGTGCCGTCTCAGTGCTATGATGGGGTCTAAAACCAGACTGAAGCATTTTGTATACATTGTTTGTCTTCAGGAAGGCAGTGAGTTGTTGCGCAACAGCCTTTTCTAAAATGTTTGAGAGGAATGGAAGATTCGATATAGGCTGATAGTTTTTTATATTTTCTGGGTCAAGGTTTGGCTTTTTCAAGAGAGGCTTTATTACTGCCACTTTTAGTGAGTTTGGTACACATCCGGTGGATAGAGAGCCGTTTATTATGTTCAACATAGGAGGGCCAAGCACAGGAAGCAGCTCTTTCAGTAGTTTAGTTGGAATAGGGTCCAGTATGCAGCTTGAAGGTTTAGAGGCCATGATTATTTTCATCATTGTGTCAAGAGATATAGTACTAAAACATACTAAAACATACGCAGATTTAAGGAGGAGTCCGTAATTTGCTTTCTAATAATCATAATCTTTTCCTCAAAGAAGTTCATGAATTTATCACTGCTAAAGTGAAAGTCATCCTCTCTTGGGGAATGCTGCTTTTTAGTTAGCTTTGCGACAGTATCAAAAAGGAATTTCGGATTGTTCTTATTTTCCTCAATTAAGTTAGAAAAATAGGATGATCAAGCAGCAGTAAGGGCTCTTCGGTACTGCACAGTACTGTCTTTCCAAGCTAGTCGGAAGACTTCCAGTTTGGTGTGGCGCCATTTCCGTTCCAATTTTCTGGAAGCTTGCTTCAGAGCTCGGGTATTTTCTGTGTACCAGGGAGTTAGTTTCTTATGATAAATGTTTTTAGTTTTTAGGGGTGCAACTGCATCTAGGGTATTGCGCAAGGTTAAATTGAGTTCCTCAGTTAGGTGGTTAACTCTCCCCCTCCCCCATTCCCTCTCCCCCTCTACCTCTACCTCTCCCTCTCCCCCCTCGACCTCTCCCCCTCCCCATCCCTCTCCCCCTCCTCCCCATGCCCTCTCCCCCTCTACCTCCTCCCCTCCCCTTGCCCTCTCCCCCTCGACCTCCTCCCCTCGCCCTCTCCCCTCCTCCCCATTCCCTCTTCCCCTCCTCCCCTTGCCCTCTCCCCCTCCTCCCCATTCCCTCTCCCCCTCCTCCCCATTCCCTCTCCCCCTCCTCCCCATTCCCTCTCCCCCTCTTCCCCATTCCCTCTCCCCCTCCTCCCCTTGCCCTCTCCCCCTCCTCCCCTTGCCCTCTCCCCCTCTACCTCCTCCCCTCCCCTTGCCCTCTCCCCCTCGACCTCCTCCCCTCGCCCTCTCCCCTCCTCCCCATGCCCTCTCCCCCTCCTCCCCATGCCCTCTCCCCTCCTCCCCTTGCCCTCTCCCCCTCCTCCCCTTGCCCTCTCCCCCTCCTCCCCATTCCCTCTCCCCTCCTCCCCTTGCCCTCTCCCCCTCCTCCCCTTGCCCTCTCCCCCTCCTCCCCTTGCCCTCTCCCCCTCCTCCCCTTGCCCTCTCCCCCTCCTCCCCTTGCCCTCTCCCCCTCCTCCCCTTGCCCTCTCCCCATTCCCCATTCCCTCTCCCCTCCTCCCCTTGCCCTCTCCCCCTCCTCCCCTTGCCCTCTCCCCCTCCTCCCCTTGCCCTCTCCCCCTCCTCCCCTTGCCCTCTCCCCCTCCTCCCCATTCCCTCTCCCCCTCCTCCCCATTCCCTCTCCCCCTCCTCCCCATTCCCTCTCCCCTCCTCCCCTTGCCCTCTCCCCCTCCTCCCCTTGCCCTCTCCCCCTCGACCTCTCCCCTTTCCCCCTCCTCCCCTTGCCCACTCCCCCTCCTCCCCTTGCCCTCTCCCCCTCGACCTCTCCCCTTTCCCCCTCACAGAGAACATGTTGAAGCACTACAGTCCATATCCACAGAGTCCAGTAAAGTGAGCAACTTAATGTGTTCAAAAGGGAATTGGTCCAACATAGCCTGCACTGCACTGTTGTTTTCTGGGAATGAAACGTGAGGCGTTACATGTGAATGACTCAATCAGTTTATATAACATTGAGAGAGACAGGCTTACATTCAGTTAGGGACCTCAACTGTGTCATCCACAGTTAGTGTTTAATAAAACAAACATTAAAACAAATCATCAAATCTCAGTATAAAACCCAACCACACAAAAAGTATAAAACACCTCAAATAAAAATCGGTATAAAGTCAAAACAATTATAATAATTGGCACTTTTAATTCAGAACCGAAACTATTTTTGCTCCTATCAATAAGACTGAAGTCCAAAACAAGTCAACAGTGACCCTCCCATTCACCTTTAGGCATTTCAACACTGCCTCCTAGTGGTGAAACTATGGACTGTGTCCCAAATATTCCCTACATTACTATTTACCAGAGCTCAATGGGCCCTTGTCAAGTGTAGTGCACTATATAGGGAATAGGGTGCTATTTGAGAAGAAGATGTCTGTGGTTAAGTCTATGGTCCTCAGGAGAACTGAAGAACCTTCTGCAGTCCATATTGGGTTCTGGTCATCAGGAGAACTGAATAACCTTCAGCAGTCCATATTGGGTTCTGGTCTAAAGCAGTGCACTATATAAGGAATAAGGTACCATTTGGGACACAACCATGGCCTCTCATCATGACAACTGCAGGACCTTCTTCAGCAGTAGGTTTGTCTCCCAAATGGCACTCTATTCCTAAATAGCTCCCTATTCCCCATGTAGTGCACTCTTTTTAACCAGGGCCCATAGAGACACAGCCTCATCAGGGGAACTGTAGTGATGTCATCAGGAGAACATTAGGACCTTCTGCATAAGTCTCCGTCTGAGTGGTAGCTGCGTCCTCTTGTCCGGTTTACTATCAGGTATCATCCCTGCGCTCCTCTCAGCGGTCAGCCTAATGTCCGGCCGTCTTTCCCGGATCATCTCCAGCCCTGCCTGGGTAACATTACGGCAGAAGTCCACTGTGACCTGGTGGAGGCCGGCCCCGTGGAGCACCAGGGCCTGCAGGGTCAGGTCTGTGACCCGGACACAGTTCTCCAGATGGAGGGAGCGGAGGCGGCTGCAGCTCTGCAGAACACAGATCACTTCCTGGTCTGAGATATGCCCGCAGCCAGACAGGGTCAGGGACAGCAGGTTAGGACACCTGGAGAAAGGAAGAATCATGTATATTTGACATTGTAGCAATTTAGCAGGCGTTCTTAAAGAGAGACTTAGTTCATGAATTCATATTAAGATTAGCTAGGTGAAACAACCACATAATCACAGTACGTAGTAATGTTTTCCTCAAAAAAGAAGGTATCAGAAAAGTTAGTGCTAGTAGGTAAATAGTGTGGTAAATGAAGCATACATAACATGATCTACAGTAACAGTCAAAGACCTGGAGGGAGGAAGAGACCAGGTTAAGGCTGGTACTAAACTAACCAGACCTGGAGGGAGGAAGAGACCAGGTTAAGGCTGGTACTAAACTAACCAGACCTGGAGGGAGGAAGAGACCAGGTTAAGGCTGTACTAAACTAACCAGACCTGGAGGGAGGAAGAGACCAGGTTAAGGCTGGTACTACACTAACAAGACCTGGAGGGAGGAAGAGACCAGGTTAAGGCTGGTACTAAACCAACCAGACCTGGAGAGAGGAAGAGACCAGGTTAAGGCTGGTACTAAACTAACCAGACCTGGAGGGAGGAAGAGACCAGGTTAAGGCTGGTACTAAACCAACAAGACCTGGAGGGAGGAAGGACAAGAGACCAGGTTAAGGCTGGTACTAAACTAACCAGACCTGGAGGGAGGAAGAGACCAGGTTAAGGCTGGTACTAAACCAACCAGACCTGGAGGGAGGAAGAGACCAGGTTAAGGCTGGTACTAAACCAACCAGACCTGGAGGGAGGAAGAGACCAGGTTAAGGCTGGTACTACACTAACAAGACCTGGAGGGAGGAAGAGACCAGGTTAACTAACCAGACATGGAGGAAGGAAGAGACCAGGTTAAGGCTGGTACTAAACCAACCAGACCTGGAGGGAGGAAGAGACCAGGTTAAGGCTGGTACTAAACTAACCAGACCTGGAGGGAGGAAGAGACCAGAGTAACTAACCAGACATGGAGGAAGGAAGAGACCAGGTTAAGGCTGGTACTAAACCAACCAGACCTGGAGGGAGGAAGAGACCAGGTTAAGGCTGGTACTAAACCAACCAGACCTGGAGGGAGGAAGAGACCAGGTTAAGGCTGGTACTAAACCAACCAGACCTGGAGGGAGGAAGAGACCAGGTTAACTAACCAGACATGGAGGAAGGAAGAGACCAGGTTAAGGCTGGTACTAAACTAACAAGACCTGGAGGGAGGAAGAGACCAGGTTAAGGCTGGTACTAAACCAACCAGACCTGGAGGGAGGAAGAGACCAGGTTAAGGCTGGTACTAAACTAACAAGACCTGGAGGGAGGAAGAGACCAGGTTAAGGCTGGTACTAAACCAACCAGACCTGGAGGGAGGAAGAGACCAGGTTAAGGCTGGTACTAAACCAACCAGACCTGGAGGGAGGAAGAGACCAGGTTAAGGCTGGTACTAAACTAACAAGACCTGGAGGGAGGAAGAGACCAGGTTAAGGCTTGTACTACACTAACCAGACCTGGAGGGAGGAAGAGACCAGGTTAAGGCTGGTACTAAACTAACAAGACCTGGAGGGAGGAAGAGACCAGGTTAAGGCTGGTACTAAACTAACAAGACCTGGAGGGAGGAAGAGACCAGGTTAAGGCTTGTACTACACTAACCAGACCTGGAGGGAGGAAGAGACCAGGTTAAGGCTGGTACTAAACTAACAAGACCTGGAGGGAGGAAGAGACCAGGATAAGGCTGGTACTAAACTAACAAGACCTGGAGGGAGGAAGAGACCAGGTTAAGGCTGGTACTACACTAACCAGACCTGGAGGGAGGAAGAGACCAGGTTAAGGCTGGTACTAAACAAACCAGACCTGGAGGGAGGAAGAGACCAGGTTAAGGCTGGTACTAAACCAACCAGACCTGGAGGGAGGAAGAGACCAGGTTAAGGCTGGTACTAAACCAACCAGACCTGGAGGGAGGAAGAGACCAGGTTAAGGCTGGTACTACACTAACAAGACCTGGAGGGAGGAAGAGACCAGGTTAACTAACCAGACATGGAGGAAGGAAGAGACCAGGTTAAGGCTGGTACTAAACCAACCAGACCTGGAGGGAGGAAGAGACCAGGTTAAGGCTGGTACTAAACTAACCAGACCTGGAGGGAGGAAGAGACCAGAGTAACTAACCAGACATGGAGGAAGGAAGAGACCAGGTTAAGGCTGGTACTAAACTAACAAGACCTGGAGGGAGGAAGAGACCAGGTTAAGGCTGGTACTAAACCAACCAGACCTGGGGGGAGGAAGAGACCAGGTTAAGGCTGGTACTACACTAACAAGACCTGGAGGGAGGAAGAGACCAGGTTAACTAACCAGACATGGAGGAAGGAAGAGACCAGGTTAAGGCTGGTACTAAACTAACAAGACCTGGAGGGAGGAAGAGACCAGGTTAAGGCTGGTACTAAACCAACCAGACCTGGAGGGAGGAAGAGACCAGGTTAAGGCTGGTACTAAACTAACAAGACCTGGAGGGAGGAAGAGACCAGGTTAAGGCTGGTACTAAACCAACCAGACCTGGAGGGAGGAAGGACAAGATACCAGGTTAAGGCTGGTACTAAACTAACCAGACCTGGAGGGAGGAAGAGACCAGGTTAAGGCTGGTACTAAACCAACCAGACCTGGAGGGAGGAAGAGACCAGGTTAAGGCTGGTACTAAACCAACCAGACCTGGAGGGAGGAAGAGACCAGGTTAAGGCTGGTACTACACTAACAAGACCTGGAGGGAGGAAGAGACCAGGTTAACTAACCAGACATGGAGGAAGGAAGAGACCAGGTTAAGGCTGGTACTAAACCAACCAGACCTGGAGGGAGGAAGAGACCAGGTTAAGGCTGGTACTAAACTAACCAGACCTGGAGGGAGGAAGAGACCAGAGTAACTAACCAGACATGGAGGAAGGAAGAGACCAGGTTAAGGCTGGTACTAAACCAACCAGACCTGGAGGGAGGAAGAGACCAGGTTAAGGCTGGTACTAAACCAACCAGACCTGGAGGGAGGAAGAGACCAGGTTAACTAACCAGACATGGAGGAAGGAAGAGACCAGGTTAAGGCTGGTACTAAACTAACAAGACCTGGAGGGAGGAAGAGACCAGGTTAAGGCTGGTACTAAACCAACCAGACCTGGAGGGAGGAAGAGACCAGGTTAAGGCTGGTACTAAACTAACAAGACCTGGAGGGAGGAAGAGACCAGGTTAAGGCTGGTACTAAACCAACCAGACCTGGAGGGAGGAAGGACAAGATACCAGGTTAAGGCTGGTACTAAACTAACCAGACCTGGAGGGAGGAAGAGACCAGGTTAAGGCTGGTACTAAACCAACCAGACCTGGAGGGAGGAAGAGACCAGGTTAAGGCAGGTACTAAACTAACAAGACCTGGAGGGAGGAAGAGACCAGGTTAAGGCTTGTACTACACTAACCAGACCTGGAGGGAGGAAGAGACCAGGTTAAGGCTGGTACTAAACTAACAAGACCTGGAGGGAGGAAGAGACCAGGATAAGGCTGGTACTAAACTAACAAGACCTGGAGGGAGGAAGAGACCAGGTTAAGGCTGGTACTACACTAACCAGACCTGGAGGGAGGAAGAGACCAGGTTAAGGCTGGTACTAAACAAACCAGACCTGGAGGGAGGAAGAGACCAGGTTAAGGCTGGTACTAAACCAACCAGACCTGGAGGGAGGAAGAGACCAGGTTAAGGCTGGTACTAAACCAACCAGACCTGGAGGGAGGAAGAGACCAGGTTAAGGCTGGTACTACACTAACAAGACCTGGAGGGAGGAAGAGACCAGGTTAACTAACCAGACATGGAGGAAGGAAGAGACCAGGTTAAGGCTGGTACTAAACCAACCAGACCTGGAGGGAGGAAGAGACCAGGTTAAGGCTGGTACTAAACTAACCAGACCTGGAGGGAGGAAGAGACCAGAGTAACTAACCAGACATGGAGGAAGGAAGAGACCAGGTTAAGGCTGGTACTAAACTAACAAGACCTGGAGGGAGGAAGAGACCAGGTTAAGGCTGGTACTAAACCAACCAGACCTGGGGGGAGGAAGAGACCAGGTTAAGGCTGGTACTACACTAACAAGACCTGGAGGGAGGAAGAGACCAGGTTAACTAACCAGACATGGAGGAAGGAAGAGACCAGGTTAAGGCTGGTACTAAACTAACAAGACCTGGAGGGAGGAAGAGACCAGGTTAAGGCTGGTACTAAACCAACCAGACCTGGAGGGAGGAAGAGACCAGGTTAAGGCTGGTACTAAACTAACAAGACCTGGAGGGAGGAAGAGACCAGGTTAAGGCTGGTACTAAACCAACCAGACATGGAGGGAGGAAGGACAAGATACCAGGTTAAGGCTGGTACTAAACTAACCAGACCTGGAGGGAGGAAGAGACCAGGTTAAGGCTGGTACTAAACCAACCAGACCTGGAGGGAGGAAGAGACCAGGTTAAGGCTGGTACTAAACTAACAAGACCTGGAGGGAGGAAGAGACCAGGTTAAGGCTGGTACTAAACTAACAAGACCTGGAGGGAGGAAGAGACCAGGTTAAGGCTGGTACTACACTAACCAGACCTGGAGGGAGGAAGAGACCAGGTTAAGGCTGGTACTAAACTAACCAGACCTGGAGGGAGGAAGAGACCAGGTTAAGGCTGGTACTACACTAACAAGACCTGGAGGGAGGAAGAGACCAGGTTAAGGCTGGTACTAAACCAACCAGACCTGGAGAGAGGAAGAGACCAGGTTAAGGCTGGTACTAAACTAACCAGACCTGGAGGGAGGAAGAGACCAGGTTAAGGCTGGTACTAAACCAACAAGACCTGGAGGGAGGAAGGACAAGAGACCAGGTTAAGGCTGGTACTAAACTAACCAGACCTGGAGGGAGGAAGAGACCAGGTTAAGGCTGGTACTAAACCAACCAGACCTGGAGGGAGGAAGAGACCAGGTTAAGGCTGGTACTAAACCAACCAGACCTGGAGGGAGGAAGAGACCAGGTTAAGGCTGGTACTACACTAACAAGACCTGGAGGGAGGAAGAGACCAGGTTAACTAACCAGACATGGAGGAAGGAAGAGACCAGGTTAAGGCTGGTACTAAACCAACCAGACCTGGAGGGAGGAAGAGACCAGGTTAAGGCTGGTACTAAACTAACCAGACCTGGAGGGAGGAAGAGACCAGAGTAACTAACCAGACATGGAGGAAGGAAGAGACCAGGTTAAGGCTGGTACTAAACCAACCAGACCTGGAGGGAGGAAGAGACCAGGTTAAGGCTGGTACTAAACCAACCAGACCTGGAGGGAGGAAGAGACCAGGTTAAGGCTGGTACTACACTAACAAGACCTGGAGGGAGGAAGAGACCAGGTTAACTAACCAGACATGGAGGAAGGAAGAGACCAGGTTAAGGCTGGTACTAAACTAACAAGACCTGGAGGGAGGAAGAGACCAGGTTAAGGCTGGTACTAAACCAACCAGACCTGGAGGGAGGAAGAGACCAGGTTAAGGCTGGTACTAAACTAACAAGACCTGGAGGGAGGAAGAGACCAGGTTAAGGCTGGTACTAAACCAACCAGACCTGGAGGGAGGAAGGACAAGATACCAGGTTAAGGCTGGTACTAAACTAACCAGACCTGGAGGGAGGAAGAGACCAGGTTAAGGCTGGTACTAAACCAACCAGACCTGGAGGGAGGAAGAGACCAGGTTAAGGCTGGTACTAAACTAACAAGACCTGGAGGGAGGAAGAGACCAGGTTAAGGCTTGTACTACACTAACCAGACCTGGAGGGAGGAAGAGACCAGGTTAAGGCTGGTACTAAACTAACAAGACCTGGAGGGAGGAAGAGACCAGGATAAGGCTGGTACTAAACTAACAAGACCTGGAGGGAGGAAGAGACCAGGTTAAGGCTGGTACTACACTAACCAGACCTGGAGGGAGGAAGAGACCAGGTTAAGGCTGGTACTAAACAAACCAGACCTGGAGGGAGGAAGAGACCAGGTTAAGGCTGGTACTAAACCAACCAGACCTGGAGGGAGGAAGAGACCAGGTTAAGGCTGGTACTAAACCAACCAGACCTGGAGGGAGGAAGAGACCAGGTTAAGGCTGGTACTACACTAACAAGACCTGGAGGGAGGAAGAGACCAGGTTAACTAACCAGACATGGAGGAAGGAAGAGACCAGGTTAAGGCTGGTACTAAACCAACCAGACCTGGAGGGAGGAAGAGACCAGGTTAAGGCTGGTACTAAACTAACCAGACCTGGAGGGAGGAAGAGACCAGAGTAACTAACCAGACATGGAGGAAGGAAGAGACCAGGTTAAGGCTGGTACTAAACTAACAAGACCTGGAGGGAGGAAGAGACCAGGTTAAGGCTGGTACTAAACCAACCAGACCTGGGGGGAGGAAGAGACCAGGTTAAGGCTGGTACTACACTAACAAGACCTGGAGGGAGGAAGAGACCAGGTTAACTAACCAGACATGGAGGAAGGAAGAGACCAGGTTAAGGCTGGTACTAAACTAACAAGACCTGGAGGGAGGAAGAGACCAGGTTAAGGCTGGTACTAAACCAACCAGACCTGGAGGGAGGAAGAGACCAGGTTAAGGCTGGTACTAAACTAACAAGACCTGGAGGGAGGAAGAGACCAGGTTAAGGCTGGTACTAAACCAACCAGACCTGGAGGGAGGAAGGACAAGATACCAGGTTAAGGCTGGTACTAAACTAACCAGACCTGGAGGGAGGAAGAGACCAGGTTAAGGCTGGTACTAAACCAACCAGACCTGGAGGGAGGAAGAGACCAGGTTAAGGCTGGTACTAAACCAACCAGACCTGGAGGGAGGAAGAGACCAGGTTAAGGCTGGTACTACACTAACAAGACCTGGAGGGAGGAAGAGACCAGGTTAACTAACCAGACATGGAGGAAGGAAGAGACCAGGTTAAGGCTGGTACTAAACCAACCAGACCTGGAGGGAGGAAGAGACCAGGTTAAGGCTGGTACTAAACTAACCAGACCTGGAGGGAGGAAGAGACCAGAGTAACTAACCAGACATGGAGGAAGGAAGAGACCAGGTTAAGGCTGGTACTAAACCAACCAGACCTGGAGGGAGGAAGAGACCAGGTTAAGGCTGGTACTAAACCAACCAGACCTGGAGGGAGGAAGAGACCAGGTTAAGGCTGGTACTACACTAACAAGACCTGGAGGGAGGAAGAGACCAGGTTAACTAACCAGACATGGAGGAAGGAAGAGACCAGGTTAAGGCTGGTACTAAACTAACAAGACCTGGAGGGAGGAAGAGACCAGGTTAAGGCTGGTACTAAACCAACCAGACCTGGAGGGAGGAAGAGACCAGGTTAAGGCTGGTACTAAACTAACAAGACCTGGAGGGAGGAAGAGACCAGGTTAAGGCTGGTACTAAACCAACCAGACCTGGAGGGAGGAAGGACAAGATACCAGGTTAAGGCTGGTACTAAACTAACCAGACCTGGAGGGAGGAAGAGACCAGGTTAAGGCTGGTACTAAACCAACCAGACCTGGAGGGAGGAAGAGACCAGGTTAAGGCTGGTACTAAACTAACAAGACCTGGAGGGAGGAAGAGACCAGGTTAAGGCTTGTACTACACTAACCAGACCTGGAGGGAGGAAGAGACCAGGTTAAGGCTGGTACTAAACTAACAAGACCTGGAGGGAGGAAGAGACCAGGATAAGGCTGGTACTAAACTAACAAGACCTGGAGGGAGGAAGAGACCAGGTTAAGGCTGGTACTACACTAACCAGACCTGGAGGGAGGAAGAGACCAGGTTAAGGCTGGTACTAAACAAACCAGACCTGGAGGGAGGAAGAGACCAGGTTAAGGCTGGTACTAAACCAACCAGACCTGGAGGGAGGAAGAGACCAGGTTAAGGCTGGTACTAAACCAACCAGACCTGGAGGGAGGAAGAGACCAGGTTAAGGCTGGTACTACACTAACAAGACCTGGAGGGAGGAAGAGACCAGGTTAACTAACCAGACATGGAGGAAGGAAGAGACCAGGTTAAGGCTGGTACTAAACCAACCAGACCTGGAGGGAGGAAGAGACCAGGTTAAGGCTGGTACTAAACTAACCAGACCTGGAGGGAGGAAGAGACCAGAGTAACTAACCAGACATGGAGGAAGGAAGAGACCAGGTTAAGGCTGGTACTAAACTAACAAGACCTGGAGGGAGGAAGAGACCAGGTTAAGGCTGGTACTAAACCAACCAGACCTGGGGGGAGGAAGAGACCAGGTTAAGGCTGGTACTACACTAACAAGACCTGGAGGGAGGAAGAGACCAGGTTAACTAACCAGACATGGAGGAAGGAAGAGACCAGGTTAAGGCTGGTACTAAACTAACAAGACCTGGAGGGAGGAAGAGACCAGGTTAAGGCTGGTACTAAACCAACCAGACCTGGAGGGAGGAAGAGACCAGGTTAAGGCTGGTACTAAACTAACAAGACCTGGAGGGAGGAAGAGACCAGGTTAAGGCTGGTACTAAACCAACCAGACCTGGAGGGAGGAAGGACAAGATACCAGGTTAAGGCTGGTACTAAACTAACCAGACCTGGAGGGAGGAAGAGACCAGGTTAAGGCTGGTACTAAACCAACCAGACCTGGAGGGAGGAAGAGACCAGGTTAAGGCTGGTACTAAACTAACAAGACCTGGAGGGAGGAAGAGACCAGGTTAAGGCTGGTACTAAACTAACAAGACCTGGAGGGAGGAAGAGACCAGGTTAAGGCTGGTACTACACTAACCAGACCTGGAGGGAGGAAGAGACCAGGTTAAGGCTGGTACTAAACTAACCAGACCTGGAGGGAGGAAGAGACCAGGTTAAGGCTGGTACTACACTAACAAGACCTGGAGGGAGGAAGAGACCAGGTTAAGGCTGGTACTAAACTAACAAGTCCTGGAGGGAGGAAGAGACCAGGTTAAGGCTGGTACTACACTAACCAGACCTGGAGGGAGGAAGAGACCAGGTTAAGGCTGGTACTAAACAAACCAGACCTGGAGGGAGGAAGAGACCAGGTTAAGGCTGGTACTAAACCAACCAGACCTGGAGGGAGGAAGAGACCAGGTTAAGGCTGGTACTAAACCAACCAGACCTGGAGGGAGGAAGAGACCAGGTTAAGGCTGGTACTACACTAACAAGACCTGGAGGGAGGAAGAGACCAGGTTAACTAACCAGACATGGAGGAAGGAAGAGACCAGGTTAAGGCTGGTACTAAACCAACCAGACCTGGAGGGAGGAAGAGACCAGGTTAAGGCTGGTACTAAACTAACCAGACCTGGAGGGAGGAAGAGACCAGAGTAACTAACCAGACATGGAGGAAGGAAGAGACCAGGTTAAGGCTGGTACTAAACTAACAAGACCTGGAGGGAGGAAGAGACCAGGTTAAGGCTGGTACTAAACCAACCAGACCTGGGGGGAGGAAGAGACCAGGTTAAGGCTGGTACTACACTAACAAGACCTGGAGGGAGGAAGAGACCAGGTTAACTAACCAGACATGGAGGAAGGAAGAGACCAGGTTAAGGCTGGTACTAAACTAACAAGACCTGGAGGGAGGAAGAGACCAGGTTAAGGCTGGTACTAAACCAACCAGACCTGGAGGGAGGAAGAGACCAGGTTAAGGCTGGTACTAAACTAACAAGACCTGGAGGGAGGAAGAGACCAGGTTAAGGCTGGTACTAAACCAACCAGACCTGGAGGGAGGAAGGACAAGATACCAGGTTAAGGCTGGTACTAAACTAACCAGACCTGGAGGGAGGAAGAGACCAGGTTAAGGCTGGTACTAAACCAACCAGACCTGGAGGGAGGAAGAGACCAGGTTAAGGCTGGTACTAAACTAACAAGACCTGGAGGGAGGAAGAGACCAGGTTAAGGCTGGTACTAAACTAACAAGACCTGGAGGGAGGAAGAGACCAGGTTAAGGCTGGTACTACACTAACCAGACCTGGAGGGAGGAAGAGACCAGGTTAAGGCTGGTACTAAACTAACCAGACCTGGAGGGAGGAAGAGACCAGGTTAAGGCTGGTACTACACTAACAAGACCTGGAGGGAGGAAGAGACCAGGTTAAGGCTGGTACTAAACTAACAAGACCTGGAGGGAGGAAGAGACCAGGTTAAGGCTGGTACTAAACTAATCAGACCTGGAGGGAGGAAGGACAAGATACCAGGTTAAGGCTGGTACTAAGATAAAATAATATGTTAAGATGGTCATACTACTATAGCCAATAGAAACACATTGAATAACACATTCATATTAATGGCAAAAAAGTGTCTCTCCTTTGTCTAAAACATATAATAAAGCTGAGGAAATATCCATATTTTTTTGCACATTTTTTAAACCCTTTTTTTTGATGACACAAAACTACTTCCTACATTTGTACGGGTCACCTTCAGAGTCCCGTGACACTACTTCCTACATTTGTACGGGTCACCTTCAGAGTCCCGTGACACTACTTCCTACATTTGTACGGGTCACCTTCAGAGTCCCGTGACACTACTTCCTACATTTGTACGGGTCACCTTCAGAGTCCCGTGACACTTCTTCCTACATTTGTACGGGTCACCTTCAGAGTCCCGTGACACTACTTCCTACATTTGTACGGGTCACCTTCAGAGTCCCGTGACACTTCTTCCTACATTTGTACGGGTCACCTTCAGAGTCCCGTGACACTTGTGGGGGTCGTAGAGGAACATGGAGAACACCATCGTGTTTGTGAGAGCCTCCCCATTCCACAGTGGGGTCATATCAGTTTGTTTCAGACAGAGGTTGCAGCATTAGAATTATCGACTTCAGAGGAGGAGTCCCATTGGGGTTGTGGGGGTCGTAGAGCAAAACAGCCAAACCATTCGGACGCTACAGACATTTTTTTGTGAAAAGACAAACACCACTGTAGCACAGAAGGCACAGAAGGCCTATATAGGCGGATGCCTATACAAGGGTGTGTCAATAGACTCTTAAGGCTGTTAAGCGATGCTGGGTCCTTGAAAAGCACTATATAAATACATTGTATTAATATTACACTGAACAACCTATACATACAGAGGGCCTTCAGAAAGTATTCAGACCCCTTGACTTTCACATTTTGTTACGTTACAGCCTTATTCTAAAAGGGATTAAATCAATGTTTTTCCTCATCAATCTAAACCCCCCATAATGACATCACAACCTCCCATAATGACATCACAACCTCCCATAATGACATCACAACCTCCCATAATGACATCACAACCTCCCATATTTTTTTATTTTTATTTTTTATTTCCCCTTTATTTAACCAGGTAGGCTAGTTGAGAACACCTTTATTTAACCAGGTAGGCTAGTTGAGAACACCTTTATTTAACCAGGTAGGCTAGTTGAGAACACCTTTATTTAACCAGGTAGGCAAGTTGAGAACAAGTTCTCATTTACAATTGCGACCTGGCCAAGATAAAGCAAAGCAGTTCGACACATACAACGACACAGAGTTACACATGGAGTAAAACAAACATACAGTCAATAATACAGTATAAACAAGTCTATATACGATGTGAGCAAATGAGGTGAGATAAGGGAGGTAAAGGCAAAAAAGGCCATGGTGGCAAAGTAGATACAATATAGCAAGTAAAACACTGGAATGGTAGATTTGCAATGGGAGAAAGTGCAAAGTAGAAATAAAAATAATGGAGGTGCAAAGGAGCAAAATAAATAAATAAATAAAATACAGTAGGGAAAGAGGTAGTTGTTTGGGCTAAATTATAGGTGGGCTATGTACAGGTGCAGTAATCTGTGAGCTGCTCTGACAGTTGGTGCTTAAAGCTAGTGAGGGAGATAAGTGTTTCCAGTTTCAGAGATTTTTGTAGTTCGTTCCAGTCATTGGCAGCAGAGAACTGGAAGGAGAGGCGGCCAAAGAAAGAATTGGTTTTGGGGGTGACTAGAGAGATATACCTGCTGGAGCGTGTGCTACAGGTGGGAGATGCAATGGTGACCAGCGAGCTGAGATAAGGGACTTTACCTAGCAGGGTCTTGTAGATGACATGGAGCCAGTGGGTTTGGCGACGAGTATGAAGCGAGGGCCAGCCAACGAGAGCGTACAGGTCGCAATGGTGGGTAGTATATGGGGCTTTGGTGACAAAACGGATTGCACTGTGATAGACTGCATCCAATTTGTTGAGTAGGGTATTGGAGGCTATTTTGTAAATGACATCGCCAAAGTCGAGGATTGGTAGGATGGTCAGTTTTACAAGGGTATGTTTGGCAGCATGAGTGAAGGATGCTTTGTTGCGAAATAGGAAGCCAATTCTAGATTTAACTTTGGATTGGAGATGTTTGATATGGGTCTGGAAGGAGAGTTTACAGTCTAACCAGACACCTAAGTATTTGTAGTTGTCCACGTATTCTAAGTCGAAGCCGTCCAGAGTAGTAATGTTGGACAGGCGGGTAGTTACAGGTAGCGATCGGTTGAAGAGCATGCATTTAGTTTTACTTGTATTTAAGAGCAATTGGAGGCCACGGAAGGAGAGTTGTATGGCATTGAAGCTTGCCTGGAGGGTTGTTAACACAGTATCCAAAGAAGGGCCAGAAGTATACAGAATGGTGTCGTCTGCATGGAGGTGGATCAGAGACTCACCAGCAGCAAGAGCGACCTCATTGATGTATACAGAGAAGAGAGTCGGCCCAAGAATTGAACCCTGTGGCACCCCCATAGAGACTGCCAGACATCACAATCGCCCATAATGACATCACAATACCTTATAATGACAAAGTGCATTTTTTTTTTACAAAATGTACTAGAAATATAAAACTGAAATACCTTATTCACTATGACAGAGCTCCAGAGTTCCTCTGTGGAGAAGGGAGAGCCTTCCAGAAGGACATACATCTCTGCAGCACTCCACCAAATCAGGTAGAGTGGCCAGACGGAAGCTACTCCTCACTAAAAGGACACGACAGACCGCTTGGAGTTTGCCAAAAGGCACCTAAATATTCTCTGATCTAATGAAACCAAGAATAAACTCATTGGCCTGAATGCCAAGTGTCACATCTAAAGGAAACCTGGCACCATCCCTACAGTGAAGGATGGTGGTGGCAGCATCATGCTGTGGAGATGTTTTTCAGCGGCCGGGACTGGGAGACTAGTCAGGATCAAGAGAAAGCTGAAAGGAGCAAAGTACAGTGAGATCCCTGATGAAAATAGCTGTGCAGCGACGCTCCCCATCCAACCTGACAGAGCTTGAGAGGATCTAGAGAGAAGAATGGGAGAAACTCCCCAAATACAGGTGTGCCAAGCTTGTAGTGTCATGCCAAAGAAAACTCTAGGCTGTCATCACTGCCAAAAGCGCTTCAACAAAGTACTGAGTAAAGGGTCTGAATACTTATGTAAATGTTATATTTCAGTTGATTTATTCTAAAAACCTGTTTTTGCTTTGTCATTATGGGGTATTGTGTATAGAATGATGAGGGGGAAAAACTATTTCCCTCTCCCCCTCCTTCCCCTCCTCCCCATTCCCTCTCCCCCTCCTCCCCTTGTCTTCTCCCCTCCTCCCCTTGCCCTCTCCCCTCCTCCCCTTGCCCTCTCCCCTCCTTCCCTTGCCCTCTCCCCTCCTCCCCATGACCTCTCCCCCTCCTCCCCTTGCCCTCTCCCCTCCTCCCCATGCCCTCTCCCCCTCCTCCCCTTGCCCTCTCCCCCTCCTCCCCTTGCCCTCTCCCCCTCCTCCCCTTGCCCTCTCCCCCTCCTCCCCTTGCCCTCTCCCCTTCCTCCCCATGCCCTCTCCCCCTCCTCCCCTTGCCCTCTCCCCTCCTCCCCATGCCCTCTCCCCCTCCTCCCCATTCCCTCTTCCCCTCCTCCCCTTGCCCTCTCCCCTTCCTCCCCATGCCCTCTCCCCCTCCTCCCCATGCCCTCTCCCCCTCCTCCCCATGCCCTCTCCCCTCCTCCCCATTCCCTCTCCCCCTCCTCCCCATTCCCTCTCCCCCTCCTCCCCATTCCCTCTCCCCCTCCTTTCCATTCCCTCTCCCCTCCTCCCCTTGCCCTCTCCCCCTCTCCCCCTCCTCCCCATTCCCTCTCCCCTCCTCCCCTTGCCCTCTCCCCCTCCTCCCCTTGCCCTCTCCCCCTCGACCTCTCCCCTTTCCCCCTCACAGAAAACATGTTGGAAACTCTGCACTACAGTCCATATCCACAGAGTCCAGTAAAGTGAGCAACTTAATGTGTTCAAAAGGGAATTGGTCCAACATAGCCTGCACTGCACTGTTGTTTTCTGGGAATGAAACGTGAGGCGTTACATGTGAATGACTCAATCAGTTTATATAACATTGAGAGAGACAGGCTTACATTCAGTTAGGGACCTCAACTGTGTCATCCACAGTTAGTGTTTAATAAAACAAACATTAAAACAAATCATCAAATCTCAGTATAAAACCCAACCACACAAAAAGTATAAAACACCTCAAATAAAAATCGGTATAAAGTCAAAACAATTATAATAATTGGCACTTTTAATTCAGAACCGAAACTATTTTTGCTCCTATCAATAAGACTGAAGTCCAAAACAAGTCAACAGTGACCCTCCCATTCACCTTTAGGCATTTCAACACTGCCTCCTAGTGGTGAAACTATGGACTGTGTCCCAAATATTCCCTACATTACTATTTACCAGAGCTCAATGGGCCCTTGTCAAGTGTAGTGCACTATATAGGGAATAGGGTGCCATTTGAGAAGCAACTGTCTTTGGTTAAGTCTTTGGTCCTCAGGAGAACTGAAGAACCTTCAGCAGTCCATATTGGGTTCTAGTCATTACGATAACTGAAGAACCTTCAGCAGTCCATATTGGGTTCTGGTCATTAGGATAACTGAAGAACCTTCTGCAGTCCATATTGGGTTCTGGTCATTAGGATAACTGAAGAACCTTCAGCAGTCCATATTGGGTTCTGGTCCTCAGGAGAACTGAAGAACCTCCAGCAGTCCATATTGGGTTCTGGTCATTAGGATAACTGAAGAACCTTCAACAGTCCATATTGGGTTCTGGTCATTAGGATAACTGAAGAACCTTCAGCAGTCCATATTGGGTTCTGGTCATCAGGATAACTGAAGAACCTTCAGCAGTCCATATTGGGTTCTGGTCATTAGGATAACTGAAGAACCTCCAGCAGTCCATATTGGGTTCTGGTCATTAGGATAACTGAAGAACCTTCAGCAGTCCATATTGGGTTCTGGTCATTAGGATAACTGAAGAACCTCCAGCAGTCCATATTGGGTTCTGGTCATTAGGATAACTGAAGAACCTTCAGCAGTCCATATTGGGTTCTGGTCATTAGGATAACTGAAGAACCTTCAGCAGTCCATATTGGGTTCTGGTCCTCAGGATAACTGAAGAACCTCCAGCAGTCCATATTGGCTTCTGGTCATTAGGATAACTGAAGAACCTTCTGCAGTCCATTTGGGACACAGTCATAGCCGGGGCTGTTATTAACGGGTGTTCTAGGGTGGGCTGTTATTAACGGGTGTTCTAGGGTGGGCTGTTATTAACGGGTGTTCTAGGGTGGGCTGTTATTAACGGGTGTTCTAGGGTGGGCTGTTATTAACGGGTGTTCTACAGTGGGCTGTTATTAACGGGTGTTCTAGGGTGGGCTGTTATTAACGGGTGTTCTAGGGTGGGCTGTTATTAACGGGTGTTCTAGGGTGGGCTGTTATTAACAGGTGTTCTAGGGTGGGCTGTTATTAACAGGTGTTCTAGGATGGGCTGTTATTAACGGGTGTTCTAGGGTGGGCTGTTATTAACGGGTGTTCTAGGGTGGGCTGTTATTAACGGGTGTTCTAGGGTGGGCTGTTATTAACGGGTGTTCTACAGTGGGCTGTTATTAACGGGTGTTCTAGGGTGGGCTGTTATTAACGGGTGTTCTAGGGTGGGCTGTTATTAACGGGTGTTCTAGGGTGGGCTGTTATTAACGGGTGTTCTAGGGTGGGCTGTTAATAACGGGTGTTCTACAGTGGGCTGTTATTAACGGGTGTTCTAGGGTGGGCTGTTATTAACAAGTGTTCTAGGGTGGGCTGTTATTAACGGGTGTTCTAGGGTGGGCTGTTAATAACGGGTGTTCTACAGTGGGCTGTTATTAACAGGTGTTCTAGGGTGGGCTGTTATTAACAAGTGTTCTAGGGTGGGCTGTTATTAACGGGTGTTCTACAGTGGGCTGTTATTAACAGGTGTTCTAGGGTGGGCTGTTAATAACGGGTGTTCTAGGGTGGGCTGTTATTAACGGGTGTTCTAGGATGGGCTGTTAATAACGGGTGTTCTACAGTGGGCTGTTATTAACGGGTGTTCTAGGGTGGGCTGTTATTAACGGGTGTTCTAGGGTGGGCTGTTAATAACGGGTGTTCTACAGTGGGCTGTTATTAACGGGTGTTCTAGGGTGGGCTGTTAATAACGGGTGTTCTAGGGTGGGCTGTTATTAACGGGTGTTTTACGGTGGCTGTTATTAACGGGTGTTCTGTGGTATTACAGTGCGCTCCAACATTATTGGGACAGATTATTTTGTGTCCAATAGAAGTTAATGGTAAATAACGTATTGTGTCATTTGACTTTTTTACTTTTATTGTAAATAAGAATAGAATGTTTCTGAACACTTCCACATTAATCTGGGTGCTACCATGGTTATGGATAATCCTGAATGAATCGTGAGAAAGTTGCTTGTTGTTATGATATAAAATGCTAACCTCCCCTGTTATTGTAATGGTGAGAGGTTAGCATGTCTTGGGGGTATGATATAAAATGCTAACCTCCCCTGTTATTGGTAATGGTGAGAGTTTAGCATGTCTTGCGGGTATAATATAAAATGCTAACCTCCCCTGTTATTGGTAATGGTGAGAGGTTAGCATGTCTTGGGGGTACGTTATAAAATGCTAAGCTCCCCTGTTATTGGTAATGGTGAGAGTTTAGCATGTCTTGCGGGTATAATATAAAATGCTAACCTCCCCTGTTATTGGTAATGGTGAGAGGTTAGCATGTCTTGGGGGTACGATATAAAATGCTAACCTCCCCTGTTATTGGTAATGGTGAGAGGTTACTATGTCTTGGAGGTATGATATATAATGCTAACCTCCACTGTTATTGTAATGGTGAGAGGTTAGCATGTCTTGGGGGTATGATATATAACATGCTAACCTCCCCTGTTATTGTAATGGTGAGAGGTTAGCATGTCTTAGGGGTATGATATAAAATGCTAACCTCCCCTGTTATTGTAATGGTGAGAGGTTAGCATGTCTTGGGGGTACGATATAAAATGCTAACCTCCCCTGTTATTGGTAATGGTGAGAGGTTACTATGTCTTGGAGGTATGATATATAATGCTAACCTCCACTGTTATTGTAATGGTGAGAGGTTAGCATGTCTTGGGGGTATGATATATAACATGCTAACCTCCCCTGTTATTGTAATGGTGAGAGGTTAGCATGTCTTGGAGGTATGATATATAATGCTAACCTCCCCTGTTATTGTAATGGTGAGAGGTTAGCATGTCTTGGGGGTACGATATAAAATGCTAACCACTCCCTGTTATTGTAATGGTGAGAGGTTAGCATGTCTTAGTGGTATGATATAAAATGCTAACCTCCCCTGTTATTGTAATGGTGAGAGGTTAGCATGTCTTGGGGGTATGATATAAAATGCTAAACTTCCCTGTTATTGGTAATGGTGAGAGGTTAGCATGTCTTAGGGGTTAGAATATTTGTGTTAGAATAAGGGGTTAGAATAAGGCTCTTCCTCATGCATCATTATTGACGATTCATTCAGGATTATCCATAATCACAGTAGCTTCCACATGAATGTATTAGTGTTCTATTCTACATTATATTCTGTGTACAAAAGGTGCTTTAGTTTCTAAACAGTTATATATATATATATGTTATATATAGTTATATATATACCCAATATGGATGACAGTCTGCACTTTAACCTCATATTCATTGAGTCTTTTCAAATCCAAAGTGATGGAGTACAGAGCCTAAACAAATTGTCACTGTCCCAATACTTCGGGAGATCACTGTGTTTTTTCTGTTATATTGTACCAAGCACCAAGTCTAGGTACAAAAGGCTTCTTAACAGCTTCTACCCCCAAGCCACAAGACTCCTGAACATCTAATCAAATGGCTACCCGGGCTATTTGCATCGGAAATGGACAGCTCATGGTGCTGAAAGTCAGAAAATTCCATAATTTCAACTGTTTTCATTTTAATTCGACTTCAACTATCAACAAGAGGGCTTTCTATAGTCAAGTGGAAGACAATTTTAACATTCTTCAAAAAGGAACAGGTTTCAATTGCAAATTTTACAAGATACATTTATCTGCAACAGAGCATGCTAAACTTAATGTTCTTCTTTCAGTTCAAACAAAAGAGGCAGTGTCATCCTTATAAACAAAAACGCCCCAGTCATATCTGACCACGCCCCAGTCATATCTGACCACGCCCCAGTCATATCTGACCACGCCCCAGTCATATCTGACCACGCCCCAGTCATATCTGACCACGCTCCAGTCATATCTGACCACGCCCCAGTCATATCTGACCACGCCCCAGTCATATCTGACCACGCCCCAGTCATATCTGACCACGCCCCAGTCATATCTGACCACGCCCCAGTCATATCTGACCACGCCCCAGTCATATCTGACCACGCCCCAGTCATATCTGACCACGCCCCAGTCATATCTGACCCACGCCCCAGTCATATCTGACCACGCCCCAGTCATATCTGACCACGCCCCAGTCATATCTGACCACGCCCCAGTCATATCTGACCACGCCCCAGTCATATCTGACCACGCCCCAGTCATATCTGACCACGCCCCAGTCATATCTGACCACGCCCCAGTCATATCTGACCCACGCCCCAGTCATATCTGACCCACGCCCCAGTCATATCTGACCACGCCCCAGTCATATCTGACCACGCCCCAGTCATATCTGACCACGCCCCAGTCATATCTGACCACGCCCCAGTCATATCTGACCCACGCCCCAGTCATATCTGACCACGCCCCAGTCATATCTGACCACGCCCTAGTCATATCTGACCACGCCCCAGTCATATCTGACCACGCCCCAGTCATATCTGACCACGCCCTAGTCATATCTGACCACGCCCCAGTCATATCTGACCACGCCCCAGTCATATCTGACCACGTCCGAGTGTAGATAGATCTGGATCTCGGCACAACAACCCCAAAAAATAAGATATTGGAGACTTAATGCATCCACCCTTAAAGTGGAACTGACAGCGTTTTAACTACTTTCCAGATAATATCAGTCCAAAATACCACATTTCCAGTTTATGCTACAAAACCAACTTTGGCTAATATGCTACCGTATCTATTTATGTAGCAAGTTAAAAACACAGAGCCTAATGTTAGCTTGCTAGCAGCTAGGAGGACGTCATGTCAGTGGAGGAGTGGGTGGCTGTCCTCTTATCGTTTTTCATTGGCTACAGCAAGAGATGTACGTGCCATTTGGTTAGCTAGCAATAAAAGACCATCACTTTGCTAGCTAGATAGCTAGCTATGCTGAACGACTTATCCAGTTAGCATCTCTCGCATTTGCAAATTCACTCTGGCTAGCAATCTACTCCAATTTCAGAGCACTCTTCAGAGATAGTAAATTCATCAGTTATTCTGCACTAACAAGCAAGACCCGGCGAAGAAGGAAAGAAATTCCACAAATTAGCTTAAGACACACCTGTTAATTGAAATGCAATCCAGGTGACTATCTCATGAAGCTGGTTGAGAGAATGCCAAGAGTGTGCAAAGCATTGTGTCCCACCACCCGCCAACCCCTCTTTTTACGCTTCTGCTACTCTGTGTTCATCATATGTGCACAGTCACTTTAACGATACCTACTACCTCAATAAGCCTGACTAACAGGTGTCTGTATATAGCCTTGCTACTCTTTTTTCAAATGTATTTTTACTGTTGTTTTATTTCTTTACTTACACACACACCTTTTTTGGGCACCACCATGCTTCACTGTACGGATGGTGCCAGGTTTCAATTGCAAATTTTACAAGATACATTTATCTGCAACAGAGCATGCTAAACTTAATGTTCTTCTTTCAGTTCAAACAAAAGAGGCAGTGTCATCCTTATAAACAAAAACGCCCCAGTCATATCTGACCACGCCCCAGTCATATCTGACCACGCCCCAGTCATATCTGACCACGCCCCAGTCATATCTGACCACGCCCCAGTCATATCTGACCACGCTCCAGTCATATCTGACCACGCCCCAGTCATATCTGACCACGCCCCAGTCATATCTGACCACGCCCCAGTCATATCTGACCACGCCCCAGTCATATCTGACCACGCCCCAGTCATATCTGACCACGCCCCAGTCATATCTGACCACGCCCCAGTCATATCTGACCACGCCCCAGTCATATCTGACCCACGCCCCAGTCATATCTGACCACGCCCCAGTCACATCTGACCACGCCCCAGTCATATCTGACCACGCCCCAGTCATATCTGACCACGCCCCAGTCATATCTGACCACGCCCCAGTCATATCTGACCACGCCCCAGTCATATCTGACCACGCCCCAGTCATATCTGACCACGCCCCAGTCATATCTGACCCACGCCCCAGTCATATCTGACCCACGCCCCAGTCATATCTGACCACGCCCCAGTCATATCTGACCACGCCCCAGTCATATCTGACCACGCCCCAGTCATATCTGACCACGCCCCAGTCATATCTGACCCACGCCCCAGTCATATCTGACCACGCCCCAGTCATATCTGACCACGCCCTAGTCATATCTGACCACGCCCCAGTCATATCTGACCACGCCCCAGTCATATCTGACCACGCCCTAGTCATATCTGACCACGCCCCAGTCATATCTGACCACGCCCCAGTCATATCTGACCACGTCCGAGTGTAGATAGATCTGGATCTCGGCACAACAACCCCAAAAAATAAGATATTGGAGACTTAATGCATCCACCCTTAAAGTGGAACTGACAGCGTTTTAACTACTTTCCAGATAATATCAGTCCAAAATACCACATTTCCAGTTTATGCTACAAAACCAACTTTGGCTAATATGCTACCGTATCTATTTATGTAGCAAGTTAAAAACACAGAGCCTAATGTTAGCTTGCTAGCAGCTAGGAGGACGTCATGTCAGTGGAGGAGTGGGTGGCTGTCCTCTTATCGTTTTTCATTGGCTACAGCAAGAGATGTACGTGCCATTTGGTTAGCTAGCAATAAAAGACCATCACTTTGCTAGCTAGATAGCTAGCTATGCTGAACGACTTATCCAGTTAGCATCTCTCGCATTTGCAAATTCACTCTGGCTAGCAATCTACTCCAATTTCAGAGCACTCTTCAGAGATAGTAAATTCATCAGTTATTCTGCACTAACAAGCAAGACCCGGCGAAGAAGGAAAGAAATTCCACAAATTAGCTTAAGACACACCTGTTAATTGAAATGCAATCCAGGTGACTATCTCATGAAGCTGGTTGAGAGAATGCCAAGAGTGTGCAAAGCATTGTGTCCCACCACCCGCCAACCCCTCTTTTTACGCTTCTGCTACTCTGTGTTCATCATATGTGCACAGTCACTTTAACGATACCTACTACCTCAATAAGCCTGACTAACAGGTGTCTGTATTTAGCCTTGCTACTCTTTTTTCAAATGTATTTTTACTGTTGTTTTATTTCTTTACTTACACACACACCTTTTTTGGGCACCACCATGCTTCACTGTACGGATGGTGCCAGGTTTCCTCCAGACCTGCCGGTTGGAATTCAGGCCAGAGTTTACTCTTGGTTTCATCAGACCAGACAATCTTGTTTCTCATGGTGTGAGAGTCTTTAGGTGCCTTTTGGCAAACTCCAAGCAGGCTTTCATGTGCCTTTTACTGAGGAGTGGCTTCTGTCTGGCCAATCTGCCATAAAGGCCTGATTGGTGGAGTGCTGCAGAGATGGGAGAACCTTCAGAAGGACAACCATCTCCACTGAGGAACTCTGGAGCTCTGTCAGAGGGACCATCGGGTTCTTGGTCACCTCCCTGACTAAGGCCCTTCTCCGATTACTCAGTTTGGGAGGGCAGGCAGCTCTAGGAAGAGTCTTGGTGGTTCCAAACTTCTTCCATTTAAGAATGATGAAGGGCAGTGTGTTCTTGAGGACCTTCAATGCTGCAGACATTGTTTGGTACCCTTCCCCAGATCTGTGCCTCGACACAATCCTGTCTTGGAGCTCTACGGACAATTCCTTCCACCTCATGGCTTGGTTTTTGCTCTGACATGTACTGTCAACTGTGGGACCTTATATAGACAGGTGTGTGCCTTTCCAAATCATGTCCAATCAATTGAATTTACAACAGTTGGACTCAAATCAAGTTGTAGAAACATCAAGGATGATCCATGGAAACCGTATGCATCTGAGCTCAATTTCGAGTCTCCTAGCAAAGGGTCTGAATACAGTATGTTTTTTATTTTTTTTATAAATTCATAAACATTTCTAATAACCTGTTTTAGCGTTGTCATTATGAGGTTGTGTGAGTAGATCGACGAGGATCTTTATTTAATCCATTTTAGAATAAGGCTGTTACGAAAAAGTCCAGGGGTCTGTATACTTTCTGAATGCCCTGTATATAAACAGAAACACAGGTTAACATATATAAACAGAAACACAGGTTAACATATATAAACAGAAACACAGGTTAACACGTATAAACAGAAACACAGGTTAACATGTATAAACAGAAACACAGGTTAACACGTATAAACAGAAACACAGGTTAACATATATAAACAAAAACACAGGTTAACACATATAAACAGAAACACAGGTTAACACATATAAACAGAAACACAGGTTAACACGTATAAACAGAAACACAGGTTAACATATATAAACAAAAACACAGGTTAACACATATAAACAGAAACACAGGTTAACACATAAACAGAAACACAGGTTAACACGTATAAACAGAAACACAGGTTAACATATATAAACAGAAACACAGGTTAACATACATAAACAGAAACACAGGTTAACATACATAAAACAGAAACACAGGTTAACATATATAAAACAGAAACACAGGTTAACATATATAAACAGAAACACAGGTTAACATATATAAAACAGAAACACAGGTTAACAGAAACACAGGTTAACAGAAACACAGGTTAACAGAAACACAGGTTAACAGAAACACAGGTTAACATATATAAACAGAAACACAGGTTAACATATATAAACAGAAACACAGGTTAATATATATAAAACAGAAACACAGGTTAACAGAAACACAGGTTAACATATATAAACAGAAACACAGGTTAACAGAAACACAGGTTAACATATATAAAACAGAAACACAGGTTAACATATATAAACAGAAACACAGGTTAACAAAAACACAGGTTAACAGAAACACATGTTAACATATATAAACAGATATTTACTTACATGGTACAGACACGTTCTAGGAAGCTGCTGACCAGACTCTCATGTTTACTACAGAGATCCTTCTGGAACTGATTCTTCATCCAGTCCTCTATGTTACAGACCTTGACCCTGGAGCTGTGCCAGGTGACAGCCAGATAGCGCAGCGACGATCCTAACACATAGTTCTCTCTCCTCAGCTCAGAGGGGGAGTGGAACAAGAGCAGTGACCACAGCCTGGGGTCCAAGTAGACCTCTCTGAGCCGATGGCAGGTCAGGGAGAAAGACCTACAACTGTCTTTATCCAGGTAGGAGAGGAGGTGGAGGAGACACTCCTGGTTCAACTGGGTGATGGTGAGGTCCGTAGTGGGCTGGATGAGCTTGGTGGTGCTGGCGTCCATGGTTGCACGGTGAGACAGACACAGAAAGACTGGCTGACCAGGCTCCGATGGACAGAGAGAGGCCTCGTCTGATCCTCGGGTCCCCAAAGCTTACCACTGACCAGCTGCCTCCAGGCTACAATGAGGCAGCAGCAAATCGACTGTATTGTCCTGCCTGGATATATGATGCCTTCTCAGCACAGGCTGAGAGCTTGGAGCAGGGTGGGGGGCTCGAGGGTAACACAGTTGCTGCTGGACATATATGGCTGTGGAATGGAGGTTATTTTGGGAGGTGGAGGCCAACTGTTTGGTGGAGCTGTCAGAGAGAGAAGTGTGTGAGCTAAGACACACACTCCCTCTGTGAGAGACAGACACACACACACAAACCCCTCTCTCCCATCTGTCAACCTGTTTCCTCCACACGTTCTGGCTCTCTGGACAGGGACAGATGTTTACACTAGTGTAGAGGCCCAGAATCTCCCAGAATTCCTAGCCACTGTGCTTCTACATCTGCATTGCTTGCTGTTTGGGGTTTTAGGCTGGGTTTCTGTACAGCACTTTGAGACATCAGCTGATGTATAAAAGGGCTTCATAAATACATTTGATTTATTGATTGAAACATACATCAGCCTGAACATATACACTACCAGTCAACAGTTTGGACACCTACTCATTCAAGGGTTTTCTTTATTTTATTACTATTTTCTACATTGTAGAATAATAGTGAAGAATCAAAACTATGAAATCACACATATGGAATCATGTAGTAACCAAAAAAGTGTTAAACAAATCAAAAATATATTTTATATTCGAGGTTCTTCAAATAGCCATCCTTTGCCTTGATGACGGCGTTGCACGCTTGGTCCTGTGATCACACATGCCTCAAGCACACACAGGTTACGTTACCTGCTTGCAAATGTGTGCCAAAAGTGGGGATGTTTCATAGTATTTCTGATTAACTCCTCACCACCTATTATTTTCTTTACAGTAAACCACAGAACCACCACTGCAATACAGGCCTACACTTAGCACCTTTTTATCTATCTACAAACAGGATTATTCCACTGTCACCATAGGGTAACCCTTTTTGGTTCCAGGTAGAACCCGTTTTGGCTCCAGGTAGAATACCTTCTCTTTCTAGGTAGAAATCTTTTTGGCTCCAGGTAGAACTCCTTCTGTTTCTAGGTAGAACCCTTTTGGCTCCAGGTAGAACCCTTTTGGCTCCAGGTAGAATCCCTTCTGTTTCTAGGTAGAACCCTTTTGGCTCCAGGTAGAACCCCTTCTGTTTCTAGGTAGAACCCTTTTTGGCTCCAGGTAGAACCCCTTCTGTTTCTAGGTAGAACCCTTTTGGCTCCAGGTAGAACCCCTTCTGTTTCTAGGTAGAACCCTTTTTGGCTCCAGGTAGAACCCCTTCTGTTTCTAGGTAGAACCCTTTTGGCTCCAGGTAGAACCCCTTCTGTTTCTAGGTAGAACCCTTTTGGGCTCCATTCCACAGAGGGTTCTACATGGATCCAAAAGGATTTCTACCTGGAACCAAAAAGTGTTCTCCTTTGGTGACAGCCGAAGAACCCTGTTGGAAGGCCTTGGACCGACCATGAGGCCTTGGACCGACCATGAGGCCTTGGACCATGCTGCACTGAGATGAGGTATACATGTAGTCCTTTTCAGTGTGGAGGAAAATTAATTGAACAGGAGAACAGGATGTGGTTGGTTGAAAAGGGAGAGCAGGGGGAGTGGTGGGTTGAACAGGATGTGGTTGGTTGAGGAGGGAGAGCAGGGGGAGTGGTGGGTTGAACAGGATGTGGTTGGTTGAGGAGGGAGAGCAGGGGGGGTGGTGGGTTGAACAGGATGTGGTTGGTTGAGGAGGGAGAGCAGGGGGGGGGGGGGGTAGAACAGCTACAGTGATGCTGATTGGTTGCTCTGGCTCATCATTTCTTGACTAAAATAAATATAGATTTATAAATGAGTTTGACATTGCCATAGTTCAAAGGCTGAAAAGCCTTCATTGACATTCTCCCACAGACAGCAAGACATTCAGTATTCACTGAATGAAGGAGCCTAGCAATTCCATTCACAATCCCACAATTCCACAATTCCTCCACAATTCCATTCATCAATGAAATCAATTATACTATCGCACATTCACTGACATTATTAAAGTAGACTATAGGCTACTCCTGTAGCTACCTTGTACAACACCGTAATCATTGAAATAAGTAGAGTACCCATCCACATTTCCACTTTTATTGATCAATCAGATAATACTAGCACATAGTTACATTATAGTACAACAGGCCACTCCTGTATCCACACTATATTAGGATAGCGTTCTGATTTCATTGGTCTTGTCAGGCATGATTTTAGGTCTTCAATCGAAGTTGTCTCTCTTTTCCCTCCTTCAGGGAAGTAGTATGCATCCCTTATTCAAATCAGCTCCAGTGTAGACCTAGTGACAGGAGAAACACACCCACAGCTCCAGTGTTAATGTGTAGACCTAGTGACAGGAGATATACACCCACAGCTCCAGTGTTAATGTGTAGACCTAGTGACAGGAGAAATACACCCACAGCTCCAGTGTTAATGTGTAGACCTAGTGACAGTGGAGAAATACACCCACAGCTCCAGTGTTAATGTGTAGACCTAGTGACAGGAGAAATACACCCACAGCTCCAGTGTTAATGTGTAGACCTAGTGACAGGAGAAATACACCCACAGCTCCAGTGTTAATGTGTAGACCTAGTGACAGGAGATATACACCCACAGCTCCAGTGTTAATGTATAGACCTAGTGACAGTGGAGAAACACACCCACAGCTCCAGTGTTAATGTGTAGACCTAGTGACAGGATATATACACCCACAGCTCCAGTGTTAATGTGTAGACCTAGTGACAGGAGAAATACACCCACAGCTCCAGTGTTAATGTGTAGACCTAGTGACAGGAGAAATACACCCACAGCTCCAGTGTTAATGTGTAGACCTAGTGACAGGAGAAATACACCCACAGCTCCAGTGTTAATGTGTAGACCTAGTGACAGGAGATATACACCCACAGCTCCAGTGTTAATGTGTAGACCTAGTGACAGGAGAAATACACCCACAGCTCCAGTGTTAATGTGTAGACCTAGTGACAGTGGAGAAATACACCCACAGCTCCAGTGTTAATGTGTAGACCTAGTGACAGGAGAAATACACCCACAGCTCCAGTGTTAATGTGTAGACCTAGTGACAGGAGAAATACACCCACAGCTCCAGTGTTAATGTGTAGACCTAGTGACAGGAGAAATACACCCACAGCTCCAGTGTTAATGTGTAGACCTAGTGACAGGAGATATACACCCACAGCTCCAGTGTTAATGTGTAGACCTAGTGACAGGAGAAATACACCCACAGCTCCAGTGTTAATGTGTAGACCTAGTGACAGGAGAAATACACCCACAGCTCCAGTGTTAATGTGTAGACCTAGTGACAGGAGAAATACACCCACAGCTCCAGTGTTAATGTGTAGACCTAGTGACAGTGGAGAAATACACCCACAGCTCCAGTGTTAATGTGTAGACCTAGTGACAGGAGAAATACACCCACAGCTCCAGTGTTAATGTGTAGACCTAGTGACAGTGGAGAAATACACCCACAGCTCCAGTGTTAATGTGTAGACCTAGTGACAGGAGAAATACACCCACAGCTCCAGTGTTAATGTGTAGACCTAGTGACAGGAGAAATACACCCACAGCTCCAGTGTTAATGTGTAGACCTAGTGACAGGAGAAATACACCCACAGCTCCAGTGTTAATGTGTAGACCTAGTGACAGGAGAAATACACCCACAGCTCCAGTGTAGACCTAGTGACAGGAGAAATACACCCACAGCTCCAGTGTTAATGTGTAGACCTAGTGACAGGAGATATACACCCACAGCTCCAGTGTTAATGTGTAGACCTAGTGACAGTGGAGAAACACACCCACAGCTCCAGTGTTAATGTGTAGACCTAGTGACAGGAGAAATACACCCACAGCTCCAGTGTTAATGTGTAGACCTAGTGACAGGAGATATACACCCACAGCTCCAGTGTTAATGTGTAGACCTAGTGACAGGAGAAATACACCCACAGCTCCAGTGTTAATGTGTAGACCTAGTGACAGGAGAAATACACCCACAGCTCCAGTGTTAATGTGTAGACCTAGTGACAGGAGAAATACACCCACAGCTCCAGTGTTAATGTGTAGACCTAGTGACAGTGGAGAAATACACCCACAGCTCCAGTGTTAATGTGTAGACCTAGTGACAGGAGAAATACACCCACAGCTCCAGTGTTAATGTGTAGACCTAGTGACAGTGGAGAAATACACCCACAGCTCCAGTGTTAATGTGTAGACCTAGTGACAGGAGAAATACACCCACAGCTCCAGTGTTAATGTGTAGACCTAGTGACAGGAGAAATACACCCACAGCTCCAGTGTAGACCTAGTGACAGGAGAAATACACCCACAGCTCCAGTGTTAATGTGTAGACCTAGTGACAGGAGATATACACCCACAGCTCCAGTGTTAATGTGTAGACCTAGTGACAGTGGAGAAACACACCCACAGCTCCAGTGTTAATGTGTAGACCTAGTGACAGGAAAAATACACCTACAGCTCCAGTGTTAATGTGTAGACCTAGTGACAGGAGATATACACCCACAGCTCCAGTGTTAATGTGTAGACCTAGTGACAGTGGAGAAACACACCCACAGCTCCAGTGTTAATGTGTAGACCTAGTGACAGGAGAAATACACCCACAGCTCCAGTGTTAATGTGTAGACCTAGTGACAGGAGATATACACCCACAGCTCCAGTGTTAATGTGTAGACCTAGTGACAGTGGAGATATACACCCACAGCTCCAGCACACAACGGCATGTAGGGGTGTAGTAGGCAAATCAGTTAAGGACAAATTCTTATTGACAATGACGGCTTACCGGGGCCCAAACCTAACGCCGTCCTATGGGACTCCCAATCACGGCCGGTTGCAACACAGCCTGGAACCGAACCAGGGTCTGTAGTGAAGCCTCTAGCACTGAGATGCAGTGCCTTAGGGAGCCCTACATGTAAATTACTATGTAAAATATGTATATATGCTACATTTACAATTGAATTCATCCATGAAATAAATACTAACACATCTAATTAAGTTATTTTAGAATAGCCTACTCCCCTATCGACACAATATTACCTACGTGCTTTCAACAAATACGTTATCAAGAGAAATGTATTATTTTTTAAATAAACCAAGTTTTCCTCATCCATAAATATTTCCTAACGAATTCCCAATTTAATATAGCCTACTTACTCCTCAAATCGGATCAAGGGCATCGTGGTAATTATTTTAATCGTCTAAGGAAACTATCTGCCGCTTGTAAAAACCACCCTAAAACCTTAAACCATAATCCTTAACCATTTTGATTGAGGTAGGGACATCCCAAGGATCCCGAATAGCACTGCGAAAGCCTATGGGACTCCTCCATCCGACTGAAAGCCAGGGACAACTCTTACTGGTTGTCTGTTTCGGCTACTGGGAACACAGCCTGTGATTGGCTAACAACATTTAGATCTGTATAGGGGGAGTTAAGATAACATACCATGAGGTGTTGAGGGAAAGACAGATTACCTACAGATTGGACAGTCTTTTTTAGGCCCTTAGAGATAACAGGAAATACACAAGCCATAGACTACACCAGAATGTCGACATGCACGGGGAAAACATTTCTAACGTTTTATTAATATAAATATCAACTACGCACCTTACGACTCTCATTAACACGCAGACTTTAGTACAGGATTGGTACTGTTTGACACGGTAGTTACAGTGAGACGTCATGAAGGCGTCATGTAGGCGTCAGTACAGGATTGGTACTGTATGACACGGTAGTTACAGTGAGACGTCATGTAGGCGTCATGTAGGCGTCATGTAGGCGTCATGTAGACGTCAGTACAGGATTGGTACTGTATGACACGGTAGTTACAGTGAGGCGTCATGTAGGCGTCATGTAGGCGTCAGTACAGGGTTGGTACTGTATGACACGGTAGTTACAGTGAGACGTCATGTAGACGTCATGTAGGCGTCATGTAGACGTCAGTACAGGATTGGTACTGTATGACACGGTAGTTACAGTGAGGCGTCATGTAGGCGTCATGTAGGCGTCAGTACAGGATTGGTACTGTATGACACGGTAGTTACAGTGAGGCGTCATGTAGGCGTCAGTACAGGATTGGTACTGTATGACACGGTAGTTACTGGACCATTACAGTAGTGAGTCACTTTGTAACCTGGACCATTACAGTAGTGAATCACTGAGTCACTTTGTAACCTGGACCATTACAGTAGTGAGTCACTATGTAACCTGGACCATTACAGTAGTGAGTTCTTGTGCAGCTTGTTGTTTGCTCTTTGCATACACATATATCACTGTATCATCTGCATACATTTGAACTTCAGACCCAGTACAGACAGAAGGCAGATCATTAATGTACAGGCTGAACAGGAGGGGCCCCAGTATTGACCCTTGGGGCACGCCCACATCATAGCTACGAGTGGGCGACAGCTCATTGCTCACTCTGACACACTGAGCTCTGCCTTCAAGGTATGATTTCATCCATCTCAAGGCATCGGGGGGAAAAGTTGAACTTGGACAATTTTGTGATGAGAATCGCATTGGTTAACAGTATCAAAAGCATTCCTTAGGTCCAGAAACACAGCCCCAACAACGCCCCCTTTGTCCATCTTGGACTTCACATTTTCCAGAAGAAAGCAGTTGGCCGTTTCTGTGGAGTGTTTCGCTCTGAAGCCAAACTGCATGGAGTGTAATGTGAAGGGGCTGTTGTTGAGGTGGGCAATCAGTTGTTCTGCTACACACTTTTCAACAACCTTTGACACCACAGGTAGTATCCTAATGGGCCTGTAGTTACCCACGTCAGCAGGGTCGCCAGATTTAAAGATGGCCGTTATTATGGCCATTTTCCATACCCTTGGAAACACCCCGAGACCAATAGATGTGTTGGTGACCTTAGTAATGGGGCCAATGAGTGACTCTTTGTAGTTTTTAAGAAAGGTAAAGTCCAGCACAAACACATATTTGGCTTTAAAGTTCTTTAGTGAGCTAATCACCTTGTTCACCTTTGACTCAGAAACCTCCCTTATGATGAAGACAGGTTGAGCGTCATTCACTAGCACTGAGCCCAAGAAACAAGTGGAGGGGTTCTGTGTCAGTACCCTGACAGAGTCAATAAAGTAGGAATCGAAGGCTATTGCTATTTCGACTGCATCCAGTGTTAGATTAGAAATCATGGTGAATGACAGTCTTTTTGCAGTGTTACTATGGTCTTTCCCTGTTAACTTTTTTAGATTCTCCCAGATCAGTTTAGAATTTCCCTTTGCTTCACCAATTATGTTAATAAAGAAGTTTGCCTTGGCCTGTCTAATTTCTTTCATCACCGTATTTCTCAACATGGTAAACCTACGTCTGTCATGCTCTAATTTAGATTTTAGGGCTATTTTTAGAGCATAATCTCGTTCTTTCATCAATTTCCAGATTTCTCCATTTACCCAAGGAAGAGTGCTCTTTTGGCCAGGTTTGGATTTGATTTTCTTTAGGAAACCATTTATTGTAGTCTGGATTGTGGATAGAAAAACCTGACTATCAGCTTCCATGTCTGTATAGGACAAGAGATCATTCCAGTTAATTCCCTTAATTGCGTTTTCAAAATATAGTTTAATTCACTCTTAGTATTCTTAGTTGATCCGGCTTTTTAACAGTAGAGAGGTTAAACCTGCTCTCAGACAGCATTCTGGCTATAAGTGTCAGATTATGATCAGATAGCCCAGTAACCATATTGAATGATTTAGTCACTCTCTCTGGTTTATTACTGAACACCAGACCAATCTGTGTTTTAGAGCAACAAGTCACCCTGGTTGGCCCTTTAACTAGCTGTGTAAGGTCAAAGGTATTAGTGATCCGTTTGAGGGTTTTCCTACAAGACTTGTCTTCATAATTAATGTTAAAATCTCCCATTAAGATGACATCTTTCCCAAACTCACATTCCCTAAGCAAGTTATTAAACTGATCAAAAAACACACTTTTGGTGGAAGGTGGCCTATACATTCCAATAAGGGTAAAAGACATTTGGGGAGACAGTGTAACATTCAGACCAATACATTCTAGTTCATTATCACATGACCACTCAATTAGTTTACATCGGATATGTTCTTTAATGTAAATCATCAGACCCCCTCCTCTTCCTCCAATCCTGTCTCTCCAGAAAACCTGGTAGACAGGCACAATCAAAGCAGCTGTTGTGTCTTTGGCTCTGCCGGATTAAGTGATATGACATGCTATTCTATAAAATAATTTCTCCGTAATTAATATTACCTGAATAAGCTAATCATGTAAATGTAATTTACTAGAGAGTCGGGGCACCACAAAATAATATTTATAGAGCTGTTATCTTCCGAATAAACTCTTAAAGATCTCGTAATATTTTACATCAATAGCAGTCAATATTAATCATCACCTTAATTCAGTCTCATGTGAAAGTTGTACATTCTTGGTTATCTGCACAAACCCTGGCTAACAAGTTGTATCAGCAATACAAAATTGGGTTTAATTATTTATTTACTAAATACTTAACTAATCACACAGAATTACACATACACATAATTAATCATAACTTGATTACAAATTACATAATAAAGGAAAGCGTCCCTAGCGGGCGGAACAGATATGACAGCTGGTTACACAAAAGAAAAGGGCTGGGTTTGAGTGAAAGAGCGGGAAGACTGTGGAACAAAGGGAGAAGCTGTGCTATCGTAAATACAGTATTTTATGCATTCTAAATTACCACCCATTTCGAAAAGGAAAATGCAATAAATATTTAATCTGAGCTGCGCTTCAGTAGGTTGGTGGTAGATGGAAGGCTGTGTTGCCAAACCGAGTACTTTGTATAATGTCTCTGGTGGTCAATTGGATACGTTGTAGTAACGTCGTTGTGTGATAGACGGGATACTCTGTCTGTTCCTTCCTAACCTTCGTTTGCAGCTGCTGTTGCTAACTCAACGGCTAGGAGGTATCACTTCTGTAGTGAATAAGAGTTCAAAGTTCATACCATTCGCAACCAAAGCTCAAGCTGATGTTGGCTTCATTCTGTTAGTTATTGTCTGAACCATTCTGACATCAGACCGTCGTCCTCACATCCTCGGAACAGGAGGTTATATTGTCGTCAAGGCTTTATATAGGGAGGGAGAGGAGGGTGTGTTTAAAAAGTGTTATAGCCCATGTCCCTTCACAGGGGCGGGCCACTGATTGAGCAGAGCCCTACCTTATGACAACCCAAATCTCACATTTTAGAAGCTAAAATCACATTTCATCCCATCACGAATAATTTCATATTCAAACATTTAAATTGAACAATTCCATGTGAATCCGATAACTCTGATGTGTAGACTTTCCACTGTGTAGACTTTCCACTGTAGAGTTTGTCATCTTATCATTGATGAGAATGTCTCAGATGACAACCGAACTGACATCATACTCATTAAGTACCACTGCATATGTTCAATTGGTCAGATTACCAGAATATAGTTCATTTCCCCCCACCTTCTGATGTTCCCAGAATCTCTGTGTTAACCAAGGGGTTTGCAAATAAAACATCAGTAGGGTAGAGAGGAAAAAGGGGGGAAGAGGTATTTTTGATTCTCATAAACCTACCCCCAGGCCAATGTCATGACACAGCATATGGAGAGTTTATGGAGCCGTGTCTCTGAGAGGCAGAGGAAGTCAAGGTTGGAGTCAGTGAGAAGATGTTGAATTTGATCACTTTTTGGAATGACACTACGAATGTTCAAGTGCCCCCCTAGTAGTCCCTTGGGCTTAGCTCTTGGGTCCCAGATGACTCCAGAGTGATTGACACATTGAAAAAAGTTCCATTTGTGTTTGACGGCTGGGTTTAGGCCGTTTTGTTTAGTTTTGATTAGGGGCAGTTCGGTAACGCAATTAACAATCCCTCCCGCCTGCACTGGATGCGGGGAACTAATTAAAACAGCTTGCGTACCAGAAGCAGAGACAGGGATCACACATAAAGACTTGGGTATGTTTGAAGAGTCAATATCTCTCCTCGAGCCGGGTGAGTTCAGAGAAACCATGGGACCATAGCACTCACCCACTTCCACAGCGGCGACGATCAGTGGACGAGGCCATTCACTGCTTTCCACTCCGGTGAGTATCGCTGGCTCAGTGATGTTAGGCCCAGGGTTGAGGCTGGCTCGGTGATGTTAGGCCCAGGATTGAGTTGCACATCCCCGGAGAGCAGGAGGGTAGTGAACAGGTAGTTAACAGTTTCCGATACGTTGGACTTGTGTTTGTTACGCCTAAACGGTTCAGTGGAATAGGGAGCGAGGTAGACTTGGCCATTATTCAGAACATTATGGTATGCTGTGTACTGTCCACTCCCGTGGAACGGTGAACCAATGTGTTTGGTGTTGGTATTCTCCGGCAGTAGATTTGGGTCATCCCAGCAAGGACGCACTGAGATTATCAGTAGAGCAGCTACATAACTGACAATCATGGCAAAGTACTGGAGATAAAACACATAATTGTGCTTAGAGTGTAGGGGGCAGTATTTTGATGTTTGGATGAAAAACGTACCCAAATGAAACTTTCTCAGGCCCAGAATCTAGAATATGCATATAATTGTCAGATTAGGATAGAGAACACTCTAAAGTTTCCAAAACTGTAAAAATATTGTCTGAGTATAACAGAACTGATATTGCAGGCAAAAACCTGAGGAAAATCCAACCCGGAAGTGCTGTTTTTCCTGAAAGCTCTCATGCTCTCTGCATGCCTTTCCTCCATTTAAAGGGATATCAACCAGATTCATTTTCCTATGGCTTCCACATGGTGTGGACAGTCTTTAGACATAGTTTCAGGCTTTTATTTTGAAAAATGAGCGAGAAAGATCACATCTCGTCATTGGATGGCTGGGTGCCAGCAGCGTTTTGCATGCGCCAACAGAGTGGAGCAGACATTTTCTCTCTCTCTCCTATTGAAGAAGCTACAGCCCGGTTGAAATATTATCGATTATATATTGTAAAATCAACCTGAGGATTGATTATAAAAATGTTTCTACGAACTTTACGGGTACTAATTGGAATTTGTCTGCCCCATCGTGACCGCTCGAGCATGTGGATATATGAACATAACGCGCCAACCAAATGGAGGTATTTTGGATATAAAAATAATCTTTATGGAACAAAAGGAACATTTGTGTAACTGGGAGTCTCGTGTGTGCAAACATCTGAAGATCATGAAAGGTAAGTAATTCATTTTATTGCTTTTCTGACTTTCGTGATCAATCAACTTTGCTGCTAGCTGTTTGTAATGTTTTGTCTGCTGAGAGAGATGTCTTTACATAAACGATTGGTATTCTTTTGCCGAAAAGCTTTTTTGAAATCTGGCACGCCAGGTGGATTAACAACAAGCTAAGCTGTGTTTTGCTGTAATGCACTTGTGATTTTATTAAATATTTTTAGTAATTTAATTTGAAATTGGCGCTCTGCAATTCAGCGGACGTTGACGAAAATTATCCCGCTAACGGGATGGGTGCATCAAGAAGTTAACTCTTTGCATGAGTTGCTTAGCTGGGGTCGGCGTACCCCTGATGTTTTACATAAAATAACAGCATTTGAATGAGAAGCGGCACCTGCCGCACCACCCTGTCTTCCGTCCGCCATTATCTTGCGAATACTCTTCTGTATGCTAGTGGGGTGAACAGGCAGTGGCTCGGGTGGTTGATATCCTTGATCTTTTTGTCATTCCTGTGACATCGGGTGGTGTAGGTGTCCTGGAGGGCAGGTAGTTTGCCCCCGGTGATGCGTTGTGCAGACCTCACCACCCTCTGGAGAGCCCTGCGGTTGCGGGCGGTGGAGTTGCTGTACAAGGTGGTGATACAGAGCGACAGGATGCTCTCAATTGTGCATCTGTAAAAGTTTGTGAGGGTTTTAGGTGACAAGACACATTTCTTCAGCCACCTGGAGGTTGAAGAGGCACTGCTGCGCCTTCTTCACTACACTGTCTGTGTGGGTGGACCATTTCAGTTTGTCAGTGATGTTGGTCATTGTTGGTAATCAGGCCTACTACGGTTGTCATCTGCAAACTTGATGATTGAGTTGGAGGCATGCTTGGCCACGCAGTCATGGGTGAACAGGGAGTACAGGAGGGGGCTGAGCACACAACCTTGTGGGGCCCGTGTTGAAGATAAGCGAAGGAGGTGTTGTTTCCTACCTTCACCACCTGGGGACAGCCCCTCAGGAAGTACAGGACAAAGTTGCTCAAGGCGAGGTTCAGATCCAGGGCCCCAAGCTAAAATGATGAGCTTGGAGGGTACTACGGTGTTGAATGCTGAGCTGTGGTCAATGAACGGCATTCTTATATAGGTATTCCTCTTGTCCAGATGGCATAGCGCAGTGTGATAGTGATTGCATCGTCTGTGGACCTATTGGGGCGGTAAGCAAATTGAAATGGATCTATGGTGACAGGTAAGGTAGAGGTGATATGATCCTTGACTAGTCTTTCAAAGCACTTCATGATGACAGATGGGGCGATGGGGCGATAGTCATTTAGTTCAGTTACTTCTGCTTTCTTGGTCAGAGGAACAATGGTGGACATCTTCAAGCAGACAGCAGACTGGCATAGGAAGAGATTGAATGTGTCCCTAAAAACTCAAGCCAGCTGGTCATGCTCTGAGGACGTGGCTATGGATGTTGTCTGGGCTGGCAGCCTTATGAGGGTTAACACGTTTAAATGTCTTACTGACGTCGGCCACAGAGAATGAGAGCCTACAGTCCTTGGGAACGGGCCGCGTCAGTGGCACTGTGTTATCCTCAAAGGTGAAGGTGTTTAGCTCGTCCGGAAGAAAGACGGTGTCCGCGACGTAGTGGTTTTCCCTTTGTAATCCCTGATTGTCTGTAGACATACGTGTCTGAGCCGTTGAATTGACTCCTCTATTCTGACACTTAGCTTGTTTGATTGCCTTGCGGAGGGAATAACCTGTTTGTATTCGGCCATATTCCCAGTCACACTGTCATGGTTAAATGCGGTAGTTCACACTTTCAGTTGTTTTGCATGAATGCTGCCATCTATACACGGTTTCTGTTTTAATAGTCACGGTGGGAACAACATCCTCTATAAACTTCCTGATGAACTCAGTCACAGTGTCCATGTTACGTCAATGTTATTCTCAAAGGAACATATCATGTCCACGTGATCAATCAGAATCCATATTTCAAGATAGTTTTGGTCAGACCAGCATTGAATAGACCTTAGCACGGGTACTTCCTGTGAGTTTCTGCCGATAGGAAGGGAGGAGCAAAATGAAGTCATGATCTGATTTGTCGAAGGGAGGGTGGGTGAGGGCCTTGTAAGCATCCTGGAAGAGAGAATAGCAGTGGTCGAGTGTTTTTCCAGCACGAATACCAAACACAGCAACAAAAAAAGGACCTTTTATCTTTCAAAGATAATTCATAAAAATCCAAATAACTTCAGATGTTAATTGTAAAGGGTTTAAACACTGTTTCCCATGCTTGTTCAATGAACCATAAACAATTAATGAACACACACCTGTTGAACAGTCGTAAAGACACTAACAGCTTACAGACGGTAGGCAATTAAGTTCACAGTTATGAAAACTTAGAACACTAAAGAGGCCTTTCTACTGACTCTGAAAAACACCAAAAGATCGATGCCCAGGGTCCCTGCTCATCTGGGTGAACGTGCCTTAGGCATGCTGCAAGGAGGACTGCAGATGTGGCCAGGGCAATAAATTGCAATGTCCGTACTGTGAGACGCCTGAGACAGCGCTACAGGGAGACAGGATGGACAACTGATCACCCTCGCAGTGGCAGATATGTAACAACACCTGCACAGGATCGGTACATCCAAACATCACACCTGTGGGACAGGTACAGGATGGCAGCAACAACTGCCTGAGTTACACCAGGAACGCACAATCCCTCCATCACTGCTCAGACTGTCCGCAATAGGCTGGACTGAGGGCTTGTAGGCCTGTTGTAAGGCAGGTCCTCACCAGACATCACCGGCAACAACGTCGCCTATGGGTACAAACCCACCGTCGCTGGACCAGACAGGACTGGCATAAAGTGCTCTTTACTGACAAGTCGCGGTTTTGTCTCACTAGGGGCGACGGTCGGATTCACGTTTATCGTTGAAGGAATGAGCGTTACACCGAGGCCTGTACTCTACAGCAGGATCGAGGTGGAGGGTCCGTCTTGGTCTGGGGCGGAGTGTCACAGCATCATCGGACTGAGCTTGTTGTCATTGCAGGCAATCTCAACTCTGCGTTACAGGGAAGACATCCACCTCCCTCATGTGGTACCCTTCCTGCAGGCTCATCCTGACAATGCCACCAGCCATACTGCTTGTTTTGTGCGTGATTTCCTGCAAGACAGGAATGTCAGTGTTCTGCCATGGCCAGCGACGAGCCCGGATCTCAATCCCATTGAGCACGTCTGGGATCTGTTGGATCGGAGGGTGAGGTCTAGGGCCATTCCCACCAGAAATGTCCGGAAACTTGCTGGTGCCTTGGTGGAAGAGTGGGGTAACATCTCACAGCAAGAACAGGCAAATCTAGTGCAGTCCATGAGGAGTTGCACTGCAGTACTTAATGCAGCTGGTGGCCACACCAGATACTGACTGTTACTTTTGATTTTGACCCTCCCTTTGTTCAGGGACACATGACTCCATTTCTGTTAGTCACACATCTGTGGAACTTGTTCAGTTTATGTCTGAGTTGTTGAATCTTGTTATGTTCATACAAATATTTACACATGTTAAGTTTGCTGAAAATAAACAGTTGACAGTGAGAGGACGTTTCTTTTTGTTGTTGCAGAGTTTACATTGTATGTGTTGATATAACTTCGGTAAAAACAAACACACCGATTCCATTGAGCTCCATCGTGTTTAATATGAGGAAGGATAGTGGTTTAATAGGTTTATATGGAATAATCTAAACACGTGTTGTTCTATCTATCTATGCTCTTCAAGGAGGTACGATGATACAACCTGTATATTCCAAAGTTTTGTAAAAACAGATTCCATTGATCTGCATGTTTTTTTTTTCATACAGATGACACCATTTCTATAATATCTTCATCCTATTTAATAAAACATCTAGTCTGAAGTGGCAGACAGACAGACTGAGGAAAAGGAAACAGGAAAATCAAGAGAACATATTACAGAATGTTGATACATGTCCACATTGGTTCTGATCAAGAGGGTACACTCAGTCACTATATATAATTTAAAAATCAAGACATCAGTCAAGTTCTAATGCCTAAAATCACATTTAGTTGAAAATAGAAAACTACCAACTGGCTTAGACAGAGAAGACCAATAGACTCAAGAAAGAAATATACAAATTTTCTGAACCTTGGTGTCCACCGCCAGGACACGGTCATGTCCACCGCCAGGACACGGTCATGTTCACCACCAGGACAGATCACCACCAGGACACGGTCATGTTCACCACCAGGACACGGTCATGTTCACCACCAGGACAGATCACCTCCACGGAGGAATGTTAATATGACACCATATTCTCTACACAGGGCACTAGCCCCGGACCGGGGGCACTACCCCTGGACCGACCGGGGCCACTACCCCTGGACCGACCGGGGCCACTACCCCTGGACCGACCGGGGCCACTACCCCTGGACCGACCGGGGGCACTACCCCCGGACCAGGGCACTACCCCCGGACCAGGGCACTACCCCCGGACCAGGGCACTACATAGAGGTTGCCATTTTGAGACCTATTTTTTCCTCTTTCATACAGAACTCAAATATCAAGCAGCAATTTGGTTGTGTGCTTTAAGGACGTGATTCAGGCTGAGAGGAAAAGGTCTTGTCCTGGTGATGAGGTAGGTCTGGGGTCGGGAAGGGTCTGCCGTCTCTCTGGGGTCGGGAAGGGTCTGCCGTCTCTCTGGGGTCGGGAAGGGTCTGCCGTCTCTCTGGGGTCGGGAAGGGTCTGCCGTCAGGTCTGGGGTCGGGAAGGGTCTGCCGTCAGGTCTGGGGTCGGGAAGGGTCTGCCGTCTCTCTGGGGTCGGGAAGGGTCTGGGGTCGGGAAGGCTCTGGGGTCTCTCTGGGGTCGGGAAGGCTCTGGGGTCTCTCTGGGGTCGGGAAGGCTCTGGGGAAGGCTCTGGGGTCTCTCTGGGGTCGGGAAGGCTCTGGGGTCTCTCTGGGGTCGGGAAGGGTCTGCCGTCTCTCTGGGGTCGGGAAGGGTCTGCCGTCTCTCTGGGGTCGGGAAGGGTCTGCCGTCTCTCTGGGGTCGGGAAGGGTCTGCCGTCTCTCTGGGGTCGGGAAGGGTCTGCCGTCTCTCTGGGGTCGGGAAGGGTCTGCCGTCTCTCTGGGGTCCGGAAGGGTCTGCCGTCTCTCTGGGGTCGGGAAGGGTCTGCCGTCTCTCTGGGGTCGGGAAGGGTCTGCCGTCTCTCTGGGGTCGGGAAGGGTCTGCCGTCTCTCTGGGGTCGGGAAGGGTCTGCCGTCTCTCTGGGGTCGGGAAGGGTCTGCCGTCTCTCTGGGGTCGGGAAGGGTCTGCCGTCTCTCTGGGGTCGGGAAGGGTCTGCCGTCAGGTCTGGGGTCGGGAAGGGTCTGCCGTCAGGTCTGGGGTCGGGAAGGGTCTGCCGTCTCTCTGGGGTCGGGAAGGGTCTGGGGTCGGGAAGGCTCTGGGGTCGGGAAGGCTCTGGGGTCGGGAAGGCTCTGGGGTCTCTCTGGGGTCGGGAAGGCTCTGGGGAAGGCTCTGGGGTCTCTCTGGGGTCGGGAAGGCTCTGGGGTCTCTCTGGGGTCGGGAAGGGTCTGCCGTCTCTCTGGGGTCGGGAAGGCTCTGGGGTCGGGAAGGCTCTGGGGTCGGGAAGGGTCTGCCGTCTCTCTGGGGTCGGGAAGGCTCTGGGGTCGGGAAGGCTCTGGGGTCGGGAAGGGTCTGCCGTCTCTCTGGGGTCGGGAAGGGTCTGCCGTCTCTCTGGGGTCGGGAAGGGTCTGCCGTCTCTCTGGGGTCGGGAAGGGTCTGCCGTCTCTCTGGGGTCGGGAAGGGTCTGCCGTCTCTCTGGGGTCGGGAAGGGTCTGCCGTCTCTCTGGGGTCGGGAAGGGTCTGCCGTCTCTCTGGGGTCGGGAAGGGTCTGCCGTCTCTCTGGGGTCGGGAAGGGTCTGCCGTCTCTCTGGGGTCGGGAAGGGTCTGCCGTCTCTCTGGGGTCGGGAAGGGTCTGCCGTCTCTCTGGGGTCGGGAAGGGTCTGCCGTCTCTCTGGGGTCGGGAAGGGTCTGCCGTCTCTCTGGGGTCGGGAAGGGTCTGCCGTCTCTCTGGGGTCGGGAAGGGTCTGCCGTCTCTCTGGGGTCGGGAAGGGTCTGCCGTCTCTCTGGGGTCGGGAAGGGTCTGCCGTCTCTCTGGGGTCGGGAAGGGTCTGCCGTCTCTCTGGGGTCGGGAAGGGTCTGCCGTCTCTCTGGGGTCGGGAAGGGTCTGCCGTCAGTCTGGGGTCGGGAAGGGTCTGCCGTCAGGTTAACGCCTGTTGTCAGTCTCAGGTGTAGTTTTGTCAGATCTCTCTGTGTAGAAAAGAATGTAAGCCTTGGCTTTAACCACCGTCTCCTCCTCAGTCAGAGTCACTGTGCTGTCGTTGAAGTGGTACCAGCGACCCTCCCGTTTTCCGTACGCTGTGTAATGTCCCGATCCAACCCTGCCAACACAATTAAAACAGATTTTAAAAGACACTGAATGGAAGAAAACAGAGTGAAACAGGGTCAGACCAACTAGTAATGGGGGGGGGGGGTGCTAAAGTTACATATCGGGATATAAAATGCTCAAAAAAAATAAAGGGAACACTAAAATAACACCCTAGATCTGAATGAATGAAATATTCTTGTTAAATACTTTTTTCTTTACATAGTTGAATGTGCTGACAACAAAATCACACAAAAATGATCAATGGAAATCAAATGTATCAACCCATGGAGGTCTGGATTTGGAGTCACACAAAATTAAAGTGGAAAACCACACTACAGGCTGATCCAACTTTGATGTAATGTCCTTAAAACAAGTCTAAATGAGGCTCGGTAGTGTGTGTGGCCTCCACGTGCCTGTATGACCTCCCTACAACGCCTGGGCATGCTCCTGATGAGGTGGCGGATGGTCTCCTGAGGGATCTCCTCCCAGACCTGGACTAGAGCATCCGCCAACTCCTGGACAGTCTGTGGTGCAACGTTGGTGGATGGAGCGAGACATGATGGGCGGGCGGTCCATAGCATCAATGAGGATCTCATCTCGGTACCTAATGGCAGTCAGGCTACCTCTGGCGAGCACATGGAGGGCTGTGCGGCCCCCCCCAAAGAAATGGCACCCCACACCATGACTGACCCACCGCCAAACCGGTCATGCTGGAGGATGTTGCAGGCAGCAGCACGTTCTCCACGGCGTCTCCAGACTCTGTCACGTCTGTCACATGTGCTCAGTGTGAACCTGCTTTCATCTGTGAAGAGCACAGGGCGCCAGTGGCGAATTTACCAATCTTGGTGATCTCTGGCAAATGCCAAACGTCCTGCACAGTGTTGGGCTGTAAGCACAACCCCCACCTGTGGAGGTCGGGCCCTCATACCACCCTCATGGAGTCTGTTTCTGACCGTTTGAGCAGACACATGCACATTTGTGGCCTGCTGGAGGTCATTTTGCAGGGCTCTGGCAGTGCTCCTCCTTGCACAAAGGCGGAGGTAGCGGTCCTGCTGCTGGGTTGTTGCCCTCCACGTCTCCTGATGTACTGGCCTGTCTCCTGGTAGCGCCTCCATGCTCTGGACACTACGCTGACAGACACCGCAAACCTTCTTGCCACAGCTCGCATTGATGTGCCATCCTGGATGAGCTGCACTACCTGAGCCACTTGTGTGGGTTGTAGACTCCGTCTCATGCTCCCACTAGAGTGAAAGCACCGCCAGCATTCAAAAGTGACCCAAAAAATCAGCCAGGAAGCATAGGAACTGAGAAGTGGTCTGTGGTCACCACCTGCAGAACCACTCCTTTATTGGGGGTGTCTTGCTAATTGCCTATAATTTCCACCTGTTGTCTATTCCATTTGCACAACAGCATGTGAAATTTATTGTCAATCAGTGTTGCTTCCTAAGCGGACAGTTTGATTTCACAGAAGTGTGATTGACTTGGAGTTACATTGTGTTGTTTAAGTGTTCCCTTTATTTTTTTGAGCAGTGTATATAGTGTCGACAATATTGCAATATTATTTTTCTGCTAGTTGGCTGTACCTGCACCAAAACGCCAGTATTTTTTCTTTAAAGCTTGTTCTCCATCTTTTTTTAAATAGGGAGAAAATTTGTTTACAGCACTTCCATAACTAATCAAAACTAATGTTCTCAGTGCTCTCTCTTGTCCCTCTGCAGTAGATCTATGCTGAGCAATTCGTTTGGAACAGCGAATCACAATACGTATCGGCATCTTCGTATCGTGATATCAGTAGTATCGTGAGGTCCCTGGCAATTCCCAACCCTTCGCAGTACCTTAAGCAAAGCGGATGCTTATTTTCTGTTCTAAAACGTTTTGCCCCAATGAACATGACCCTGCTGGCTGCCTTTATGCAATGATCAGCTATTAATGGGGACACGTTCAGTTGGCTCATCAGGCAGGAACACCACCAACTGAGGGAACTACGGAGTGGTGTACTTGAAAAACATCTTGCAACATTGGCTGCGTTTACACAGGCAGGAAAAATTCTGATTATTTTTCCCCCTACTTGGTCTTTTGACCAATCAGATCAGAGCTGAAAAAGATCTGATGTGATTGGTCAAAATACCAATTAGTGGAAAAAAATCTGAATTAGGCTGCCTGTGTAAACAGCCATTATAACCCAGTTGAGAGAGCATCAGTACTCACCCTGACCCATGATGCACCACCACAGCTACCAGGTCATACAGCCACCGGTCAGGCAGCGCCTCCTCCGGCTGCTCAAACAACAGAACAGAACATTTCTCCAGACATCTGAAGCCTTCAGCCTTTGACATAAGGATTTATGAGGCTCATTTCACAGATATTAAATCACATCCAATGGAAATTCCTAGTGTTTGGATTATCACCTCATGTCCACTCCTCATAGATGATACGTAGGGTCAGGTCTCACCTCTAGTAAGTACCAGTCCACAAAGAGGGGACAACTCTACGTAGGGTCAGGTCTCAGTAAGTACCAGTCCACAAAGAGGAGACAACTCTACGTAGGGTCAGGTCTCACCTCTAGTAAGTACCAGTCCACAAAGAGGGGACAACTCTACGTAGGGTCAGGTCTCACCTCTAGTAAGTACCAGTCCACAAAGAGGGGACAACTCTACATAGGGTCAGGTCTCACCTCTAGTAAGTACCAGTCCACAAAGAGGGGACAACTCTACGTAGGGTCAGGTCTCAGTAAGTACCAGTCCACAAAGAGGGGACAACTCTACGTAGGGTCAGGTCTCACCTCTAGTAAGTACCAGTCCACAAAGAGGGGACAACTCTACGTAGGGTCAGGTCTCACCTCTAGTAAGTACCAGTCCACAAAGAGGGGACAACTCTACGTAGGGTCAGGTCTCACCTCTAGTAAGTACCAGTCCACAAAGAGGGGACAACTCTACGTAGGGTCAGGTCTCACCTCTAGTAAGTACCAGTCCACAAAGAGGGGACAACTCTACGTAGGGTCAGGTCTCACCTCTAGTAAGTACCAGTCCACAAAGAGGGGACAACTCTACGTAGGGTCAGGTCTCACCTCTAGTAAGTACCAGTCCACAAAGAGGAGTTCAACTCTACGTAGGGTCAGGTCTCAGTAAGTACCAGTCCACAAAGAGGGGACAACTCTACGTAGGGTCAGGTCTCACCTCTAGTAAGTACCAGTCCACAGAGAGGGGACAACTCTACGTAGGGTCAGGTCTCAGTAAGTACCAGTCCACAAAGAGGGGACAACTCTACGTAGGGTCAGGTCTCAGTAAGTACCAGTCCACAAAGAGGAGTTCAACTCTACGTAGGGTCAGGTCTCACCTTTAGTAAGTACCAGTCCACAGAGAGGGGACAACTCTACGTAGGGTCAGGTCTCACCTCTAGTAAGTACCAGTCCACAAAGAGGGGACAACTCTACGTAGGGTCAGGTCTCACCTCTAGTAAGTACCAGTCCACAAAGAGGAGACAACTCTACGTAGGGTCAGGTCTCACCTCTAGTAAGTACCAGTCCACAAAGAGGGGACAACTCTACGTAGGGTCAGGTCTCACCTCTAGTAAGTACCAGTCCACAAAGAGGGGACAACTCTACGTAGGGTCAGGTCTCAGTAAGTACCAGTCCACAAAGAGGGGACAACTCTACGTAGGGTCAGGTCTCACCTCTAGTAAGTACCAGTCCACAAAGAGGGGACAACTCTACGTAGGGTCAGGTCTCACCTCTAGTAAGTACCAGTCCACAAAGAGGGGACAACTCTACGTAGGGTCAGGTCTCAGTAAGTACCAGTCCACAAAGAGGGGACAACTCTACGTAGGGTCAGGTCTCACCTCTAGTAAGTACCAGTCCACAAAGAGGGGACAACTCTACGTAGGGTCAGGTCTCACCTCTAGTAAGTACCAGTCCACAAAGAGGGGACAACTCTACGTAGGGTCAGGTCTCAGTAAGTACCAGTCCACAAAGAGGGGACAACTCTACGTAGGGTCAGGTCTCACCTCTAGTAAGTACCAGTCCACAAAGAGGGGACAACTCTACGTAGGGTCAGGTCTCACCTCTAGTAAGTACCAGTCCACAAAGAGGGGACAACTCTACGTAGGGTCAGGTCTCAGTAAGTACCAGTCCACAAAGAGGGGACAACTCTACGTAGGGTCAGGTCTCAGTAAGTACCAGTCCACAAAGAGGGGACAACTCTACGTAGGGTCAGGTCTCAGTAAGTACCAGTCCACAAAGAGGGGACAACTCTACGTAGGGTCAGGTCTCACCTCTAGTAAGTACCAGTCCACAAAGAGGAGACAACTCTACGTAGGGTCAGGTCTCACCTCTAGTAAGTACCAGTCCACAAAGAGGGGACAACTCTACGTAGGGTCAGGTCTCACCTCTAGTAAGTACCAGTCCACAAAGAGGGGACAACTCTACGTAGGGTCAGGTCTCAGTAAGTACCAGTCCACAAAGAGGGGACAACTCTACGTAGGGTCAGGTCTCACCTCTAGTAAGTACCAGTCCACAAAGAGGGGACAACTCTACGTAGGGTCAGGTCTCACCTCTAGTAAGTACCAGTACACAAAGAGGGGACAACTCTACGTAGGGTCAGGTCTCACCTCTAGTAAGTACCAGTCCACAAAGAGGGGACAACTCTACGTAGGGTCAGGTCTCACCTCTAGTAAGTACCAGTCCACAAAGAGGGGACAACTCTACGTAGGGTCAGGTCTCAGTAAGTACCAGTCCACAAAGAGGGGACAACTCTACGTAGGGTCAGGTCTCACCTCTAGTAAGTACCAGTCCACAAAGAGGGGACAACTCTACGTAGGGTCAGGTCTCACCTCTAGTAAGTACCAGTCCACAAAGAGGGGACAACTCTACGTAGGGTCAGGTCTCACCTCTAGTAAGTACCAGTCCACAAAGAGGGGACAACTCTACGTAGGGTCAGGTCTCACCTCTAGTAAGTACCAGTCCACAAAGAGGAGTTCAACTCTACGTAGGGTCAGGTCTCAGTAAGTACCAGTCCACAAAGAGGGGACAACTCTACGTAGGGTCAGGTCTCACCTCTAGTAAGTACCAGTCCACAGAGAGGGGACAACTCTACGTAGGGTCAGGTCTCAGTAAGTACCAGTCCACAAAGAGGGGACAACTCTACGTAGGGTCAGGTCTCAGTAAGTACCAGTCCACAAAGAGGAGTTCAACTCTACGTAGGGTCAGGTCTCACCTCTAGTAAGTACCAGTCCACAGAGAGGGGACAACTCTACGTAGGGTCAGGTCTCACCTCTAGTAAGTACCAGTCCACAGAGAGGGGACAACTCTACGTAGGGTCAGGTCTCAGTAAGTACCAGTCCACAAAGAGGGGACAACTCTACGTAGGGTCAGGTCTCACCTCTAGTAAGTACCAGTCCACAAAGAGGAGACAACTCTACGTAGGGTCAGGTCTCACCTCTAGTAAGTACCAGTCCACAAAGAGGGGACAACTCTACGTAGGGTCAGGTCTCACCTCTAGTAAGTACCAGTCCACAAAGAGGGGACAACTCTACGTAGGGTCAGGTCTCACCTCTAGTAAGTACCAGTCCACAAAGAGGGGACAACTCTACGTAGGGTCAGGTCTCACCTCTAGTAAGTACCAGTCCACAAAGAGGGGACAACTCTACGTAGGGTCAGGTCTCACCTCTAGTAAGTACCAGTCCACAAAGAGGGGACAACTCTACGTAGGGTCAGGTCTCAGTAAGTACCAGTCCACAAAGAGGGGACAACTCTACGTAGGGTCAGGTCTCACCTCTAGTAAGTACCAGTCCACAAAGAGGGGACAACTCTACGTAGGGTCAGGTCTCACCTCTAGTAAGTACCAGTCCACAAAGAGGGGACAACTCTACGTAGGGTCAGGTCTCAGTAAGTACCAGTCCACAAAGAGGGGACAACTCTACGTAGGGTCAGGTCTCACCTCTAGTAAGTACCAGTCCACAAAGAGGGGACAACTCTACGTAGGGTCAGGTCTCACCTCTAGTAAGTACCAGTCCACAAAGAGGGGACAACTCTACGTAGGGTCAGGTCTCAGTAAGTACCAGTCCACAAAGAGGGGACAACTCTACGTAGGGTCAGGTCTCACCTCTAGTAAGTACCAGTCCACAAAGAGGGGACAACTCTACGTAGGGTCAGGTCTCACCTCTAGTAAGTACCAGTCCACAAAGAGGGGACAACTCTACGTAGGGTCAGGTCTCAGTAAGTACCAGTCCACAAAGAGGGGACAACTCTACGTAGGGTCAGGTCTCAGTAAGTACCAGTCCACAAAGAGGGGACAACTCTACGTAGGGTCAGGTCTCAGTAAGTACCAGTCCACAAAGAGGGGACAACTCTACGTAGGGTCAGGTCTCACCTCTAGTAAGTACCAGTCCACAAAGAGGAGACAACTCTACGTAGGGTCAGGTCTCACCTCTAGTAAGTACCAGTCCACAAAGAGGGGACAACTCTACGTAGGGTCAGGTCTCACCTCTAGTAAGTACCAGTCCACAAAGAGGGGACAACTCTACGTAGGGTCAGGTCTCAGTAAGTACCAGTCCACAAAGAGGGGACAACTCTACGTAGGGTCAGGTCTCACCTCTAGTAAGTACCAGTCCACAAAGAGGGGACAACTCTACGTAGGGTCAGGTCTCACCTCTAGTAAGTACCAGTACACAAAGAGGGGACAACTCTACGTAGGGTCAGGTCTCACCTCTAGTAAGTACCAGTCCACAAAGAGGGGACAACTCTACGTAGGGTCAGGTCTCACCTCTAGTAAGTACCAGTCCACAAAGAGGGGACAACTCTACGTAGGGTCAGGTCTCAGTAAGTACCAGTCCACAAAGAGGGGACAACTCTACGTAGGGTCAGGTCTCACCTCTAGTAAGTACCAGTCCACAAAGAGGGGACAACTCTACGTAGGGTCAGGTCTCACCTCTAGTAAGTACCAGTCCACAAAGAGGGGACAACTCTACGTAGGGTCAGGTCTCAGTAAGTACCAGTCCACAAAGAGGGGACAACTCTACGTAGGGTCAGGTCTCACCTCTAGTAAGTACCAGTCCACAAAGAGGAGACAACTCTACATAGGGTCAGGTCTCAGTAAGTACCAGTCCACAAAGAGGAGACAACTCTACGTAGGGTCAGGTCTCAGTAAGTACCAGTCCACAAAGAGGAGACAACTCTACGTAGGGTCAGGTCTCACCTCTAGTAAGTACCAGTCCACAAAGAGGGGACAACTCTACGTAGGGTCAGGTCTCAGTAAGTACCAGTCCACAAAGAGGGGACAACTCTACGTAGGGTCAGGTCTCACCTCTAGTAAGTACCAGTCCACAAAGAGGGGGCAACTCTACGTAGGGTCAGGTCTCACCTCTAGTAAGTAACAGTCCACAAAGAGGGGACAACTCTACGTAGGGTCAGGTCTCAGTAAGTACCAGTCCACAAAGAGGGGACAACTCTACGTAGGGTCAGGTCTCAGTAAGTACCAGTCCACAAAGAGGGGACAACTCTACATAGGGTCAGGTCTCACCTCTAGTAAGTACCAGTCCACAAAGAGGGGACAACTCTACGTAGGGTCAGGTCTCAGTAAGTACCAGTCCACAAAGAGGGGACAACTCTACATAGGGTCAGGTCTCACCTCTAGTAAGTACCAGTCCACAAAGAGGGGACAACTCTACGTAGGGTCAGGTCTCACCTCTAGTAAGTACCAGTCCACAAAGAGGGGACAACTCTACGTAGGGTCAGGTCTCACCTCTAGTAAGTACCAGTCCACAAAGAGGGGACAACTCTACGTAGGGTCAGGTCTCAGTAAGTACCAGTCCACAAAGAGGGGACAACTCTACGTAGGGTCAGGTCTCACCTCTAGTAAGTACCAGTCCACAAAGAGGGGACAACTCTACGTAGGGTCAGGTCTCACCTCTAGTAAGTACCAGTCCACAAAGAGGGGACAACTCTACGTAGGGTCAGGTCTCACCTCTAGTAAGTACCAGTCCACAAAGAGGGGACAACTCTACGTAGGGTCAGGTCTCAGTAAGTACCAGTCCACAAAGAGGGGACAACTCTGCGTAGGGTCAGGTCTCACCTCTACTAAGTACCAGTCCACAAAGAGGAGTTCAACTCTACGTAGGGTCAGGTCTCACCTCTAGTAAGTACCAGTCCACAAAGAGGGGACAACTCTACGTAGGGTCAGGTCTCAGTAAGTACCAGTCCACAAAGAGGGGACAACTCTACGTAGGGTCAGGTCTCAGTAAGTACCAGTCCACAAAGAGGGGACAACTCTACGTAGGGTCAGGTCTCACCTCTAGTAAGTACCAGTCCACAAAGAGGGGACAACTCTACGTAGGGTCAGGTCTCACCTCTAGTAAGTACCAGTCCACAAAGAGGGGACAACTCTACGTAGGGTCAGGCCTCACCTCTAGTAAGTACCAGTCCACAAAGAGGGGACAACTCTACGTAGGGTCAGGTCTCACCTCTAGTAAGTACCAGTCCACAAAGAGGGGACAACTCTACGTAGGGTCAGGTCTCACCTCTAGTAAGTACCAGTCCACAAAGAGGGGACAACTCTACGTAGGGTCAGGTCTCAGTAAGTACCAGTCCACAAAGAGGGGACAACTCTACGTAGGGTCAGGTCTCAGTAAGTACCAGTCCACAAAGAGGGGACAACTCTACGTAGGGTCAGGTCTCACCTCTAGTAAGTACCAGTCCACAAAGAGGGGACAACTCTACGTAGGGTCAGGTCTCAGTAAGTACCAGTCCACAAAGAGGGGACAACTCTACGTAGGGTCAGGTCTCACCTCTAGTAAGTACCAGTACACAAAGAGGGGACAACTCTACGTAGGGTCAGGTCTCACCTCTAGTAAGTACCAGTCCACAAAGAGGGGACAACTCTACGTAGGGTCAGGTCTCACCTCTAGTAAGTACCAGTCCACAAAGAGGGGACAACTCTACGTAGGGTCAGGTCTCACCTCTAGTAAGTACCAGTCCACAAAGAGGGGACAACTCTACGTAGGGTCAGGTCTCACCTCTAGTAAGTACCAGTCCACAAAGAGGGGACAACTCTACGTAGGGTCAGGTCTCAGTAAGTACCAGTCCACAAAGAGGGGACAACTCTACGTAGGGTCAGGTCTCACCTCTACTAAGTACCAGTCCACAAAGAGGGGACAACTCTACGTAGGGTCAGGTCTCACCTCTACTAAGTACCAGTCCACAAAGAGGGGACAACTCTACGTAGGGTCAGGTCTCACCTCTAGTAAGTACCAGTCCACAAAGATGGGACAACTCTACGTAGGGTCAGGTCTCACCTCTAGTAAGTACCAGTCCACAAAGAGGGGACAACTCTACGTAGGGTCAGGTCTCACCTCTAGTAAGTACCAGTCCACAAAGAGGGGACAACTCTACGTAGGGTCAGGTCTCACCTCTAGTAAGTACCAGTCCACAAAGAGGGGACAACTCTACGTAGGGTCAGGTCTCAGTAAGTACCAGTCCACAAAGAGGGGACAACTCTACGTAGGGTCAGGTCTCAGTAAGTACCAGTCCACAAAGAGGGGACAACTCTACGTAGGGTCAGGTCTCACCTCTAGTAAGTACCAGTCCACAAAGAGGGGACAACTCTACGTAGGGTCAGGTCTCACCTCTAGTAAGTACCAGTCCACAAAGAGGGGACAACTCTACGTAGGGTCAGGTCTCACCTCTACTAAGTACCAGTCCACAAAGAGGGGACAACTCTACATAGGGTCAGGTCTCACCTCTAGTAAGTACCAGTCCACAAAGAGGGGACAACTCTACGTAGGGTCAGGTCTCACCTCTAGTAAGTAACAGTCCACAAAGAGGGGACAACTCTACGTAGGGTCAGGTCTCACCTCTAGTAAGTACCAGTCCACAAAGAGGGGACAACTCTACGTAGGGTCAGGTCTCAGTAAGTACCAGTACACAAAGAGGGGACAACTCTACGTAGGGTCAGGTCTCACCTCTAGTAAGTACCAGTCCACAAAGAGGGGACAACTCTACATAGGGTCAGGTCTCACCTCTACTAAGTACCAGTCCACAAAGAGGAGTTCAACTCTACGTAGGGTCAGGTCTCACCTCTAGTAAGTACCAGTCCACAAAGAGGGGACAACTCTACGTAGGGTCAGGTCTCACCTCTACTAAGTACCAGTCCACAAAGAGGAGTTCAACTCTACGTAGGGTCAGGTCTCACCTCTAGTAAGTACCAGTCCACAAAGAGGGGACAACTCTACGTAGGGTCAGGTCTCAGTAAGTACCAGTCCACAAAGAGGGGACAACTCTACGTAGGGTCAGGTCTCAGTAAGTACCAGTCCACAAAGAGGGGACAACTCTACGTAGGGTCAGGTCTCACCTCTAGTAAGTACCAGTCCACAAAGAGGGGACAACTCTACGTAGGGTCAGGTCTCACCTCTAGTAAGTACCAGTCCACAAAGAGGGGACAACTCTACGTAGGGTCAGGCCTCACCTCTAGTAAGTACCAGTCCACAAAGAGGGGACAACTCTACGTAGGGTCAGGTCTCACCTCTAGTAAGTACCAGTCCACAAAGAGGGGACAACTCTACGTAGGGTCAGGTCTCACCTCTAGTAAGTACCAGTCCACAAAGAGGGGACAACTCTACGTAGGGTCAGGTCTCAGTAAGTACCAGTCCACAAAGAGGGGACAACTCTACGTAGGGTCAGGTCTCAGTAAGTACCAGTCCACAAAGAGGGGACAACTCTACGTAGGGTCAGGTCTCACCTCTAGTAAGTACCAGTCCACAAAGAGGGGACAACTCTACGTAGGGTCAGGTCTCAGTAAGTACCAGTCCACAAAGAGGGGACAACTCTACGTAGGGTCAGGTCTCACCTCTAGTAAGTACCAGTACACAAAGAGGGGACAACTCTACGTAGGGTCAGGTCTCACCTCTAGTAAGTACCAGTCCACAAAGAGGGGACAACTCTACGTAGGGTCAGGTCTCACCTCTAGTAAGTACCAGTCCACAAAGAGGGGACAACTCTACGTAGGGTCAGGTCTCACCTCTAGTAAGTACCAGTCCACAAAGAGGGGACAACTCTACGTAGGGTCAGGTCTCACCTCTAGTAAGTACCAGTCCACAAAGAGGGGACAACTCTACGTAGGGTCAGGTCTCAGTAAGTACCAGTCCACAAAGAGGGGACAACTCTACGTAGGGTCAGGTCTCACCTCTACTAAGTACCAGTCCACAAAGAGGGGACAACTCTACGTAGGGTCAGGTCTCACCTCTACTAAGTACCAGTCCACAAAGAGGGGACAACTCTACGTAGGGTCAGGTCTCACCTCTAGTAAGTACCAGTCCACAAAGATGGGACAACTCTACGTAGGGTCAGGTCTCACCTCTAGTAAGTACCAGTCCACAAAGAGGGGACAACTCTACGTAGGGTCAGGTCTCACCTCTAGTAAGTACCAGTCCACAAAGAGGGGACAACTCTACGTAGGGTCAGGTCTCACCTCTAGTAAGTACCAGTCCACAAAGAGGGGACAACTCTACGTAGGGTCAGGTCTCAGTAAGTACCAGTCCACAAAGAGGGGACAACTCTACGTAGGGTCAGGTCTCAGTAAGTACCAGTCCACAAAGAGGGGACAACTCTACGTAGGGTCAGGTCTCACCTCTAGTAAGTACCAGTCCACAAAGAGGGGACAACTCTACGTAGGGTCAGGTCTCACCTCTAGTAAGTACCAGTCCACAAAGAGGGGACAACTCTACGTAGGGTCAGGTCTCACCTCTACTAAGTACCAGTCCACAAAGAGGGGACAACTCTACATAGGGTCAGGTCTCACCTCTAGTAAGTACCAGTCCACAAAGAGGGGACAACTCTACGTAGGGTCAGGTCTCACCTCTAGTAAGTAACAGTCCACAAAGAGGGGACAACTCTACGTAGGGTCAGGTCTCACCTCTAGTAAGTACCAGTCCACAAAGAGGGGACAACTCTACGTAGGGTCAGGTCTCAGTAAGTACCAGTACACAAAGAGGGGACAACTCTACGTAGGGTCAGGTCTCACCTCTAGTAAGTACCAGTCCACAAAGAGGGGACAACTCTACATAGGGTCAGGTCTCACCTCTACTAAGTACCAGTCCACAAAGAGGGGACAACTCTACGTAGGGTCAGGTCTCACCTCTAGTAAGTACCAGTCCACAAAGAGGGGACAACTCTACGTAGGGTCAGGTCTCACCTCTACTAAGTACCAGTCCACAAAGAGGGGACAACTCTACGTAGGGTCAGGTCTCAGTAAGTACCAGTCCACAAAGAGGGGACAACTCTACGTAGGGTCAGGTCTCACCTCTAGTAAGTACCAGTCCACAAAGAGGGGACAACTCTACGTAGGGTCAGGTCTCACCTCTACTAAGTACCAGTCCACAAAGAGGGGACAACTCTACGTAGGGTCAGGTCTCAGTAAGTACCAGTCCACAAAGAGGGGACAACTCTACGTAGGGTCAGGTCTCACCTCTAGTAAGTACCAGTCCACAAAGAGGGGACAACTCTACGTAGGGTCAGGTCTCACCTCTAGTAAGTACCAGTCCACAAAGAGGGGACAACTCTACGTAGGGTCAGGTCTCACCTCTAGTAAGTACCAGTCCACAAAGAGGGGACAACTCTACGTAGGGTCAGGTCTCACCTCTAGTAAGTACCAGTCCACAAAGAGGGGACAACTCTACGTAGGGTCAGGTCTCAGTAAGTACCAGTCCACAAAGAGGGGACAACTCTACGTAGGGTCAGGTCTCACATCTAGTAAGTACCAGTCCACAAAGAGGGGACAACTCTACGTAGGGTCAGGTCTCACCTCTAGTAAGTACCAGTCCACAAAGAGGAGACAACTCTACGTAGGGTCAGGTCTCACCTCTAGTAAGTACCAGTCCACAAAGAGGGGACAACTCTACGTAGGGTCAGGTCTCACCTCTAGTAAGTACCAGTCCACAAAGAGGGGACAACTCTACGTAGGGTCAGGTCTCAGTAAGTACCAGTCCACAAAGAGGGGACAACTCTACGTAGGGTCAGGTCTCACCTCTAGTAAGTACCAGTCCACAAAGAGGGGACAACTCTACGTAGGGTCAGGTCTCAGTAAGTACCAGTCCACAAAGAGGGGACAACTCTACGTAGGGTCAGGTCTCACCTCTAGTAAGTACCAGTCCACAAAGAGGAGACAACTCTACGTAGGGTCAGGTCTCACCTCTAGTAAGTACCAGTCCACAAAGAGGGGACAACTCTACGTAGGGTCAGGTCTCACCTCTAGTAAGTACCAGTCCACAAAGAGGAGACAACTCTACGTAGGGTCAGGTCTCACCTCTAGTAAGTACCAGTCCACAAAGAGGGGACAACTCTACGTAGGGTCAGGCCTCACCTCTAGTAAGTACCAGTCCACAAAGAGGGGACAACTCTACGTAGGGTCAGGTCTCACCTCTAGTAAGTACCAGTCCACAAAGAGGGGACAACTCTACGTAGGGTCAGGTCTCAGTAAGTACCAGTCCACAAAGAGGGGACAACTCTACGTAGGGTCAGGTCTCACCTCTAGTAAGTACCAGTCCACAAAGAGGGGACAACTCTACGTAGGGTCAGGTCTCACCTCTAGTAAGTACCAGTCCACAAAGAGGGGACAACTCTACGTAGGGTCAGGTCTCACCTCTAGTAAGTACCAGTCCACAAAGAGGGGACAACTCTACGTAGGGTCAGGTCTCACCTCTAGTAAGTACCAGTCCACAAAGAGGGGACAACTCTACGTAGGGTCAGGTCTCAGTAAGTACCAGTCCACAAAGAGGAGTTCAACTCTACGTAGGGTCAGGTCTCACCTCTAGTAAGTACCAGTCCACAAAGAGGGGACAACTCTACGTAGGGTCAGGTCTCACCTCTAGTAAGTACCAGTCCACAAAGAGGGGACAACTCTACGTAGGGTCAGGTCTCAGTAAGTACCAGTCCACAAAGAGGAGACAACTCTACGTAGGGTCAGGTCTCACCTCTAGTAAGTACCAGTCCACAAAGAGGGGACAACTCTACCTAGGGTCAGGTCTCACCTCTAGTAAGTACCAGTCCACAAAGAGGGGACAACTCTACGTAGGGTCAGGTCTCAGTAAGTACCAGTCCACAAAGAGGGGACAACTCTACGTAGGGTCAGGTCTCACCTCTAGTAAGTACCAGTCCACAAAGAGGGGACAACTCTACGTAGGGTCAGGTCTCACCTCTAGTAAGTACCAGTCCACAAAGAGGGGACAACTCTACGTAGGGTCAGGTCTCACCTCTACTAAGTACCAGTCCACAAAGAGGGGACAACTCTACGTAGGGTCAGGTCTCAGTAAGTACCAGTCCACAAAGAGGGGACAACTCTACGTAGGGTCAGGTCTCACCTCTAGTAAGTACCAGTCCACAAAGAGGAGACAACTCTACGTAGGGTCAGGTCTCACCTCTAGTAAGTACCAGTCCACAAAGAGGGGACAACTCTACGTAGGGTCAGGTCTCAGTAAGTACCAGTCCACAAAGAGGGGACAACTCTACGTAGGGTCAGGTCTCACCTCTAGTAAGTACCAGTCCACAGAGAGGGGACAACTCTACGTAGGGTCAGGTCTCACCTCTAGTAAGTACCAGTCCACAGAGAGGGGACAACTCTACGTAGGGTCAGGTCTCAGTAAGTACCAGTCCACAAAGAGGGGACAACTCTACGTAGGGTCAGGTCTCACCTCTAGTAAGTACCAGTCCACAAAGAGGGGACAACTCTACGTAGGGTCAGGTCTCACCTCTAGTAAGTACCAGTCCACAAAGAGGGGACAACTCTACGTAGGGTCAGGTCTCACCTCTAGTAAGTACCAGTCCACAAAGAGGGGACAACTCTACGTAGGGTCAGGTCTCAGTAAGTACCAGTCCACAAAGAGGGGACAACTCTACGTAGGGTCAGGTCTCACCTCTAGTAAGTACCAGTCCACAAAGAGGGGACAACTCTACGTAGGGTCAGGTCTCAGTAAGTACCAGTCCACAAAGAGGGGACAACTCTACGTAGGGTCAGGTCTCACCTCTAGTAAGTACCAGTCCACAAAGAGGGGACAACTCTACGTAGGGTCAGGTCTCAGTAAGTACCAGTCCACAAAGAGGGGACAACTCTACGTAGGGTCAGGTCTCACCTCTAGTAAGTACCAGTCCACAGAGAGGGGACAACTCTACGTAGGGTCAGGTCTCACCTCTAGTAAGTACCAGTCCACAGAGAGGGGACAACTCTACGTAGGGTCAGGTCTCAGTAAGTACCAGTCCACAAAGAGGAGTTCAACTCTACGTAGGGTCAGGTCTCAGTAAGTACCAGTCCATAGGGTAAGGGGGTTTAGGGTTTAAGGCTTTGCCAGCAGCAACCCTCATCCCGCTGCGTCCCAAGAAGAGGGAAACAGGCCCGTCTCTCTGTGCTTAAAGAACTGATTTGACCATGGAGAGACGACTCACGAACACGAAGGTGTTCTCTGTTTCGCTAAAAGACCACCACGGACTCAGGGGACTCGTCTGAAGTCCGTAACGCTGATGACTTCTGGTCTGTAGCGTCCGAACCGTTTACACACTAATATGACCCCCTTGCGGAAAGAGATCACTCTGTCATGCTGATTGAGTTTGAATAACAGACTGGAAGCTTCAAAAGGAGGTGGTGCTTGGAATCATTGTTCTTCCCCTGTCAACCATGGTTACCTACATGGAACCAATACCGTCATCATTGCTTTCCTCAAAAAAGGGCTTCACAGACAAGGATATTGCTGCCAGTAAGATTGCACCTAAATCAACCATTTATCGGATCATCAAGAACTTCAAGGAGAGCGGTTCAATTGTTGTGAATTCTTCAGGGCACCCAAGAAAGTCCAGCAAGCACTCTCCTAAAGTTGATTCAGCTGTGGGATCGGGGCACCACCAGTACAGAGCTTGCTCAGGAATGGCAGCAGGCAGGTGTGCGTGCATCTGCACGCACAGTGAGGCAAAGACTTTTGGAGGATGGCCTGGTGTCAAGAAGGGCAGCAAAGAAGCCACTTCTCTCCAGGAAAAACATCAGGGACAGACTGATATTCTACAAAAGGTACAGGGATTGGACTGCTGAGGACTGGGGTAAAGTCATTTTCTCTGATGAATCCCCTTTCCGATTGTTTTGGGCATCCGGAAAAAAGTTTGCCCGGAGATGACAAGGTGAGCGCTACCATCAGTCCTGTTTCATGCCAACAGTAAAGCATCCTGAGACCATTCATGTGTGGGGTTGCTGCTCAGCCAGGGGAGTGGCCTCACTCACAATTTTGCCTAAGAACACAGCCATGAATAAAGAATGGTACCAACACATCCTCCGAGAGCAACTTCTCCCAACCATCCAGGAACAGTTTGGTGATGAACAATGCCTTTTCCAGCATGATGGAGCACCTTGCTATAAGGCAAAAGTGATAACTAAGTGGCTCGGGGAACAAAACATCGATATTTTGGATCCATGGCCAGGAAACTCCCCAGACCTTAATCCCATTAATAACTTGTGGACAAACAAAAACCCACAAATTCTGACAAACTCCAAGAACGGATTATGCAAGAATGGGCTGCCATCAGTCAGGATGTGGCCCAGAAGTTAATTGACAGCATGCCAGGGCGGATGGCAGAGGTCTTGAAAAAGAAGGGTCAACCCGACAAAAATTGACTCTGCATCAACTTCATGTAATTGTCAATAAAAGCCTTTGACACTTATGAAATGCTTGTAATTATACTTCAGTATTCCATAGTAACATCTGAATATCTAAAGACACTGAAGCAGCAAACTTTGTGGAAAGTAATATTTGTGTCATTCTCAAAACTTTTGGCCACGTCTATGTCAACAACAAAAAAACACTTCCTGAGCTTTCTATCCATCTCGTAGATACAGACAGCGCAGGATTAATTATTGTTGATTATTGTATTGATACCTTAAGGGGTCCTAAAATTCTAATTAAAAATTGACCATTTCAAAATAATTCCATATGTTATATATATATATATATATCCATATGTTGGCTTATTAACCCCCCCTCCCCCAAGGTTTAAGGGTTAGTGCTCACCTGTAGTAAATACCCCCTCATGTCCAGGCCTCGTAGAGGGAACTCGACATAGGTGGTTACTTTGTTCCTCAGGTAGGATGTCCAGTGGAACCTCTTCAGGTGCAGACACAACACCTTGGGCAGCTTCTGGACCCAGAACTTCTTGGTCGATTTCTGTCTCTTCTTACACCTGTGGCACATATAGAGCTCTGCCTGGTCTAGTTCCTCCAGGTCAGTGAAGCTACACAGGCAGTCTGAAGAAGAGCAGGGACAGAGAGATGTAGTGGATTACACTAAACCAGAAAGGATTTAAACCTGAAATGGCTTGAGTCAATAAGTATTCAACCCCTTTGTTATGGCAAGCCATACGTTCAATAAGTAAGTAAGTAAATGTAAAACATTTGCTTAACAAGTTACGTAATAAGTTGCATGGACTCACTCTGTGGGCAATACTAGTGCTTAACATGATTTTCGAATGACTACCTCATCTCTGTACCCCACACATACAGATAATGGTAAGGACCCTTAGTCGAGCAGTGAATTTCAAACACAGATTGAACAACAAAAAGACACCTATTGGTAGATATGTTAAAAAGAAAACACTTTGAAAATATCTCCCCGGAGAGGAAGGAACCCAGTCAGAGATTTCACCATGAGGCCAATGGTGGCTTTAAAACAGTTACAGAGTTTAATGGCTGTGATAGAAAACTGAGGATGGATCAACAACAATGTAGTTACTCCACAATACTAACCTAAATTACAGAGTGAAAAGAAGGAAGCCTGTTCAGAATAAAAATATTGCAAACAGGATGCATGTTTTGTACTAAGGCACTAAAGTAAAACTGGGGCCAAGAAACTAACTTTATGTATTGAATACAAAGTGTTATGTTTGTGGCAAAGCCAACAACATCACTGAGTACCACTTCATATTTTAAAGCATGGTGATGGCTGCATCATGTTATGGGTATGCTTGTCATCATTAAGGACTAGGGAGTTGAAGGATAAAAATAAAACAATACAGCTATAAGCACAGGCAAAATGCCAGAGTAAAACCTGGTTCAGTCTGCTCTCCACCAAACACCTGGAGATTAATTCACCTTTCAGCAGGACAATAACCTAAAACAAGGCCAAATCTACACTGGAGTTGCTTCCCAAGAAAACATTGAATGTTCCAAAGTGGCCTAGTTGCAGTTCTGACTTAAAATCAGCAATACTTGAAAATGGCTGTCTAGCCATGATCAACAACCAACTTGACAGAGCTTGAATTCTTTAAAGAATAATGTGCAAAATATTGTACAATCCAGGTGTGCAAAGCTCTTACGGACTTACCCAGAACGATAGGAATACATTCTGAAAGAAATGTAGCCGCTACATACAAACACCATACTAGGAGCTATATGTAGTGAATATATATATATATAGTTGAAGTCAGAAGTTTACATACACTTCAGTTGGAGTCATTAAAACTCATTTTTCAACCACTCCACAAATTTCTTGTTAACAAACTATAGTTTCTGCAAGTCGGTTAAGGACATCTACTTTGTGCATGACACAAGTAATTTTTCCAACAATTGTTTAGACAGATTATTTCACATAATTCACTGTATCACAATTCCAGTGGGTCAGAAGTGTACATACACTAAGTTGACTGTGCCTTTAAACAGCTTGGAAAATTCCAGAAAAATATGTCATGACTTTAGAAGCTTCTGATAGGCTAATTGACATCATTTGAGTCAATTGGAGGTGTACCTGTGGAGTATTTCAAGGCCTACCTTCAAACTCAGTGCCTCTTTGCTTGACATCATGGGAAAATCAAAAGAAATCAGCCAAGACCTAAACATTTTTTGTAGACATCCACCAGTCTGGTTCATCCTTGGGAGCAATTTCCAAACACCTGAAGGTACCACGTTCATCTGTACAAACAATAGTACTCAAGTATAAACACCATGGGACCACGCAGCCGTCATACCGCTCAGGAAGGAGACGCGTTCTGTCTCCTAGAGATGAACGTACTTTGGTGCGAAAAGTGCAAATCAATCCCAGAACAACAGCAAAGGACCTTGTGAAGATGCTGGAGGAAACAGGTACAAAATAATCTATATCCACAGTAAAACGAGTCCTATATCGACATAACCTGAAAGGCCGCTCAGCAAGGAAGAAGCCACTGCTCCAAAACCGCCATAAAAAATCCAGACTAGGGTTTGCAACTGCACATGGGGACAAAGATCGTACTTTTGAGGAATGTCTGGTCTGATGAAACAAAAATAGAACTGTTTGGCCATAATGACCATTGTTATGTTTGGAGGAAAAAGGGGGAGGCTTGCAAGTCGAAGAACACCATCCCAACCGTGAAGCACGTAGGTGGCAGCATCATGTTGTGGGGCTTTGCTGCAGGAGGGACTGGTGCACTTCACAAGATAGATGACATCATGAGGGAGGAAATGATGTGGATATATGGAAGCAACAGTCAGGAAGTTAAAGCTTGGTTGCAAATGGGTCTTCCAAATGGACAATGACCCCAAGCATACTTCCAAAGTTGTTGCAAAATGGCTTAAGGACAACAAAGTCAAGGTATTCGAGTGGCTATCATAAAGCCCTCAATCTTAAACAAAATTTGTCGGCAGAACTGAAAAAGCGTGTGCGAACAAGGAGGCCTACAAACTAAAATTCAAGCTTGTGGAAAGGCTACCCGAAATGTTTGACCCAAGTTAAACAATTGAAAGGCAATGCTACCAAATACTAATTGAGTGTATGTAAACTTCTGACCCACTGGGAATGTGATGAAAGAAATAAAAGCTGAAATAAATCACTCTACTATTATTGACATTTCACATTCTTAAAATAAAGTGGTGATCCTAACTGACCTAAAACAGGGAATTTTTACTAGGATTAAATGTCAGGAATTGTGACAAACTGAGTTTGTTATATATCTCTCTCTGTCTGGTATAGTTCCTCAAAGTCCGAAGCTACATATATAGGCAGTCTGATGACCGACAAAACACGCATTATGACCTAAGAGACAGAACACCACGCATTATGACCTAAGAGACAGAACACCACGCATTACGACCTAAGAGACAGAACACGCATTATGACCTAAGAGACAGAACACCACGCATTATGACCTAAGAGACAGAACACCACGCATTATGACCTAAGAGACAGAACACGCATTATGACCTAAGAGACAGAACAACACGCATTAGGACCTAAGAGACAGAACACGCATTAGGACCTAAGAGACAGAACACACATTAGGACCTAAGAGACAGAACACGCATTATGACCTAAGAGACAGAACACGCATTACGACCTATGAGACAGAGCATATTAAACTCCACCTATACATGTGTTTACATCCACCACTGTTCAATAGAACATAACTCATCTTGTATGGGTAGTACATAGAGAGTGTGATACGCCCAGTCTACTCCTCGGTCATATGTATCTACAACAGAACAGGTGCAGGCAGTCTGACAACCAACAGCAGAATAGAGCTACAGTTGAGTACATTAGAGCATCAACGGTCCAATAGAACTCACCTCGTAACGTGCAGGTAGGACCAGGCTCTTGGTCCTTGGTTCTCTTGTGTCTGAACTGACTGGGAATATCCAGGGACAGATCTGGAGGCCAGGGGACATTTGGAATTTCTGTTAAGTTCCTGATTTGACGGAATTGAAATGGAATTGACCCCGGGCTAAAGGTGGACTGACAGTGGAGGGGACTTACCAAGGAAAGGGTCAAACTTTCTAGACTCAGTCCCACAGATCAGGCAGTTGACTTCATTCTGCAGAATGCCGCCAAATATAGATGTGACCACAGTAGAACTGCCGTTTCTGAAAAGACAAGCAACAAAGCAGACTTCAGAGTAGCCACTTCAGCAAACGTCTCCAACGTGGTAGTGGAAATATATGTTCCTTTCAATGGTATTGATGTAAAAAACAGAGGCTCTATCCCCTCTCTCACATGACTGCAGCATTCAGCAGGACAGCATTCAGCAGGACAGCATTCAGCAGGACAGCATTCAGCAGGACAGCATTCAGCAGGACAGCATTCAGCAGGACAGCATTCAGCAGGACAGCATTCAGCAGGACAGCATTGAGCAGGACAGCATTGAGCAGGACAGCATTCTCACTCAACAGACACCTTTTATTTGAGGCCATTTTCATCTCTGTTTTAGCGTTTAGAAATCAAAGTAATTGATGCATCTATTCCCCCTCATAAGTATTTGGACAAATTCAGTCAAGTTTTTTATTTATTTTGGTCCCATATTACATCACGCAACGACTACATCAGGGTTCCAAAACTGGTGGCCCGTGGGCCAACTTTAGCCCACAGGTGATTTTATTTGGTCCCCCAAGTTGTGAGCAAGAAATTATAATGGACATAAGACTAAAAACACCCGTAAATCAGCGACAGGTGATTTTAAATTTTGGAAATGTGTTCAAAGTAATCCCACACATAAGAGACATATCATATACATTTTATTTTCATTTATTTAACCAGGTAAGGTGGTTAAGAACAAATTGTTATTTACAAAGACGGCCTACCAAAAGGCAAAAGGCCTCCTGCGGGGACAGGATTAAATAAAAATATAGGACAAGTGATCGTATACAAATTTATACAAATGTAAGCAAGGTTTGAAATAATGTTTTAGTCAAATTTTATATCTGTCTGGGATTCTTGCGGTCAATTTGCAGTCCAAAAATGTATTGTAATTATGTTCAGGCCCCCTGACCATCCCCTCAGTTAAATATATATGTAAATACCTCTCGGCCCGTGGCTGAATCAGCCTGATGATCCCCTGGACGACACCCCTTAGACATGCTAACCTCTCACCATTACAATAACAGGGGAGGTTAGCATTTTATATCATACCTCCAAGACATGCTAACCTCTCACCATTACAATAACAGGGGAGGTTAGCATTTTATATCATAACCCCAAGACATGCTAACCTCTCACCATTACAATAACAGGGGAGGTTAGCATTTTATATCATAACCCCAAGACATGCTAACCTCTCACCATTACAATAACAGGGGAGGTTAGCATTTTATATCATACCTCCAAGATATGCTAACCTCTCACCATTACAATAACAGGGGAGGTTAGCATTTTATATCATACCCCTAAGACATGCTAACCTCTCACCATTACCAATAACAGGGGAGGTTAGCATTTTATATCATACCCCTAAGACATGCTAACCTCTCACCATTACCAATAACAGGGGAGGTTAGCATTTTTGGTGGTTATTATATTTATGCCTCAGTAACTTTCTCACTCATCGTTATTCACGATTCATTCAGGATTATCCATAACCATGGTAGCACCCACATTAACGTAGAAGTGTTTAGAAACATTATATTATTACTTATAATTAAAGTGACTCCAAAATGACAATACATTTACCATTAATTTCTATTGGACACAAAGTAATCTGAAACTACCCAAACGAACCACATCCAACCAGGTTGTAGTCCCCAGCTTGATGTAGTCATTGCGTGATATGAATATGGGACCAAATACTAAACTTGACTACTTTAATACACTAAGTGAAATTGTCAAAATACTTATGACGCATTTAAAAATTAGGGGGGGGGGGGGGGGGGGAACTAGAAAAAGTATCTTTATTTCTAAACAGTAAAACAGATATGAAAATACCCTCAAATTAAAGGTGACATTCTATCCTGTCGCCTCAAAGTTTCAGTCCCGGACTTGCTGTTTTCAACTCTCTAGACAGCAGGAGCGGTAGAGATACTCCTAATGATTGGCTATGGATCCCTGACCTGCTGTTTTCAACTCTCTAGACAGCAGGAGCGGTAGAGATACTCCTAATGATTGGCTATGGATCCCTGACCTGCTGTTTTCAACTCTCTAGACAGCAGGAGCGGTAGAGATACTCCTAATGATTGGCTATGGATCCCTGACCTGCTGTTTTCAACTCTCTAGACAGCAGGAGCGGTAGAGATACTCCTAATGATCGGCTATGAAAAGTCAACTGACATTTACTCCTGAGGTGCTGACCTGTTGCACCCTCTACAACCACTGTGATTATTATTATTTGACCCTGCTGGTCATTTATGAACATTTGAACATCTTGGCCATGTTCTGTTATAATCTCCACCCGGCACAGCCAGAAGAGGACTGGCCACCCCTCATAGCCTGGTTCCTCTCTAGGTTTCTTCCTAGGTTTTGGCCTTTCTAGGGAGTTTTGGTGCTTCTACACCTGCATTGATTGCTTGTTTGGGGTTTTCGGCTGGGTTTCTGTACAGCACTTTGAGATATCAGCTGATGTAAGAAGGGCTTTATAAATATATTTGATTTGATTTGATTGAGTATAAAGTCCAATGAATTTGTTTTACTGTTTAGGTAGGGGAGTGTACATGACTCAGTATGGTCGTGTCTGTCCTAGGCCACCTGCTGTGGTAAACATGCATCAGGGTTCAGCTTCTCTATCTGAAATCCAGATACCATTGGCCGGCCAATGGCCCCTGTACATGGAAACACCAGACAGACACTACTATCCAATCAGACGAGAAAGGAAGTTCTTACATGCAGCATTTTCCCCCCGCGGCGGGCAGTTTCCCCTCGTCCTGGGGTACCGGGAGCCCGTCTTGTGACAGAGTAGGGTTGTCTCCTGACACTTTAACATAATCCGGTGGAACGGGGAGAGCGGGGTGCTTGGCTCCGTTCAGACCGCCCTGTAGTTCTCTATGGAGATGGTCCAGCAGGTAACGCATGAACTCATGAGCATCCTGCTGCTGGTATCCCCTGGGAACAACACAGGGTCAAGGACATCAATGTTAGCCCCTGGACACAACACAGGGTCAAGGACATCAACGTTAGCCCCTGGACACAACACAGGGTCAGGACATCCACATTACCGCTCAACACAGGATCAAGGACATCCACATTACCCCCTGGACACAACACAGGGTCAAGGACCTCAACATTACCGCTCAACACAGGGTCAAGGACATCAACGTTACCCCCTGGACACAACACGGGGTCAAGGACATCCACATTACCGCTCAACACAGGGTCAAGGACATCAACATTACCCCCTGGACACAACACAGGGTCAAGGACATCAACATTACCCCCTGGAAACAACACAGGGTCAAGGACATCAACATTACCCCCTGGACACAACACAGGGTCAAGGACATCCACATTACCGCTCAACACAGGGTCAAGGACATCCACATTACCCCCTGGAAACAACACGGGGTCAAGGACATCAACGTTACCCCTTGGACACAACACAGGGTCAAGGACATCAACGTTAGCCCCTGGACACAACACAGGGTCAAGGACATCAACGTTACCGCTCAACAGTGATATGTTTTGAACATGTCTGCGACCCAAAAGTTAAGGCTGCTTTAGACATGCTGAGGGCAGATCGAGATCCAATATAAAATGATACTAACAGATCTATAATAGATGGACTGAAGGTGCCCCCCCCACTCTTCCCTAACAGCCAATTAGAGTTCTGACGAGCGAGACAAAGTCTGAGGATATAAGGACAGTAATGTTACAAATAGGAAGCTCAGGTTTCAATAGGTGATAAGACGTCATGAAAGGATATTTGGCCTGGCAAAGCAGGCGCTGACGGAATGGGAGCTGATAGGAGGTTTTTACTCCACTGGTCTCGGGAAGAAATTACCCGTCCTCAATGTCTGAGAATAAAATTCTATCTGACACGAGACACTCAATTGTTGGTCTCATATATTACAACACTGCCACAAAGAGAGAGAAGGCGTGTTGATTTAGGATCAGGACTACACCTGTCTATTTAATCTTAACAGTTATGTTCTGAAAGGCCAAAACTGATCCTAGATCAGTCGTCTTACGTTATGATCCCAACATTAAATCGGAGGGGAAAAGCCCATTGAGCAGACATTGCTGAAATGAAGAGGTGTGTCATAGTACCTGAAGCTGGGCATGATTTTCCAGACAACGTAGAACAAAGAGTCAGGGCTGAAGGCTGTTGGGCCACCCTGCCACAGATAACACAGGGTCTTCCTCAACTCCTCCACCAAGGACCTGGGAAACAGAGACAAACATAGGACTACTGTCAATACCAGGAACCTCCAAGAGCAGAACTCCTTCAGGTAAACATCCTCTGTGCTGCTCACTAACTCTAAACCAATCAGCATATGTTTTTGTGCAACAGTATGTCCTAAATCATGATGAATGCACAAAGGAAGAATATGTTAGCTACATTAAAAAGCCGATTTAAAACATGTAGCCAAATATTATAGGGTCCCCTAAGAAACACTTATCAACACTTTGGTTCCAACCCTGTCACAATAACTCCTCCCTGGCATTTAAATTCTTTGTCATGTCAAACACTGTATTCAAAGTGCCCACATTTATATTCTAACTATAGAATGAATCATTATATTTCTATGACTAACAGTACACCCAAGAGTTTTGATCTAAATCACAAGTCAAATCGCAATTTCAACACTTGGTTAAAAACAGGCCTATAAATTGTTTGCCCATAACGTGCAGCTCTACATGCAGTGTAGAAATTCTCAAATGAGTGCAGGAAATGCAGAAACTGATGAATATAATTTGGGGTTGAAGTTGAACAGTATAAAACAATGAGAAAGGAGAAAGACCCATTGAAATCACTTACAATGTATAGTACCAGTCAAAAGTCTGGACACCTACTCATAAGTCCCCCCCCTCCACTATTTTCTACATTGTAGAATAGTGAAGCCACCAAAACTAGCTTTGCACACTTGGCATTCTCTCAACCAGCTTCACGAGGTAGTCACCTGGAATGCATTTCAAATAACAGGTGTGCCTTTTTAAAAGTTAATTTGTAGAATTCATTTCCTTCTTAATGCGTTTGAGCCAATCAGTTGTGTTGTGACACGGTAGGAGTGGTATACAGAAGATAAGCAAATAAGGCTAAAGACCAAGCCCAAGAAACACGAGAAATGGACATTAGATATGTAGGAACTCGTTCAAGATTCTTGGAAAAGCATTGTAGGTGAAGCTGGTTGAGAGAATGCCACGTGTGCAAAGCTGTCATCAAGGCAAAGGGTGGCTACTTTGAAGAATCTAAAATATATTTTAGATTTGTTTAACACTTATTCGCTTACTACATGATTCCATATGTGTTGTTTCATAGTTTTAGTGATGTCTTAAATAAAAGCCCTGGAATGAGTAGGTTTGTCCAAACGTTTGACTGGTGCTGTATGTGTTGCCACCCTAGTGCCATGCACTCCTCATAAAGCACATTAACTTATATTATTCAAAAACATAAAATAATGTGAAGTGTATTTTTATACCGTGATATGATATTTGGTCCATATCGCCCAGCCCTATGGTGTATTTTTATACCGTGATATGATATTTGGTCCATATCGCCCAGCCCTATGGTGTATTTTTATACCGTGATATGATATTTGGTCCATATCGCCCAGCCCTATGGTGTATTTTTATACCGTAATATGATATTTGGTCCATATCGCATAGCCCTATGGTGTATTTTTGACTCTTACATGCGGGTAGATTAAGGCTTTGGCGGGTAGGAAGTCCATTTAACCAGCCACGATGACAGACGGTCAGGGGACAACAGTGGGAGCATTTCACCAGCCACGTTGGCAGGCGGTCAGGGGACAACAGTAAGAGCATTTAAACAGCCACATTGGCAGATGGTCAGGGGACAACAGTGGGAGCATTTAACCAGCCACGATGGCAGATGGTCAGGGGACAACAGTGGGAGCATTTAACCAGCCACGATGGCAGATGGTCAGGGGACAACAGTGGGAGCATTTAACCAGCCACGTTGGCAGATGGTCAGGGGACAACAGTGGGAGCATTTAACCAGCCACAATGGCAGATGGTCAGGGGACAACAGTGGGAGCATTTAAAACAGCCACGATGGAAGATGGTCAGGGGACAACAGTGGGAGCATTTAAAACAGCCACGATGGAAGATGGTCAGGGGACAACAGTGGGAGCATTTCACCAGCCACAATGGCAGATGGTCAGGGGACAACAGTGGGAGCATTTCACCAGCCACGATGGCAGATGGTCAGGGGACAACAGTGGGAGCATTTCACCAGCCACGATGGCAGATGGTCAGGGGACAACAGTGGGAGCATTTCACCAGCCACGATGGCAGATGGTCAGGGGACAACAGTGGGAGCATTTCACCAGCCACGATGGCAGATGGTCAGGGGACAACAGTGGGAGCATTTCACCAGCCACGATGGCAGATGGTCAGGGGACAACAGTGGGAGCATTTCACCAGCCACGATGGCAGATGGTCAGGGGACAACAGTGGGAGCATTTAACCAGCCACGTTGGCAGATGGTCAGGGGACAACAGTGGGAGCATTTCACCAGCCACGATGGCAGATGGTCAGGGGACAACAGTGGGAGCATTTCACCAGCCACGATGGCAGATGGTCAGGGGACAACAGTGGGAGCATTTAACCAGCCACGTTGGCAGATGGTCAGGGGACAACAGTGGGAGCATTTAACCAGCCACGATGGCAGATGGTCAGGGGACAACAGTGGGAGCATTTAACCAGCCACGTTGGCAGATGGTCAGGGGACAACAGTGGGAGCATTTCACCAGCCACGATGGCAGATGGTCAGGGGACAACAGTGGGAGCATTTAACCAGCCACGATGGCAGATGGTCAGGGGACAACAGTGGGAGCATTTCACTCGTATTTGTGAATAAAATAGTCAAGTATGATCACGTATAGCAAAATAAATGCTGTAGTAGCAGTTTTCAAAGTATTTCTGCCATTTTGTTAAATAGCTGGTAAATGAACGGCACAAAAAACTATATCCCACCTCGCACTGCAACACAGCCTGGCTGGGTGCCGAGTGAGACATTCATTTTTAGAAGGCATAAAAGTTGGGTCTAATTTACTCAAAACTAAAGTCTACTAAAGTGAGACTGTCCTCATGTTTCTTGGCTACTTAGATTTTGTTCACAAGCTAGGTTTCTTTTCAATGTCTGAATATCGAGGGAAGAGAGCAGCTACTGGTCAGCTACACCCTGACTCCAGTGGTTAAAATAAATGGAGCAATAGACCACATTACTTCTTACTAGGATCACACGTGTTGTTTTACAAACAAAGCCTGCGCAAGTGTTACGGTTTTTGGTGTAAATGTTTTATATTGGCTGGTAAAAATCTGTGTGGCTGGTAGATCTGCCACAGTGGCTGGTGGACCAAAAATGTAGCTTCAGGCCCTGCAAACACACACACACACGTAAGACCTTACACACTGGTGTCCCCCTGGCTGCGGGTGTGGTACATCCGTCGTCCTGCAGTCTTCCCGCTCCGCAGCGCCACCGCTGGCAGCTCCATGAAATAACAGCTGAACTGCTGGATGTTGCTGGAATAGAAACAGCTTCTTAACACCTTAACACCCAGCCCCCCCCCCCCCCCCCCCCCCCCCGCCAGCCTCTTTCCCCCAGCCCAGCCTCTTTTCCCCCCAGCCCTGCCTCTTCCCCCCCCAGCCCAGCCTCTTTCCCCCAGCCCAGCCTCTCCCCCCCCCAGCCCAGCCTCTTCCCCCCCCCCAGCCCAGCCTCTTCCCCCCCCCCAGCCCAGCCTCTTCCCCCCCCAGCCCAGCCTCTTCCCCCCCCCAGCCCAGCCTCTTTCCCCCCCCAGCCCAGCTTCTTAACACCTTAATAACCAGCCTCTTTCCCCCCCAGCCCATGCTCTTTCCCCCCCAGCCCAGCTTCTTTCTCCCCCAGCCCAGCATCTTAACACCTTAATACCCAGACTCTTTCCCCCCCCAGCCCAGCCTCCCCCCCCCCCAGACCAGCCTCTCCCCCCCCCACCAGCCCAGCCTCTTCCCCCGGAGGCCGGCCATGACCACAGACCCCCGAGCCAGAGGCCGGCCATGACCACAGACCCCCGAGCCAGAGGCCGGCCATGACCACAGACCCCCGAGCCAGAGGCCGGCCATGACCACAGACCCCCGAGCCAGAGGCCGGCCATGACCACAGACCCCCGAGCCAGAGGCCGGCCATGACCACAGACCCCCGAGCCAGAGGCCGGCCATGACCACAGACCCCCGAGCCAGAGGCCGGCCATGACCACAGACCCCCGAGCCAGAGGCCGGCCATGACCACAGACCCCCGAGCCAGAGGCCGGCCATGACCACAGACCCCCGAGCCAGAGGCCGGCCATGACCACAGACCCCCGAGCCAGAGGCCGGCCATGACCACAGACCCCCGAGCCAGAGGCCGGCCATGACCACAGACCCCCGAGCCAGAGGCCGGCCATGACCACAGACCCCCGAGCCAGAGGCCGGCCATGACCACAGACCCCCGAGCCAGAGGCCGCCATGACCACAGACCCCCGAGCCAGAGGCCGGCCATGACCACAGACCCCCGAGCCAGAGGCCGGCCATGACCACAGACCCCCGAGCCAGAGGCCGGCCATGACCACAGACCCCCGAGCCAGAGGCCGGCCATGACCACAGACCCCCGAGCCAGAGGCCGGCCATGACCACAGACCCCCGAGCCAGAGGCCGGCCATGACCACAGACCCCCGAGCCAGAGGCCAGCCATGACCACAGACCCCCGAGCCAGAGGCAGGCCATGACCACAGACCCCCGAGCCAGAGGCCGGCCATGACCACAGACCCCCGAGCCAGAGGCCGGCCATGACCACAGACCCCCGAGCCAGAGGCTGGCCATGACCACAGATCCCCGAGCCAGAGGCTAGCCATGACCACAGACCCCTGAGCCAGAGGCTGGCCATGACCACAGATCCCTGAGCCAGAGGCTGGCCACACAACAGAGGCCATATAGAGGCCAGAACCAGAGGCTTAAGCCACACAGCTCACCTGAGTTCCAAACAGGGACCATAATGGGCCTTGGCTCACCTGAGGGACTTACCTGAGAGACCTACCTAAGCCTAACCACAACTCACCTGAGAGACTTACCTAAGCCTAACCACAACTCACCTGAAGGACTTACCTGAGAGACTGCAGGATGGCGTTCATAAAGCATGTGTTGCCTAGGTTACGTAATCCCATGGCAGAGAGAGCGGAGGCCCCACCCTGAGAAGAAGGAGAGAGACCATAGCTGAGCCATTATGAAGCAACAGTGCACACAGACAGGGAAACTGCCATTCCTCTATTAGAAGGGTTACAGAAGTTGGGGCAGCCATCATAAGTAGTCTGAGGGTGTCAAAGCAGACATGACAGCTTAACAGTCAGTCTACAGCCTACACCAGCTAGACTGTGTTTAGAGAACAGTCAGTCTGGGGTCTACACCAGCTAGACTGTGTTTAGAGAACAGTCAGTCTGGGGTCTACAGCAGCTAGACTGTGTTTAGAGAACAGTCAGTCTGGGTTTACAGCAGCTAGACTGTCATAGTCGTCTAGCCCAGAGCTCTGCTGACACTACAGAAACTGAGCTTGTACTACAACATTTCAACAAAGACATTCCATCTATGCCCTGCAGTATGTTGTCAAACTCAGCAGTTTAAATGGAATTGAAGAAGTTAATAACAAGCTTGTCGCAGTCTGTAAACTAGTAGCCATTTGGGTTGTCACAGTCTGTAAACTGGTAGCCATTTGGGTTGTCGCAGTCTGTAAACTGGTAGCCATTTGGGTTGTCACAGTCTGTAAACTGGTAGCCATTTGGGTTGTCGCGGTCTGTAAACTGGTAGCCATTTGGGTTGTCGCAGTCTGTAAACTGGTAGCCATTTGGGTTGTCGCAGTCTGTAAACTGGTAGCCATTTGGGTTGTCGCAGTCTGTAAACTGGTAGCCATTTGGGTTGTCGCAGTCTGTAAACTGGTAGCCATTTGGGTTGTCACAGTCTGTAAACTAGTAGCCATTTGGGTTGTCACAGTCTGTAAACTGGTATTTTATTGGCTATTTGCTGTCCAATCAGAAAATATTATTTCTCCGTCTCTGATGCATAGACAAACTATTCATGTATTTTAATATAACACTTAAAAACGTACGCTATATTCCCTTCTCTCATTTGATTGGCTATGAATATGACTCAGTCTTTCATTGGTTTATGACTGCATGGCTTTCTCCAGATTAAACTGTGGGACCCATCTCATCCAAAAAAGTTGACTCAAGACGGCCAAAAAGCACCTGGATAATCATTAAAACTCTTGGAAGAATATTCTACGGACAGATGAGTCAAAAGTATAACATTTTGGACGACATGAGTCCCATTATGCCTGGTGAAAAACCAAACACTGCATTCCACAGGAAGAATCTCATAGCAACGGTAACACATGGTGGTGGTAGTGTGATGGTTTGAGGAGGCTTTGCTGCCTCAGGACCTGGACGACTTAATAGAAGGAACCATGAATTCTGCTCTGTATCAGAGAATGTCAATCCATCAGTCTGGGAGGTGATGCTGAAGCCAGCTGGGTCATGCAGCAAGACAATGATCCAAAACACAATTAAGTCCAAATGAAAATGGTTAAGAAGCAACAAATTTGACGTTTAGGAACGGCTTAGTCAAAGTCCAGACCCCAATAGAGATGTTGTGGAAGGACATGAAACGACCAGTTCATGATTGAAAACCAACAAATGTTGCTGAGTTAAAGCAGTTCTGCATGGAAGAGTTGGCCACAATTCCTTCAGAGACATGAGACTGATCAACAAACTACAGGAAGTGTTTGGTTGGTCAACAACTACAGGAAGTGTTTGGTTGGTCCACAACTACAGGAAGTGTTTGGTTGGTCCACAACTACAGGAAGTGTTTGGTTGGTCCACAACTACAGGAAGTGTTTGGTTGGTCCACAACTACAGGAAGTGTTTGGTTGGTCCACAACTACAGGAAGTGTTTGGTTGGTCCACAACTACAGGAAGTGTTTGGTTGGAGTCATTGCAGCAAAAGGTGGAACAACCAGTTATTGAGTGTAAGTGGGCAATTACTTTCTCCACACAGGGGCATTGGGTGCTGCAATTACTTTTTCATAGCTTTGTTATTTAAATACATATGTAATTGTTGTTTTATTTGTTCACTCAGGTTCCCTTTATCTAATATTAGGTGTTGGTTGAAGATCGGATAACATTCAGTATCAAAAATAAGCAGAAGTAGAGAAAATTATAAAGGAGGCAATACTTTACTAACATACGGAAATATTTTAAGGACAAACCAAGGATAATTTAGCCATTTGATTTAGAATTTTAAAGACCACTTGAAGGATAAATATATATATATATATATTTATTTATTTATTATCTATTAGCCCATAGAAACACATTGCATAACAGATTCACTACATCCTACAGAACAATCTAAAGGAAGTTTGTTCTGAAGTGTCTGTATCTGAGAGATATAAGATCAGGAAACATCTAGTTTTTACATCTGGCAAATAAAACCAATCAAATCGTGGAACACTCACATTGTCCTTCAACAGTTTACTGGTAGGAGAGTTGCTTTCCAGAAGTTTCCTCTTTGTCCGTCTGTCAACAGCCAGAGGAGAGCTGTAGTAGATAAATAACATTCAGTCTCAACTGACAAAAGCACAGTGTTATAATTAAGCAATAATGCCCGAGGGGGTGTGGTATATGGTCAATATACCACGGCCAAGGGCTGATGTTAAGCACGACTGAACGCGGAGTGCCTGGATACAGCCCTTAGCCGTGGTTTATTGGCCACATACACCACAAACCCCCCCGAGGTGCCTTATTGCCATTATAAACTGTTTACCAACGTAATTAGAACAGGAAAAATACATGGTATGTCATACGCGTAGTATACAGTCTGAAATATCACGGCTGTCAGCCAATCAGCATTCAGGGTCGAACCACCCAGTTCATAATGTAAATTATATCAGTTAGACGAGAGCTTCTCTGTCTGTAAACAGCCAATGGAGAACTGGAAGACATTGCATTATAGATATATCATTAATGATAAGTAGGCTGTGTAGAATAGGGCTTTGTCCCAAATGACACCCTCTATCAGGGATTATCAACTAGATATATCATTAATGATAAGTAGGCTGTGTAGAATAGGGCTTTGTCCCAAATGATACCCTCTATCAGGGATTATCAACTAGATATATCATTAATGATAAGTAGGCTGTGTAGAATAGGGCTTTGTCCCAAATGATACCCTCTATCAGGGATTATCAACTAGATATATCATTAATGATAAGTAGGCTGTGTAGAATAGGGCTTTGTCCCAAATGACACCCTCTATCAGGGATTATCAACTAGATATATCATTAATGATAAGTAGGCTGTGTAGAATAGGGCTTTGTCCCAAATGACACCCTCTATCAGGGATTATCAACTAGATATATCATTAATGATAAGTAGGCTGTGTAGAATAGGGCTTTGTCCCAAATGACACCCTCTATCAGGGATTATCAACTAGATTCAGCCGTGAGATTATTTTCTTCAACGGATTGTTCAGGGGCTGGAACATAATTACAAATCATTTTTAAATCAGCAAATTGACCTCAAGAAGCACAAACAGATGTTTTATTGACTAAAACAATCATATCAAACCTTGATAACATACAGTGCATACAGAAAGGATTGTTTTTCACCCCTCAATCTACACACTCAATCCCCATTATGACAAAGCAAAAACAGATTTATTTATTTGCAAATTTATTACAAAATATTACATTTACATACGTTTTCAGACCCTTTGCTCAGTATTTTGTTGAAGCACCTTTGGCAGCAATTACAGACTCAAGTCTTCTTGGGTATGATGTTACAAGCTTGGCACACCTGTAGTTGGGGAGTTTCTCCCATTCTTCTTTGCAGATCCTCTCGATCTCTGTCAGGTTGGATGGGGAGCGTCGCTGCACAGCTATTTTCAGGTCTCTCCAGAGATGCTCGATCGGGTTTAAGTCTGGGCTCTGGCTGGGCCACTCAAGGACAATAAGACTTGTCACGAAGCCACTTCCGCGTTGTCTTGGCTGTGTGCTTAGGGTCGTTGTCCTGTCGGAAGGTGAACCTTCACCCCAGTCTGAGGTCCCGAGGGCTCTGGAGCAGGTTTTCATCAAAGATCACTGAACTTTGCTCCGTTCATCTTTCCCTCGATCCTGACTAGTCTCTCCCAGTCCCCGCTGCTGCAGTCCCCGCTGCATGAACTGCCACCACCATGATTCACCGTAGGGATGCTGCCACCACCATGCTTCACCGTAGGGATGGTGCCAGGTTTCCTCCAGATGTGACCTTGGCATTCAGGCCAAAGAGATCAATCTTGGTTTCATCAGACAAGAAAGTTGTTTCTCATGGTCAGAGTCACTTTCAGGGCCTTTTGACAAACTCCAAGCGGGCTGTCATGTGCTTTTTACTGAGGAGTGGTTTCCATCTGGCCACTCTACCATAAAGGCCTGATTGGTGGAGTGCTGCAGAGATGAAAGAACCTTCCAGAAGGACACCATCTCCACAGAGGAACTCTGGAGCACTGTCAATTACCATTGGGTTCTTGGTCACCTTCCTGACCAAGGCCCTTCTCCCCCAATTGCTCAGTTTGGAAGATTCTTGGTGGTTCCAAACTTCTTCCAGTTCAGAATGATGGAGGCCAGTGTGTTCTTGGGGACCTTCAATGCTGCATAAATGTTTTGCTACTCTTCCCCAGATCTGTGCCTCGACACAATCCTGTCTCTGACCTCTACAGACAATTCCTTCTACCTCATGGCTTGGTTTTTACTCTGACATACACTGTCAACTGTGGTACCTTTATATAGACAGGTGTGTCTTTCCAAATCATGTCCAATCAATTGAATTTACCACAGGTAGACTCCAAGTTGTAGAAGCATCGAGGATGGTGAATAGAAACAGGATGCACCTGAACTCAATTGAGTCTCTTAGCAAAATGTCTGAATACTTAAATAAAAAGGTGTTTTTTTATATTGAATATACCTGCAAAACAAATCTAATAAAGACAGTTAGATGTCCACTCTAGCTGGAACACAGTCCTCATCTACTTTCCTTCTTAGAATTTGAAAAGCATTTCTAGCTATTTGTAACTGTGACGTGTGAGTCAGCCTGTCAGTCACCGTCTGTCCCCGTGCAGTTATTTATACGTGCCTTCAAAATAAATGTCCCACAAGCGGTGGGAGTTCAATCATTACACAACGGACAGTATTCATTGGGCTTTTAATTTGAATAACAAATACGTTGATCAAACCTTTACTATCGCAAACTCGTCGCCTCTCCCGAGCCCGTTGGGGAGTTGCAGCAATGAGCCAAGATTGAAAAAGGGGGGTATGTAAAGAAAAAAGTATTTCATGAGAATACTTAATTCATTCAGATCTAGGATGTGTTATTTTAGTGTTCCCTTTATTTTTTTGAGCAGTGTATAACCATATACAATTTCAGAAGCACATGTGTAAGAATGATGGACTGTACCATCCCCACAGCCTCCACAATGGATCAGTCCACTCAGAGAGGAGCCAATCAGCCAGCTGTCTTGAACACCATGATATTTTTACGCTTATTATTGGGGCGGCTGCTCAACTAAAAGAAATCTCGGTCGACCAGCAAACAGCCTATCGACCAAACAAACGACCAGTCGACTAAATGCGATCAGCCCTAATATTCATTAGTTGCACACTAGAGCAAAATGTTTGGCAACAGAAACCATTTTGCAATACAAATTGGGGTTTTACTTGGACACATTCAGTTAGGTCCCTCCACGTTCTGTTCAATTTGCTCCTATTTGATTCTTAGTGAAAACACCCCAGTTGGCAAACAGTAGCAAATGACACAAGACATTGTAGGGTCATCCTGCTAATGAATACTCACTTGTCCAGACTCCGTAGATGCTCTCTCACCTTCTGCACATGTCCTAGCTTGGTGTCGTTCACTACAAAGTCATCACACCTGTAACTACAGAGAGAGAGAGAGAGGTCAACGCCACACCTGTGACAACAGAGACAGGACTGGCTGTATGCAGTAGTGTCACTATGACGTAATAAGTACGCAAGGGCCAAGATGTTTCTGAATCCTGTGCCACAGTTCTTCTCAGGTAAAGTCACTGCACAAATCAAGCTAAATGGCCCACTCACCAGAAGAGACTGTAGCTGCTACAGACCATGTGGTCCACTCACCAGAAGAGACTGTAGCTGCTACAGACCAGGCGGCCCACTCACCAGAAGAGACTGTAGCTGCTACAGACCAGGCGGCCCACTCACCAGAAGAGACTGTAGCTGCTACTGACCAGGTGGCCCACTCACCAGAAGAGACTGTAGCTGCTACAGACCATGTGGTCCACTCACCAGAAGAGACTGTAGCTGCTACAGACCAGGCAGCCCACTCACCAGAAGAGACTGTAGCTGCTACAGACCAGGCGGCCCACTCACCAGAAGAGACTGTAGCTGCTACAGACCATGTGGTCCACTCACCAGAAGAGACTGTAGCTGCTACAGACCAGGCGGTCCACTCACCAGAAGAGACTGTAGCTGCTACAGACCATGTGGTCCACTCACCAGAAGAGACTGTAGCTGCTACAGACCATGTGGTCCACTCACCAGAAGAGACTGTAGCTGCTACAGACCAGGTGGTCCACTCACCAGAAGAGACTGTAGCTGCTACAAACCAGGTGGTCCACTCACCAGAAGAGACTGTAGCTGCTACAAACCAGGTGGCCCACTCACCAGAAGAGACTGTAGCTGCTACAGACCAGGCGGCCCACTCACCAGAAGAGACTGTAGCTGCTACAGACCAGGTGGTCCACTCACCAGAAGAGACTGTAGCTGCTACAGACCAGGCGGCCCACTCACCAGAAGAGACTGTAGCTGCTACAGACCAGGTGGCCCACTCACCAGAAGAGACTGTAGCTGCTACAGACCAGGTGGTCCACTCACCAGAAGAGACTGTAGCTGCTACAGACCAGGCGGCCCACTCACCAGAAGAGACTGTAGCTGCTACAGAACAGGCGGCCCACTCACCAGAAGAGACTGTAGCTGCTGCAGTCCATGCAGACCAGGTGCTGAGCGTTCTTCTCCTGCTCCTCACATCTCTTCTGACCAGCACCTCCCGTCACCTGACTCTGGCTGTCCTCATAGTGCTGCTTAGCATGAGCATTCACATACCTGGAGAGAGAAAGGTTGACTGCATTAAACACAACACATGCACTCAACTACAGTTTTACATCGGTTAAGGCAATATCACTTTCGCAATAGTCACATGGACCTTCATACGCATCTAAAAGCTGGAATGGGTCCTGTTGAAATAGATGACCAACTATCTACTGCAAGTAGCTACAATGATTGCATGTCAATACTAACCTCCCACAATGCACATTGAGACAGGTGAGACATACCCAAGGACTTTTGTTCGACCTGCAAACTAGAGAGAAGAAGAGACGTTAGACGCTATGTAACATTAGGACATTCATAGCTCTCAAACCCTTCTTAGCCGTATGTAGGGTTACAGGGTTACATTGGCCCACATTTGGCTCTGTATGAACAGTGTAATCCCCACGTATTTTTCCCCACGATGCGTATTAAAGTAGTGGCGAGAGGCACACACAGCTTGTAAAATAATCAGGATATCATTCTGCCAGGTAGGAATAGGCTACTTATATATATATATATTAAAAAAGTATTTTATGTATTTCAATTGATTGACTTCCTTGTATGAACTATCTATGAAATTGCTACTTGTTGCGTTTATATTTTCTTCAGTGTAAATGTTAACTAGCTCCAAAGTAGCCTATGCCTACCTGGCAGAATGATATCCTGATTATTTTACAAGCTGTGTGTGCCTCCAGTTCATGAAATACGCTTCCTCCCCACCAGTTAGGCTCACACAGGTTTTCGGAGCATGATAGATCGCTAATTAGAGCAGGTGGCCACTTTTCCCGACTGTCTCAGTAAATAAGCGATGTAACGTGGAGATATGTGGTTGGGGACAAGATGGCGGAGTGAGTGGTCGCATTAAACTGAGCTCCTGATCTTTAAAGTGAATTCAAACCATAATTTGAGTTTTCCGACGAACTCAGTTAAAATTACATTTTTTTTTGCGGTCTTTAAAAATAAAAAAAATTGTTTGATGGTTTGGGTTGTAATTCTTTTGTCCAAGACAGATGGTTTATCTAGAATAATTTACCCAAGTCAGTCACTTTTTCTTCTAATAACCTAAACAAATAAATAAGTAAATTCTGTTATATTTAGATTTGTTTGGAGGAATTAAACGTATTATATTCGGAAATCACAATTAGTGAAAGACTATGATCATGGAGGTTAACAGGCTATTGATTTTGAGTCGTTAGTGGGAGCTTTTAGAGTTAAATGGTTGAAATGATGTCTGTCTAATCCTACCTCTATGTGGTATCATATCCCGAACTGTTTAATAAACTTGGACTTAAATTCCTAATGAAATGTGATTTTGACCCTAGCAAATTAAATGTCAAATTGTTTAAGTTAAAGCAGCAAATGTTATTTTTCTGGAAAATTATAATCAAGGACAATTTTTCCCCCCACAAAACATTGATTTTGAATAATATAGTTTTAAAATTAATAGGAAATCCATTTTCAAAGGCCTTTGGTTTGACAAGATTATTCATTTTGTATGTGATTTGGTAGACAACACTGGGGAGTTCTTACCGTTTGATGAGTTCATTGGTACATTTCAGGTTAATATTACTCAGAGAGAATATATGGAAGGTTTGCAAAGCAATTCCACTTCCTTTACTTGGACTTATTAAGAACACTTTGTTATGAGGTTGTTCTCTCTTTTCCAAATTTACAAATTAATGACTAATCTTTTTGAATTAAAAAAATGCAACAAGTGGATATGATTGCCAGTTAATTTTTGGTGATTATAGTTAAATATAATGCTATGGAAGGGACCAACCCATGCTATGGTCAAATGCGACTACCTTTTGCCTTACTTGCCCAGTTATTCCATAAATTAAACTAATTTTACAATATTTTCTTACATCTATCCTGTAAATGATTTCTTGCACAAAAGATTCCATCTTGACCAAATGCCTTATTTCTTCTGTTCCTCTGATTCAGAATCTATAGAGCATTTATTGTCTTCATGCCACCATTCTAGTAAACTATGGATTGAAATTCATGAACGGTTGTGTAAAAAATCTCCAGAATTACCCGTTTACCTTTGATGATGTTAAATGGCATTACGCTTATCCTTGTAATTCCGATCATAACAATTTTTTTACATTATTATTCACAAATTTAAATGGGGTGGAAAATGTCCTTATTTTGTAGGTTTTTTCTTCTTCATTGAACTGATAGAATTTTATAAATCCCTCCAACTTGTGAAACTTAAAAAGTTGGGAAAATGATTAGGAGTCATGTCTCAATGTCTGTTAATGTCTCATTGCCTTGTCACATATTAATGATGTCCTGGTGTTCTATTATTTCATTTGTGTCATTGTATTCACAGGAATGTCCCTGTATGGATGTGTAATATTGTTATTGTTGCAATAAATAAATGAAAACATGGCGATATGTCCGTGTGTGAACACCAAACCCTAACAATGAGAGAAGTTTTTTTTTTTTTTTTTAAATACGTTTTTGGAAATATAAGGAACTATAAGGAAATATAAGCAAACTATGCGTGTTAATGTTTAAACAAGCGTCCCATCTCTTAAAGACAACTCGACCGGTCAGAAGATCCTATCAAAGATGTGTGTAACTAAACCAAGAGAGAGCACAGCCTGTCGTTTCCAATGGGAGCAAATGAGTCAGAGGGAAAAACAAGCAAGGAAGTGGGCAGAGTTAAGCACGAGATAGCGAGATCCTATTGGCGAGTTCTAGAATATATCTTCATATTTCCGTTAGGGAACGCCTTCTCTGAAGTGCCGAGTGTGCAATAACTAAATTCGCCTTTCCACTCCTAAACAACGCAATTTTAAACTTTTGCAAAACTTAGTCCACTCTGTTCATAATATTTTAGTTTTGGGAAATTAAAACAGTATTGAGATCAAACGTTTCAGCGATGATAAAATGTGCAAAATGTCAGCCAAACTCCATCTAGTTCCATCTTCTCCCACTGCCGGCCAGTGGGCTTCCTCTCACTACCATATTTGTGTGAAGCGGATGCTTCACATTTATACATCCGATGAAATATCTGCCTCATTATGCTCTATGTGATACTACCGTTAAGCGATGAGTGTTAATGTTTAGACTAGTGTCGGGGGTCTTACCGCAACTCCCCCGGTCAGGAGTTACTATCGTGAATAGGCGTCAATGAATGGGGCAGCACATTCACACGCCATGAAAATAGAGGAGTCACCATCAAGTTGGTTTCATTCTAGAAATATCTGAATATTATTAAATCAATGAAGGTGCATCGCATAACGTTGGTGCAAAATGTGTAAAAATGTGTGCGGGGCAAATAACTTCACAAATCAAGAGACAGCCAGGGGAAACTGTAGAAAAACAAGTCCTAGTCAAGACAAGTAGCTATCAGGTGGGCTAGTTAGCTAACTAAATGTGGTTATTAACGTTAGCTACCAGAATGAAATGTATACTAACTCACCGCTGCAACACCAGGAGGATGGGGAACCATGGGGGAAGCTTGAGGAATCTATGGTAATGCAAACATTGGAGTTCAAATGAGGGCACTCCATCAAACTAGATTAGGGTAGCTAGCTAACGTCTCCCGAGTTTCAGCAGTGTTGTTGCGCTAGCTACGTAGCAGCTTTGGCAAAAGATAGCTAATTAGCTGTTGTGTCGTGATTAAATTGTTGCTTAATTAGCGAGCTAACGTAGCAACAGACCATATTATAAATAGATGTTTATCTTCATTTGAGACCATTTCGATGGGAGCCACGTTCAAAACAAAACCTATCACGTCCACAAAAAAAGAAAGTGTAAACGAGTCAAACGCTCCAAAAACATTTAAGAGAATTTAGAGGAAGTGACGTATTAGCGAAAACAACTCCAGTTGTTAGTGATTGGTTAACCGTGTTATCCGTCAACATCCCGCTTTCTCTCAGAGGTTAAAAACTAAATCCGTGTTTTAATTGGCTCCAGCGTGACCTCCCTATTATTGGAAGGGTTTTATTGTCCAAAGCAAGAGGGTCTGTCAGATTTTGTCTTACCCTGCTCAAACCTTATTTGTAGCTGATCAAACCAGCAAGGATATCAACAAAACTTTTATAGACTTTGTATGGGAAAATAAACAACACAAACTTGAGAAGCCTGTAATATCAAACCAAAGAGCTGATGGTGGGCTTGAAGTACTATATTTCATTGATATCAACAATACCTTTAAAGTAAACTGGATAAAAGATGTTTAACTCTGAATCTTTATGGTACTTCATTCTAAAACTGGGTGGTCTTACATTTGTGTGGAAGTGCAACTATTCTCTAGCAAAATGACCCATCAAACTGTCCAAAGTTCATGAACAAGCCCTTTTAGCCTGGAAACTATGTTATGGCCACAACTTCTCCCCACACAAGGCACTTCTGTGGAACAACAAAGATATTGAGGTTAAAAACAGTTATTTGTTCTTCTCTAAGTGGTTTGAAAGAAATATTATATTTGTGCTTGATCAATTTGATAAAGAAGGAAATATACTTTAGCAATAAGGCCCGAGGAGGTGTGGTATATGGCCAATATACTATAGCCTAATAGATGACTTAATTGTTTTCTACCAACAGGAAAGAACGGTTAGTACAGCATGCCAAACTGACCCCTTGGTGCCAGAGTGTTCCTGTGCTGCGGTAGAGAAGAGGTCCACTGGGACCATCACTAAAGAGCTCAAGGCCCAGCTAGATAGCGCTCACAGAGATCAGTGAAGACCAGAACTACACCACAGATGAAGCTGATGGAGAGTGAGATCAGTGAAGACCAGAACTACACCACAGATGAAGCTGATGGAGAGTGATATCAGTGAAGACCAGAACTACACCACAGACGGCTCTTACGCCATTCTGGACTCTGCTTCCCACCTGATCCTCCCCCAGGAGACTGTGCATGCGATGTGAAGAATAGTTACTGTTTGGAGACGGAGGGATTAGAGAGATGCCTGCAACACATTGAGTTAAGCTATAGCCTAACCTATATTTTGTTACCTAGAATAAGGGTTGTAAGTGTGTATTTGTTATGTTTTTACGTTTGTATGAAAAGTTTCACACATTTTTTACCTTTAGGATAATAATAATAAATCATTATTACTAACAGGCCCATGGATGCAGTATTCAAACCCTGGCCACTGACAGGAATCCAAGTGTGAGGGTGACCTTGAGGGACTCACCTGCTGATATCTGGCATGAGTATGATCTGTGACCTGGTGGCCGTTACTGTATTATTGACTATGTTTTGTTTATTACATGTGTAACTCTCTGTTGTTGTTTGTGTCGAACTGCTTTGCTTTATCTTGGCCAGGTCGCATTTGTAAATGAGAACTTGTTCTCAACTAACCTACCTGGTTAAATAAATAAAAATAATAAATAAAACTATGATTTATTTAACTTCTATCTGTCTCTAGGACCATCCCAGCAGACTCTCCTGAGTGCCCAAAGAGAGAGAGTGCCCATCACTTTTGGGCGGTGGGCTGGGGTTCCGAAAATGGATAAGGAGCAGGCCATTCAACAGTGAATTCAAAGATACACACATCTATAAATACATAAATGAACAGTGCTTTGCAAAAGTATTCATCCCCCTTGGCGTTTTTCCTATTTTGTTGCATTACAACCTGTAATTTAAATAGATTTTTATTTGGATTTCATATAATGGACATACACAAAACAGTCCAAATTGGTGAATTTCAATGAAAAAAATTACTTGTTTCAAAAAATTCCTAAAAATAACAAATGGAAAAGTAGTGTGTGCGTATGTATTCACTCCTTTGCTATGAAGCCCCTAAATAAGATCTGGTGCAACCAATTACCTTCAGGAGTCACATCATTAGTTAAATAGTCCTCCTGTGTGCAATCTAAGTGTCACATGATCTGTCAGATGATCTCAGTAGATATACACCTGTTCTGAAAGGCCACCGAGTCTGCAACACCACCAAGCAAGCGGCATCATGAAGACCAAGGAGCTCTCCAAACAGGTCAAGGACAAAGTTGTGGAGAAGTACAGATGGGTTATAAAAAAATATCTGAAACTTTCACCATCCCACGGAGCACCATTAAATACATTATTATAAAATGGAAAGAGTATGGCACCACAACAAACCTGCCAAGAAAGGGCCGCCCACCAAAACTCACGGACCATGCAAGAAGGGCATTAATCAGAGAGGCAACAAAGAGACCAAAGACAACCCTGAAGGAGCTGCAAAGCTCCACAGCGGAGATTGGAGTATCTGTCAATAGCACCACTTTAAGCCATTCCCAGCTAGTACACTCCACAGGGCTTTACGGAAGGGTGGCCAGAAAAAAGCCATTGCTTAAAGTGTTCGCCAAAAGGCATGTGGGAAACTCCCCAAACATATGGAAGAAGGTACTCTGGTCAGATGAGACTAAAATTGAGTTTTTTGGCCATCAAGGAAAACGATATGTCTTGCGCAAACCCAACACCTCGCAACACTCAAGTTGTTTAAGGGGAAACATTTAAATGTCTTGGAATGGTCTAGTCAAAGCCCAGACCTCAATCTGTGGTATGACTTAAAGATTGCTGTACACCAGTGGAACCCATCCAACTTGAAGGAGCCAGAGCAGTTGTGCCTTGAAGAATGGGTAAAAATCCCAGTGGCTAGATGTGCCAAGCTTATAGAGACAAACCCCAAGAGACTTGCAGCTGTAATTGCTGAAAAAGGTTGCTCTACAAAGTAGATCATGCACGCTCAAGTTCTGTTTTTTTTTGTCTTATTTCTTGCTTGTTTCACAATAATATTTAGCCTTTTCAAAGTGGTAGGCATGTTGTGTAAATCAAATGATACAACCCCCCCCCCCCCCCAAAAAAATATATTTTAATTGCTGCAAAAGGTGGTTCTTTGGGGGGGCGAACATTTATGCACGCTCAAGTTTTCAGTTTTTTTTGTATTATTTCTTGTTTGTTTCACAAGAAAAAATATTTTGCATCTTCAAAGTGGTAGGCATGTTGTGTAAATCAAACAACACAACCCAAAAATCTATTTTAATTCCAGGTTGTAAGGCAACAAAATAGGAAAAATGCAAAGGGGGGTGAATATTATCGCATGCCACTGAATGTAGTTCTGTCCTTGATCTGTTCTTGTCTATTAATGTTCTGTGTTATGCCATGTTTCATGTTTTGCAACAGCTAATGGGGATCCATAATAAACCCCAGGAAGAGTAGGCAACAGCTAATGGGGATCCATAATAAACCCCTGGAAGAGTAGCTGCTGCTTTTGCAACAGCTAATGAGGATCCATAATAAACCCCATGAAGAGTAGCTGCTGCTTTTTAACAACAGCTAATGGGGATCCATAATAAACCCCAGGAAGAGTAGCTGCTGCTTTAACAACAGCTAATGGGGATCCATAATAAACCCCAGGAAGAGTAGCTGCTGCTTTAACAACAGCTAATGGGGACCCATAATAAACCCCAGGAAGAGTAGCTGCTGCTTTTTAACAACAGCTAATGGGGATCCATAATAAACCCCAGGAAGAGTAGCTGCTGCTTTAACAACAGCTAATGGGGATCCATAATAAACCCCAGGAAGAGTAGCTGCTGCTTTTTAACAACAGCTAATGGGGATCCATAATAAACCCCAGGAAGAGTAGCTGCTGCTTTTTAACAACAGCTAATGGGGATCCATAATAAACCCCAGGAAGAGTAGCTGCTGCTTTAACAACAGCTAATGGGGATCCATAATAAACCCTAGGAAGAGTAGGCAACAGCTAATGGGGACCCTAATAAAATACCAAATAAAAGGAATCGGAGTAGAATGGTTTTTCCACTGAATATTTTTATTTTACCCGTTTCAATGGATGTGCGACCTGCTGTCTCGACCTATAAATTCTCAGTTTGCTCCTGAGGTATTGAACTGTTGCAGCCTCTATAACCACTGTGGATATTATTTTTGATGTAAAATACATTTGATTGATTGCTATGCTGCATGCTGTGTATTCACTAACTGTCTGAGTGATGTGACCTTTTTAATTAGTATCTGTAACATATTTTAGTGTGTATTTAATCTGCAATTTAACTTCTTAAAGTGTCAATCAGCAGTAGAAACAATAACAAAGTGTCCTCCCTGCTCCTCTTTCTGTAAAAAGCTGAGTGAAGGGGCTGGAGAAATGTAACCGCTCTCAAATTCATAGAGCTATGGAAGCAAGGACTGACCATCCACGATATCAACATTATAGTTTTAATCATGTTATGAGACTATACAGGACCGACCATCCATGATATCAACATTATAGTTTTAATCATGTTATTAGGCTATACAGGACTGACCATCCATGATATCAACATTATAGTTTAACTTTGTTTTGAGGATATACAGCGTTTGTTTACATTTTCTTTGTTGACAAACATTGGAGTAAAACAAGCTTATATTTTGGGTTCTCATGGAGTGTGATCGTTGAACGAAGCTCATGAGGCATTTATCAATTAGATTCTTCAAGAATCAATGGTTACATATCATTAATTTATAAGAGCAAAAACGGATGAAGCAACTCCTGAATGCCCCCTCAATGGCATATATTATTAAAGTCGTCTTTGACTCTGCCAACTAGCTGCCCAGTGTAGTTACCATTCCTTTCCACTAGATGGCAGCCAAAGCTGGTAGAAGTCACTACTGTAGCAACAGGGACACGGGATTGCTGCGCGTTGAATGGTAGTTTTATCTTCAAAGCAAGTTAATCTAGTTACACCTGAACATGTTATAGTGGACAAGCTAACGAATGCCATTGTTACATAAGGCGCAGGCCTTAAAAAAAAATGACAGCAGGCTAGATTTACTAAATGAACTTTTCGCGCTTTATGGAAGTGACGACACACGCAGGGATGAGACGCTATACACTTCGTCCAATTCTCCCTTGTGCCCATATAGGGTGAACTGGCGATAAACTGCCAGCCTGTATGTTCCGCAAACAAAATCATACGAAAAGTTAGTCTCATAATGAGCACACCCCTAATTACTTGCTAGACATTTTACAATTTCGGGTGTCTTCATGAATTCGTATCGTTGTCAGATGGTCTGTTCGTAAATTCAACTGGCGCTCTGGCCGAGGAGGATACTGACCTCAGTCAAGCACCCAAACTAACTGGCTAAAGTTTGTTAGCTTTACTAGCTACTTCCAGACACAAATAATACAACAGCCGGACCATTTTACTCCCCCCAGCTGGTGTTATGTTATCCAGAGAGTTGGTGACTAACTGTGCTGCTGGCAACAATTTAATGACACTTTTTATTGTCGACATTTACGGACACCGACCATTGTCAACGGGTGTTGAGCTTTCCTAAAATCAACAGTTATTCTGTGCTCTGAAATGGGATTAGAGCACATTTATAAACCCACCTAAATTAATGTCCATTGAGAATGCACAACTACACCATTTAGCTAAGCTAAGAAGGACGTGAATAATCAAGTCAATAAACGTTGGGTAGTTAGATATCAGATTCGGAAAGTTTGATGTATTAGTAGCCAGCTAACGTTACGTAGCTAACATACCGGTACATACTGCTGTAATGATATGCTATGCGGTTCGTAAGAATTGCGTAACTAACAAATTGTCAGCCAACATAACGTGCGACTTATTAGAAACGTAATTACTTTATTACATTGCTCAACATTTTCTTAACATTTGTCATAATTAGTTAAAACATTGAATTTGTATCAGCTCTCGTCGGACGTCAGCTGCATTATTCTCCGCCATTTTATTCAAATATGAAAAAGTGTGTGAAGCCACGCCCATTTCCTGATGAATTGCATTATGGGCCCTAAAAGCACAGAAATGGTGTCCATCCACTGTATGTATACTTCGTATTTTGGTGAATGTAGTACTACATCTGGGAACTTTTGGCATAGTAACTGTATCCATACTTAAAAAAAAAAAATGTTATTATAATATTTTTTTTTTAAAATTAACAACAAATCAATACAGAAAGTACACGAGGGAACACAAGTATATATAGATTATAAACAATGGACAATCGAGCTAGGGGGTACAATATCACATTACAATTACACAAGGACCTTAAGGGACATACATACACTTACAGTTCTAACAGCTTTTTTGTTAGTAGAGTATTTAACTGTCTTATATACAGTTCAATTTATTTTTGTAGGGTAAGAAAATGTGTTTTATTGTAAATTTACATTTGTGTATATGAAATTTGGCCAAAAGAATAATGAAATGAATTACATAAAAATGTTTCAGCTTATTTCTATCGTATGTAAAGAATCCAATCAGTACATCTCTCCACAATAGTGTAAAATCTTCATAAATGTGTTCAATTATAAACCTTCTGATGTCTTGCCACAGTTTTCTTACATGAATACAATGCCAAAAAAGATGCAACACTGTTTCTGGCTGGTCATTACAAAAGGAGCAATTTGAGTTGATGTTTTCCTTTAAACTTCTTCATATAGTGGTTGGCAGGATAATATTTATGAACAATTTTAAAGGAAACTTCCTTAATTTTGTTAACAAGTGTGTGGCAACATCCAAACTTTTCCCCAACAGATATTATCAATAAATCAATTCCAATAAGGCATGACAACATCCTGCTGAAACAAGGTTCGTATCGCTCTGTTGTTGAATGGACCAAAAGAGAAACAAATCTTTCCTACTGATGAGTCAACAGGGTCAATGGAAAGTAGGCTCTGAGGGTTGACCCGTTCCTGAATAACAGAGCAACACCTGAGGGAATGGCATCTAAAACAATGGCAACATCTTTAGGTGTTACAGGGACCTTGTAAAGTGATAAGAATTCCTTATAACTGAGTAAAAGACCCTCTGCATTTACCAGTTGGCTCACCAATATGATGTTATTTCGGAACCAATATTCTATTTTTGTTACAATATATCCCGATTATTCCACATATAATATCTGTGTGGAGAAAAATTGTGTTAATAAATTAAGGACCATGACAAGAAAACCTGCCGATGAAAAGCAGAACGTTTCACTGGAACTTTGTCAATATTATAATTGCAAAACAACATGAAGTCAAGGCCACCAAAAGTAGAGAAGACATGATGAGGAATAACATTCCAGATAGAAGTGGGTCTTCTTAGGAATTGTTTTATCCAATTGATCTCAAAAGTATTATTTAAAGTAGTAAAGTCCAGAAAATTCTGTCCACCATTCTCATGTGTTCATTACAACAGTTTTCCTAATGTAATGGGTACGGTTTCTCCACTGAAAGTTGAAAAGCATCTGGTCTATCTCCTTGCTTATTTTACTGTCAAGATATAAAGATAGAGCACCATATGTTAGTCTAGAGATACCTTCAGCCTTGGTTATTAGGACTCTACCTTTTAAAGATAATTCCCTCTGTAGCCATTGATTTAGTTTCTTCTGTTTTGTTTTAATAAGAGGGTTCAAATTTAGTAAGCCTCTAGACTTCTGATCCTTGGTAATGGTTATGCTTAAATATGTAAGTTCTTCTTTTACTGTAATACCATAATATGAAGGTCACACAATCTTTGACAGCTATGAGTATCCATACTATGAACAATAAGCATACTACATTTACATCACAAATAGTATGGTTAGTGCAGTTAGTATGAGTACTCTGTATTTGAACACAGCTCCATTTCCCTTTAAGTTATGCTCATGTTTCATTTTTGTGTTTATCTGTGTTCATTTATTTTTGTAACACATTTGAATATGTATCCTTCAAAATGTATATGGAATTTCACAACAACAACATCACAGCACAGATTGACTCGATGCTTTTATTTACTTCCTGCTTTTATTTACTTCCTGCTTTTACTTCCTGCTTTGCTCCTTATGGGTACACTCAAAATGGCTGCCAGTCCAGGAGGATGACATCATCTCAGTACCATAATGGCACAATTTACTTGAATGGGGATGACAGTTCTATTCATTCTATTTCTGTGGGTAAAACCTGTCCCATAATATATATATATATTTTTTAAACCGTGTTTTGGTTCATTCTCACATCATGCCTTACAATAATGTTACATACAGTAGTTGGAACAAAACCAATGTGAATGTTGATACAGACCAAACATAAACACGTAAAATAAAACACACATTCCACATGAAGAACTATGGGAATATCAGAAGAACCCTGTTTGCCCACTGAGGAGTTCAGTAAAAGCACACGATGGCGTAATCTAATTAATAAACAATAGTGCCCTGTGGAGTTGATGTGAGCAGCTACCAAATATACCTGAAATAAACACAGAAGTCATATTGTAAAAGACGAGAGTGCAGAAAGCCTTTTATACATGTTGTAAGATAATTGAGAGTCATTTTAAACATGACCATGAGGAAAATAGCCTGGCCGGCATTAGTGAAGGAGAAGGCAGATACCATATGACTCTCTCATTGTCCACTCCTCCAACCAAGGAACAAGGATTTGTGAATAATCTGATAACAACACATGATGGAAACATGACATTACATTGTAGGGTTGTTAGTTGTAGATCTACATTCCTCTATTAAATCAACCTGAAAGGGGCCATTCAGGTGAGGGCCCTGCCTGGTGTTTCCCCTAGAAATACAATGACTGGCATGGGTACACTTAAAATGGAAAGTGGACTTGAATGGGATCATGCGCTCTAGTCATTCTCATTTCTATGGTGTTTCCAGTCATTCCTGTGTTCTCTTCTCTATGCCATCTCAATTGGCTCCTGTTGCAGTGGCGTCTCCATCTTGGCTTCTTTCACTTTCTTTGGTGCACGTTTGTGATTCTTACTGATATTTGATATAAAAGAGCAGTTAGTTATTTGTAGTATAATTAAGACAAATTACAACAAAAAAATATTCTGTAAAAATTATTTTAATTTTAATTATATTTTTAATTAAAGAGAATAATGAACAGTGAGTGTACTGCACTGTATCAGAGAATAATGAACAGTGTACTGTATCAGAGAATAATGAACAGTGTACTGTACTATATCAGAGAATGATGAACAGTGTACTGTACTGTATCAGAGAATAATGAACAGTGTACTGTACTGTATCAGAGAATAATGAACAGTGTACTGTACTGTATCAGAGAATAATGAACAGTGTACTGTACTGTATCAGAGAATAATGAACAGTGTACTGTATCAGAGAATAATGAACAGTGTACTGTACTATATCAGAGAATGATGAACAGTGTACTGTACTGTATCAGAGAATAATGAACAGTGTACTGTACTGTATCAGAGAATAATGAACAGTGTACTGTACTGTATCAGAGAATAATGAACAGTGTACTGTACTGTATCAGAGAATAATGAACAGTGTACTGTACTTTATCAGAGAATAATGAACAGTGTACTGTACTGTATCAGAGAATAATGAACAGTGTACTGTACTATATCAGAGAATAATGAACAGTGTACTTACTTGCTCTGTATCACCAGGAAAATAACGACTCCAATAATTATTCCTCCCGTGATCCCCAACACCACTCCCAGAATCAGGGCTGCAGGAAGCAGAATAACGTGAGTTTTTTTTGTTAACAACAACATAACAACAACTAATTAATAAAAGATCAAAACTGTTAAATAGACCTACACTATGTAGACAAAAGTATGTGGACACCCCTTCAAATGAGTGGATTTGGCTATTTCAGCCTCAGCCATTGCTGACCGGTGTATAAAATTGAATAACACAGTGTACTGCACTGTATCAACAAAGACAGAACACTGTACTGTGATGTACTATATCACCAGTAATGATTAACAGTGTACTGTAATGTACTATATCACCAGTAATGATTAACAGTGTACTGTAATGTACTATATCACCAGTAATGATTAACAGTGTACTGTAATGTACTATATCACCAGTAATGATTAACAGTGTACTGTAATGTACTATATCACCAGTAATGATTAACAGTGTACTGTAATGTACTATATCACCAGTAATGATTAACAGTGTACTGTAATGTACTATATCACCAGTAATGATTAACAGTGTACTGTAATGTACTATATCACCAGTAATGATTAACAGTGTACTGTAATGTACTATATCACCAGTAATGATTAACACTGTACTGTAATGTACTATATCACCAGTAATGATTAACAGTGTACTGTAATGTACTATATCACCAGTAATGATTAACACTGTACTGTAATGTACTATATCACCAGTAATGATTAACAGTGTACTGTAATGTACTATATCACCAGTAATGATTAACAGTGTACTGTAATGTACTATATCACCAGTAATGATTAACACTGTACTGTAATGTACTATATCACCAGTAATGATTAACAGTGTACTGTACAGTACTTTATCACAAGAGCTCAGTGTCTTTCAACGTGGCACTGTCATAGGATGCCACTTTTCCAACAAGTCAGTTTGTCCTGCTAGAGCTGCCCTGGTCAACTGTAAGTGCTGTTATTGTGAAGTGGAAACGTCTTGGAGCAACAACGGCTCGGCCGTAAAGTGGTAGACCACACAAGCTAACGGAACCATTGAGTGCTGAAGCATGTCTGTCCTCGGTTACAACACTCACCACTGAGTTCCAAACTACCTCTGGAAACAACATCAGCACAAGAACTGTTTGTCAGAAGCTTCCTGAAATTGGTTTCCATGGCTGAGCAGCCACACACAAGCCAAAGGTCACCATGCGCAATGCCAAGCGTCGGCTGGAGTGGTGTAAAGCTTGCCGCCATTGGACTCTGGAACAGTGGAAACACGTTCTCTGGAGTGATGAATCACGCTTCACCTTCTAGCAGTCTGACGGACAAATCTGGGTTCGGCGGATGCCAGGAGAACACTGCCTGCCCCAATGCATAGTGCCAACTGTAAAGTTTGGTGGAGGAGGAAAATTGTGTGCGGCTGTTTTTCATGGTTCGGGCTAGGCCCCTTAGTTCCAGTGAAGGGAAATCTTAACGCTACAGCATACAATGACATTCAAGACGGTTCTGTGCTTTCAACTTTTTGGTAACAGTTTGTGGAAGGCCCTTGCCTGTTTCAGTATGACAATGCCCCCGAGCACAAAGCGAGGTCCATACAGAAATGGTTTGTTAAGATTGGTGTGGAAGAACTTGACTGGCCTGTACAGAGCCCTGACTTCAACCCCAACGAACACCTTTTGGGATGAATTGGAACGCCACCTGCAAGCCAGGCCTAATCGGCCCTACATCAGTGCCCAACCTCACTAATGCTTTTGTGGCTGAATGGAAGCAAGTCTCCGCAGCAATGTTCCAACATCTAGTGGAAAGCCTTCCCAGAAGAGCGGAGGCTGTTATAGCAGCAATGTTCCAACATCTAGTGGAAAGCCTTCCCAGAAGAGTTGAGGCTGTTATAGCAGCAAAGGGGGGACCAACTCCATATTTATGCCCATGATTTTGGAATGAGATGTTCGACGAGCAGGTGTCCACATACTTTTGGTCATGTAGTGAATCTCTCTACTCACCAATAGGAGTATATAGACCTGTATCTCTACCCACCAATAGGAGTATATAGACCTGTATCTCTACCCACCAATAGGAGTATATAGACCTGTATCTCTACTCACCAATAGGAGTATATTGACCTGTATCTCTACCCACCAATAGGAGTATATAGACCTGTATCTCTACTCACCAATAGGAGTATATAGACCTGTATCTCTACCCACCAATAGGAGTATATAGACATGTATCTCTACTCACCAATAGGAGTATATAGACCTGTATCTCTACTCACCAATAGGAGTATATAGACCTGTATCTCTACCCACCAATAGGAGTATATAGACCTGTATCTCTACCCACCAATAGGAGTATATAGACCTGTATCTCTACTCACCAATAGGAGTATATAGACCTGTATCTCTACTCACCAATAGGAGTATATAGACCTGTATCTCTACGCACCAATAGGAGTATATAGACCTGTATCTCTACCCACCAATAGGAGTATATAGACCTGTATCTCTACCCACCAATAGGAGTATATAGACCTGTATCTCTACCCACCAATAGGAGTATATAGACCTGTATCTCTACCCACCAATAGGAGTATATAGACCTGTATCTCTACCCACCAATAGGAGTATATAGACCTGTATCTCTACTCACCAATAGGAGTATATAGACCTGTATCTCTACCCACCAATAGGAGTATATAGACCTGTATCTCTACCCACCAATAGGAGTATATAGACCTGTATCTCTACTCACCAATAGGAGTATATAGACCTGTATCTCTACCCACCAATAGGAGTATATAGACCTGTATCTCTACCCACCAATAGGAGTATACAGACCTGTATCTCTACTCACCAATAGGAGTATATAAACCTGTATCTCTACCCACCAATAGGAGTATACAGACCTGTATCTCTACTCACCAATAGGAGTATATAGACCTGTATCTCTACCCACCAATAGGAGTATATAGACCTGTATCTCTACTCACCAATATGAGTATATAGACCTGTATCTCTACTCACCAATAGGAGTATATAGACCTGTATCTCTACCCACCAATAGGAGTATATAGACCTGTATCTCTACCCACCAATAGGAGTATATAGACCTGTATCTCTACCCACCAATAGGAGTATACAGACCTGTATCTCTACTCACCAATAGGAGTATATAGACCTGTATCTCTACCCACCAATAGGAGTATATAGACCTGTATCTCTACCCACCAATAGGAGTATATAGACCTGTATCTCTACTCACCAATAGGAGTATCGGGCTCATCCTCCTCATCCTCACTACCTTCATCTGATGACAAAACATCCGATTATTAAATCAGATTATTATGTTAGATTAGTATGTCAGATTATTATAAACATAGTATCAGTTAATTATTCAACATTACATTCATGTGTTTTTCAGTGTCATGTGGCATTGAAAACTACAAAAAATATTTGTAGAACCTCTAAGTTAGGATATTTCATGATTCACGATTCATTCGTTTATGCTGTGTTATTTTATGTGTTATGTCATGTCATGTCATGTCATCTCACCATGAATCCCAGCACAGGTGGCGTTGCAGGCCTGATGGTCGATGAACCTGTTCCCGTTCCCCACACAGCCAGTCCAGTGAAACTTCTTACACTTCTCATGGATGGGGTCGTAGAAATAACGCAGGTAGGTGCCGAAGCATTCACCCAGAGCCTTCTTGAAGTGGCAGGCTTTAGACTCTGTACAGAGGGAAGGACAAGGGTTGGGGTTAGGGTTGGGGTAGGGAGAGAGACAAATCATTAATCACACACAAAAAAACACGTCAGTGTTGTGATTCCAGTGTAGGTTCAACCCATGAACAAAGTTGTCCTCGCATGGCATTGTTCTGGGTGTTGTTACTATGTTTTGCCACATGGTGGCACTTTGCAACGAAGGTAAATGTCCTGCTGCACACGAGTACACAGTTGCGTTAGTG